>NC_081410.1:500157107-500493774 GCF_030272615.1 Cryptomeria japonica | reverse complement strand
GCTTCAGCAACATGATTGTTTTAAACTCCAAAGGGAGAGGCAATTGCAGCAATACAGACACCATGAGTATTTGTGATGACTCCTCCCCCTCTTGACTTCCCAGGATTGCCTTTGGCAGCACCATCAAAAATTACCTTAACCCAATCATGAAAGGGAAATCTCCAAACAATATTTTCTCTCCTACTCTTAATGTCAGATTTGTAAATCCTATGAATCAAATTCCATTCGGTGAGGATACTTTTCTCCTTATCATTCATATTAAGATAACTCCACTGCTTGTTGTTTCTGTGAAGAGTGTTTATGTTTTCTTTAATTGCCCTACAGATCTTTTCAAAAACCACTTGAGACGTACACTTAGCCCCCTAAAAATTCTATTATTTCTCTCCTTCCAGATGTATCAGCAAGTCATAGTAAGGAAAAAGGACCAGAGGGTCTTGATGAGAGGGAATTTAGTGGTAAAGATCCATTGCCAAATGACTTCCTTGAGACTGTTATGCATAACCCATTCAACTTTCCATTGCATCCAAAATTTACTCCAGATTTCCCAAGTAAAGGAGCAATGGATAAACAAATGATCCACAGATTCTGCCTCTTTCTGACATAACTCACACCTATTAGGAAACATGAAACCTCTACAAACCAAGTTATAAATGGTGAGAATCTTGTTGTGAGCTGCAAGCCAAAAAAACATGTTAACTTTAGGACTGAGGAATCTATTCCAGATTTTAGTCCATATTGGGTTGCTGACCTAAGTAATAGTTTTTTTATAAGCAGAGGCAATAGTGAAGTTACCCCTAGGATTTCTCTTCCAAAGAGACACATCATCAGAGTCTTTACTAATAGAAAAGGACAACAGATCCTGCTGGAGCAGTGAAAAACCAACATAAATAGCATCATGCCTCACCCATTTATTCTCCTTCCAGTAATTACAAACCATAGACCCATACTTTCTTTTGCAATCCTCAATGAATTGGTTGCAATCCTAATTAAAGAGAGGTTCATCTTTAATCCAAACATCCTCCTAGAACCTGATTTTCTCACCTTTGCCAAGGACCCATCCAGCTCAAGCTTTAGCAACTTTTATCGACTTGATTATACTATTCCATATGAAAGAACCATCAAGGATATCTTCAAAGTGGAGAAGAGAATGAAGTGGCTGGTTATGAATATATTTATCAAACCACACCCGACTCCAATCTTTCTTAATGTCATAAGCCCTCCATATCTATTTAGCAAGCAAGGCTTTGTTAAAAGTTTTAACTACTTTAATACCTAAACCCCCCTTGCACTTAGGATTACAAACTTTGTCCCAGGCAACCAAGGCTATCCTTTTCTTGTTTTCTACCCCTGACCAAAGAAATCTTTTCTAAATCCTCTCTAAAGCTTCAGCAGATTTAGCTGATATACTAAACAAGCTAAGAGAATAGACAGGAAGATTCTGAAGAGTAGCTTGAAGAAGTTGAAGCTTACCAACTTGAGATAGCATAGATCCTTTCCAACCTGCCAATTTCTTGTTGAGTTTGTCAATTAAGAAGTTCCAGAAGGAGTTTGGTGGAACCAAACCTAGAGGGAGACCCAAATAAGTAGAGGGGAGCATCTCCACCTTACAACCGATGATTTTAGCAATCCTCTACTGCCTCATAATAGGGGTATTTATGAAATAAGTAGAAAAATTCTCCCAATTAATTTGCTGACTAGTAGCCAAAGAATAAGAGTTGAGAGCACCTTTGAAAGCAATGACCTCACCAACAGAAGAATATCCCATTAAAATTGTGTCATCAACAAACTGTTTTTGAGTACAGGACACATTAGCAGAGGAGGGTTGTAATCCTTGGATGGTTTTATTCACTTTCAATTTTTGAATCAGTCTGCTCATACTCTCTACCAAGATTGTAAAAAGGATAGGAGAAATAGAGTCTCCTTGCCTGAGTCCCCTAGAAGATTTCAAAAATCTAGATGGAAACCCATTAATAAGAATAGAAAAATTTGGGGTAGATATCAGTTCTCTTGTAACTTTAATTACCTTCTCATCAAATCCAAAGGCCTCCATAACCCTGAAAAGAACCTGCCATTCCACTCTATCATAGGATTTTGCTAGTTCCAATTTTATCAAGAACCCTTCTTTGTTAGCAACATTAAGAGAATGGATATTTTCATGCACAAGAATAATAGAATCCAAAATCTGCCTACCAAGGACAAATCCTTTTTTGCTCCTCAGAGATGACAAAGGGGAGAACAACCAATACTCTAGAAATCATGACTTTTGATATGATCCTTTAAAAGGAATTACAAAGACTTATTGGCCTAAACTTTCCCATAGAGTCAACCCCAGCCACCTTAGGAATTAGAGAAATAAAAGTAGAATTGATTTCCTTAAGGATTCTTCTGGACTCAAAGAATTCTTTGACAACATTGATCGTATCTTCCCCAACAATATGCCAATATTCCTGAAAGAAAAACATGGGAAAACCATCCAAACCTGGAGCCTTATCCCCTTGAAAAAAAAAATAACTTTCTTAATTTCATCAGCAATAGGGATAGCAGATAATATCTTATTCTGATGAGGTTCAATAATCTTGGGAATGTTATCAACCAGGTCTTGTTGCTTAGAAATGTCAATATCCTTAATACCAGTGAGGAGGTTAGGGAAGAACCTAACAGCTTCATCCCCAATGTCATCATCTTTAAGAAGGATTTTGTCATCAGCAATTAATCTAGATATTTTGTTGGTAGCTTTATGTTTCATAGAAGTCATGTGAAAAATTTAGTGTTTCTATCCCCAACTTCCAACCAAATAGCCTTAGATCTCTGTCTCCAGTAGATTTCTTCCCTAGATATAGTGTTGTGAAGTTTGGCTAGAATCTCATCTTCCTTAGCCTTGGGAAACTTATTATAACCATATTTCTGAATAGATTTTTGAATCTGTTCTAATTCCTCCTTCATCTTTTTTTTAGATTCAAAAATATCTCCAAAAACCTTTTTATTCCAGATCTTGATGTTATCTTTGATATTTCTTAGTTTTTTAGCAACTTTGTACATGGAAGATCCATCCACATTAATATTCCACCAATTGGCAATGGAATTTTCCAAAGAGGGGTGTGAAATCCATATTTTCTCAAACCAGAAAGGAAATCATCGATTGCTCTTAACAAACTCAACAACAAAGGAAATGGGATAATGATTCGAACTGACAAAGAACATCTATGCTTAAGGATCCAGCCATGAGTGATAAGGGATCTATCAAGCCTTACCTAAATGAGGTCTCCTCCATCTCTTCTATTAGACCAAGTGTAGGAAGCTCTAGTAAGATCAACATCAATCAAGCCATTGGCATTGATGAAGTCCATCAAGTCAGTCCTGCTATCCAGATGAGCTTGAGTTCCTCCAAATTTGTCAATTCCTTGCAACGGGGTATTGAAATCTCCCATCGATAGCCAACTATCTTAAGAGAAAAACCCTCTTTTCTATTGGATTTTGTCCCAAAATTTACTCCTAACAACTTTAGAATTTTGGGCATAAATGTTGGTAACCACCCATTCCTTTCTTTCAGAAATACTTTTTACTTTCATAGAGATAGTATTACCATCTTCATCAATCAGATCTCCATCAATAGTTTTCTTGTTCCAGAATATAGTCACCCCACCTAATGCCCCATTCGAGCTACTACCACAAACTCCTCCCTATTTGAAGAATTTTAAATTTTCAACTTTTTCCTTACTCATCTTGGTTTCCTGAACCGGGATGATATCTGACTTATGATCTCTAATAAGATTTTGTAAAACATTATGTTTATGGAGACCATTTAGGCCTCAAATGTTCCAGGATATTACCTTCATTTGGAAACCTAGGAGCAGGATTCCTAAATGGTTCATTACCTTCCATCAGCTATTTTTGTTTTCTCTCCTAGTCCCTACGCCACTTCATGGTTTTACATCCTTGCAGGGATTTGGAAAGACCAATATTCGCCTTAGATCTGGTCTTATTTTTAACCCCATTAGAGCAGCCTGTCTTCTTATTTTTCCTTTTTCCCACCCCTATTATCTATTCATCATCTTCATTTTTATGAGTAGATTGCTTATTATTCCATGGTTCTCCAACTCTCTAAGAGGAGGTGGGCAACTCAGTTCCAACACTCTGAAATAGAGAGTTAAGGTTAACCTAAGGCTATCCGAACTTGTTCTTTTTTTCAACAATAACTTCTGAACCTTCAAAGTCATTTGGACAAGCTTTATTATTTTTCATTTCTAAAACTTGTAGGGCCTCATATTGGGATTCATTAATGTCATCAATCTCACCCTCTTCAAGAATTTCTTCTATGGTTACATCCTCTTCCTCCTGAATCTGTAAAACTTCAAATCCATTATCTTCAATCTTTTTATCTTCCTTCTGAAGAGTAACCTTGAAAGGACTAGCTTTCCTATCATCTTTTGTTATATCTTTTAATTTACTAGGAAGTCCACTTCCTCCTTCCGCTCTACTATCCTCCTTTTTGTTAGTCTTCTCTTTCCATATCTATTTAACATGATTGTTAGGCTTCTAAACATTTTTGGGGTTACTTGGGAAAGCCTTAGCCCAATGTCCTGCTTTCTTATAAGAGAAGAACACAAAGGGGAGGGACTCAAACTCTATGGTTTGCTCCCACATCCCAAGTTTGGAGTTTATTTCAATAGAGCTAGGAAGATCCTTATTCTGAGAAATATTGACACAAATCCTCGCATACACCAGTCTCTTTCATGTTGCTATCATAGGATCTATAGCTACAAGCTCCCCGAAGGAGTTAGCAATACCTAAGAAAACATCCTCCAACCAAAATTCAAGCGGAAAACTAGGTAGCCTCACCCAGACCAGAGCAGATTAAAAGGAGTCATTGAGTTCCATATTTGGAGACCATTTCCTTAAGGATAATGAAGATTTCCCAAACATCCATGGTCCTCCACTCAAGGTCATTTCCAAATCTTCCCCACAAGAGAAGGAGAAAACAAAAAAACCCCTTGACATGGCAGAAACAACAACCTGTCCTTTTAGCCTCCATTTTTTCTTAACAAAAGACAACATCCTCAATATTGGGTCTTGGTCCAACAAATTTTCCCACTAGAGAGAAAGCCATTAGAGATATACTATGATCTATAACCACATCTGGTATTGCAATAGGAAATTTTCCTATTTTTCTATCAGAAATGTCTTCCACAGAGGGGAAGGATGATTTATCAGTGGGTTTGTTTGCAAAAAGATGGTTCCAAGGTTTGAGAGCCTTCACCTCTATCATCTTTTCCAAGTCAGCATTAAAGATCTTAGGACTTGATTTTGAAGAATCTTCATTATTTTTACGATCAGGAGGAGGTTCCCGATGTCATGGGTTCCCATCCTATCGACCATCCTCATCATCCACTGTAGATCCCACTGGTTTTCCTTGAGCTGTAGAGACAACAGAACCAGAGGAACTAGCCGCATCATTCCCTCCATTCACATAAATCAAATTTCCCTATAGTTGTGCTATCCCAATAGTTAAATCCCTTAACTAGGTAAAATTTAACAGGCTTGGTGCTACCTAAACCATCTAACCAGGTGATCCATTAGCCTTGGATTTGAAATCCTCTACTGAGGTTACTCCTAACAGGGTATTTTAGTCAATCCCTTAACCAAGTGGTCCTTAACCAGATCTGTTCTTAACAGGACATTTTTGTAAAGCTTCTAACAAGGCTTGGCTCCTAATAGGGCAAACTTCAAAAGAATTCAAAATAATTGTGGGTATTCATCTCCATTGTGGTTTTTTCGATTTGGGTTTCCATGTCAAAAATCATTATGGCAAGTGGTGAATGATTTTTTGTATGTTTTGATATGGTTAATATGTTTAACTGGTAAAACCACTAAGACATGTCTAGATGACCAAAATTGATCTGAATGAGATATTACTAATGGTAGTAAAGTATTTTGAAGAAACTTGAGGATATCTACAATAGTGATGAGCATGTGAAGATTGTCAAAGAAGAGAGCCTACGAGGTAAATTTGATGACATGCAGATGGTTGAAGGTGAGAACATTCAACAGTATGTTCAGAGGATCAAGGAGATAGTTGGTAAGATAAAAAGTGTTGGTGGTACAATGGATGATACCATAGTGGTTAGTTAAGTGTTAAGAAACCTTCTATTGGTATATGCTATCTGAGTTGTAGCCATTCAGGAACTCAAGTCTATTGATAAATCAAAGTTAACTCTTGACTCCATCATTGGTAAATTAATTGCATTTGAATTAAATGGTTATGATGGAAGTATTCAGAAATCTGAATCTACATTTAGAGCTTCAGTTTCTAACCCACCAGTAAGGAAAAGCAGAGAAGCTAGTAACTATCATGAGTCCAAATCTAGTAGAGAGGTTAATGATGAAGATAGTCTGATTGAGCTTGAAGCATTGTTGGCCAAGCAGTTACCCAAAGGTACCGATAAGTATAGAGGTAAGTTATCATTGAAGTGTTTTGCATGTAACCGGATTGGACATATTGCAGCTAACTTTTCTAATGGAGACAATGAGAAAACACGTGAGAAGTATCTGAAGTACAAAGGCAAAGGTAAAAGAGATTGCCTCATTGCAGTGGATGGAGGAATTACAGATGAGGAGTCAGAAGAAGATGTAAATGAGGACATTGTCTTTGTTGCTATTAAAGAAGATACATCATATTAGAAGGTTTTAGTCTCTCGCATGGATAGTTTAGATGATTGGATTATAGATAGTGGTTCTTCACACCACATGACTGGTGATTGAAGTACGTTTCTTACTTTAAAGGAATTTGATGGAGGTGTTGTGAGATTTGGAAATGATTCACCATTTATGGTAAAAGGAAAGGGAACCATCTCTTTGAATGGAAAGAGTAGTGCAGATGATTGTTACTGGGTTGAAGGATTGAAACACGATCTTTTGAGTGTTGCTCAACTCAATGACAGAGGTTATCCACTAGAATTCAAGAATGGGATGTGTAAAATCTATGGAAGAAAAGGTGAACTGATTGCAACCGGCAAGCAGACAAAAGCTAACTTGTTTCACCTAAATTCTAAAGTTAATAGCTTCTTAATTGCAAAAGTAGATGATAGTTGGCTTTAGCATCGAAGATTTTGTCATGTAAATTTTGATAACATTATAAAAGTTAGCAAGTCCAAATCGGTAAGAGGCTTGCCATAGTTGGACAAACTGGTGAATGCTCTATGTAAGGAATGTTAGTTAGGAAAGATGACATCCTCAACTTTCAAAGGCAAATATTTATTAGCCGAACATTTGCTAGATTTGGTTCATGCACACCTCTGTGGACCAGTAAGGACTAGGAGTTTTCAAGGTGATCAGTATTTTATGATCTTCACTGATGATTGCTCAAGAATGATGTGGGTCACATTCTTGAAGGACAAAACAAAAGCCTTTAGCAAGTTTAAGGCATTTAGAGCCTTAGTTGAAAAAGAAAGTGGTAAGAAGCTTGAGTGCTTAAGAACTGATCAAGGTGGTGAATTTACTTTAGAGGAATTCACTAGATATTGTGAAGACAATGGAATTAAGAGGCAACTTTCTGCACCTAGGACACCACAACAAAATAGTATTGCAGAGAGGAACAACCGATCAGTTGTTGAAGCTACTAGTACTATGCTAATACAAGGAGGTGTAGCTAAGACATTTTGGAGAGATGCTGTTAGCATAACTATTTATAGAATGAACCGGATATTGGTTAAAAGAGGTAAGGATAAAACTCCTTATGAGTACTGGTATGGTAGATCACCTAATGTTAGTTACTTTAAGATTTTTGGCAGTAGATGTTATATCAAGAGAGGTGACTATGTTGGTAAGTTTGATGCTAAGAGTGATGAAGGCATATTTCTTGGTTACTCCACCAAGAGAAAAGCCTACAAATGTTACAATAACTAAACAAATAAGATCATTGAAAGTGCTAATGTCCAAGTGGAAGAGTTTCTTGAATATTCAGGAGAAATCAGTAAGGAGAAGGAGGAAGGTGAACCTTACATTCTAATTTTGGAACCAAAACCGGTGAAACCAAAAGTTGGTGAAATGAATATTGCAGCACTAGTTCAACCAGAATAGGTAGATTCAACGGATGATGAAGAGAGTGAAAAAGAAGAAGAACTTGAAGACTGTGATCATGCTATTCCAAGGTATGTTAGACTCAATCATAATCTTGATCAGATTATTGGAGATAAAGATGTTGGTGTGTTAACCAGAGGAAGAATAGGAGAGAATTCTTGTATGATCTCCACTATTGAACCTAGAACAACAAAGGAAGCTTTTGGAGATGATCATTGGATCAAGGCTATGGAAGAAGAACTTGACCAGATTGAGAAGAACAATACATGGACCCTATTACCCAGACCGATAAACAAAAAATAATAGGTACTAAATGGGTATTCAGAAACAAACTGAATGAAGATGGAGTAGTAGTCAAAAATATAGCCAGACTAGTATGCAAAGGTTATGCACAAGAAGAAGGTGAAGACTATGGTGAGACAATTGCACCGGTTACAAGATTGGAAGGAGTTAGGAATTTACTTGCATTTGAAACATATAGAGGATTCAATGTATATCATATGGATGTGAACTCAACATTTCTAAATAGAATATTGGAAGAGGAAGTCTACATTGAACAATCAGATGGTTATGCTTTGACTAAAGCAATGGATATGGTGTGAAAACTTCACAAGGCACTATATTGACTAAAGCAAGCACCAAGAGCATGCTATGAAAGACTACATTCTCACTTGGTGAAGATGGGTTTTCAGAGAACCAGTGAAGACAACAATATATATCTCAAGACTGAAGGAGATAAGATACTAGTCGGTGAGGTATTTATGGATGATATCATTTTTGGAGGAAATGATGACATGTGTGATGACTTTGCTAATGAGATGAAAAGTGAATTTGAGATGTCTCTAGTAGGATAGATAAAATTCTTTATAGGTTTGAAAATTCAACAGATGAAGAATAGTATTTTTATCACACAGTCCAAATATGTGGAAGAGGTATTAAAGACTTTTGGAAAGGGAGATTGTAAACTAGTTGGGACACCAATAGTTACAAGCTGCAAACTGTCTAAGGAGGATGATTCTACATTAGTTGATGAAAAGGAGTATAGGTCAATGATAGGGAAACTACATTATGTTGTTCACAACAGACCAGATATTTATCATGCAATTGGATTAGTTGCCAGATTTCAGAAGAGCCCAAAGGAGACACACATGGTAGCAACTAAAAGGATATTCAGATATTTGAAAGGCACAATTGATTATGGATTATGGTATCCATATGTAGGAGACTTCGATTTGAAATTCTATACAGATGCAAACTAGGCAGGAAATTTTGATGATAGGAAGAGCACAACTAGAGGAGCTTTCTTTCCTAAAGGAAGGCTAGTATCTTGGAGCAGCAAGAAGAAGAGTTGCATATCACAATCAACTACTGAAGTTGAATATGTTGCAGCATACATGAATTGCACTTAGGCAATCTAGATGAAACATATTTTGGATGGTTTCAAGTTGAAGATTACATAACCGGTAAAGATATTCTATGATAACACCAGTGCAACAAACATTTCAAAGAACTCGGTGTTGCATGCAATAATCAAGCATATTGAGTTGAATTATTGTTTCTTGAGAGAGGAAGTGCAGAGTAAAGATGTATCACTGGAGCATGTTACTTCTAAACAACAACTTGCAGATATCATTACTAAACCTCTACTTAAGGCGATATTAGAGTATCTTAGAGGTAAGATAGGGGTTGTACCCCTACTTGAAGTTTATTGAGAAGATGTGGAAGACATCACTCCCAAAGCTTATTGCAAATCTTGAAGTAGGATTGGTGTTGAGTTGAGCTACTCCACAAGGGGAGAAACTAGTTGCAGAACAGTGAAGTATCACATTGTATGTTTTACTTTCACTTTGACATTGTTGTCAAAGGGGGAGAAGAACTAAATGATTGAAGAGGAAAAGAACTATAGTCAATTACCAACTGAAGACATGGAGACACAGTTCAAGGAGAGTACAAGAAAAAATGTAAACCATGATTCCTATACCTGTGTATGTGCATTACTCTCAATCATCACAATCAAGTGGTATTGATATTTGTATTGCCATCAATTCCAAAGGGGGAGATTGTTGGCATTACATGAAGATTGCATTGATGAAGTATAGTTTTGTCATTGATGTCAGTAGTAACTGGTAATGGAGTTGTATTACAACTGATAGTGATGCAAAAGTGCAACCAGTAGTGGAGCAGTGTTGGAAACTGGTATTGGTATTTCAAGCAAAGTGATCAACTAGTAACCCTAACCTATTGATAAGTTAAACCCTAACCAATGAAGCTTGGAGAATCGGTTATGATGATCTATGATAGAATGGTGATCAAAGATGATTATGCCACATATGCATGTTGCACATGATGAGTTTCAACGTGATTTTAGCACGTGGAGATAACTATTTATCTTGGGAATGAGAAAGTGCATAGCATGAAGTGGAAATTGTGTGATGAGTTACAAGATTTGATGAGCGGTGATCCAAGAGCGGTTGAGGTTGTCTAGAACAATGTGTAGATGATTACTATGTAATCCAATGGTCATGTTTAAACCGATATGTTTGTAATCTCTATGAGATCTTAGGTTTTGTGATGTGTTACAGACCTATTGTTTTTCTTACAAGGTCGATGAGTTGTTTTGTAATAGTGATGGAAATTTTGGTTAAGTGTGGTAGTGTGATTGTTGTCGAACTACAAAGAGTATCTGCAGAATGTTTTGAAGGCAGATAGGAGCATAAAAGGATTTGATCAAGCAGAGTAGTGCTATTACTAGATCAGCAAAACCTTGTTGTTCTCTAACAATTAAAATAGTTAAATCCTCTAACCAAGTAAGCTTTAATAGGCTTGGTGCTTTCTAAATCCTCTAACCAGGTGATCCATTAGCTTGGATTTGAAATCCTCTACTGAGGTCACTCCTAACAGGGTATTGCTCTTAACAAGGTATTTTAGTCAATCCCTTAATCGGGTGGTCCTTAATCGGATCTGTTCTTAACAGGACATTTTTGTAAAGCTTCTAACAAGGCTTGGCTCCTAACAAGGTGAGCTTCAGAAGAATTCAGAATACCTATGGGTATTCATCCCCATTGTGGTTTTCTAATTTGGGTTTCCATGTCAAAAATCATTGTGTCAAGTGGTGAATGATTTTGTGTATGTTTTGATATGGTTAATATGTTTAACTGGTAAAACCACTAAGACATGTTTAGATTACCAAAAGTGATTTGAAATGAGCTATTACTAATGGTAGTAAAGTGTTTTGATGTTTTGGATAAAAGGTATCTAAGTTACAGATCTGATTACATTGTTATATTGATATTTTAGTCAACTGATAAGCTTGGCAATGTAGTAACAGTTTTTGTTATAGTGTTTAAATTTGTTAGTTCAGTGATTGGTTTATGAGTTGGGTTTAAGTTTGGTGAATTTTTTTTTTTTTTTTAATCTACTGATTCACCCCCCCGGCTCTCAGTAGTTGACCAGATCATTATTGATTCATCATATCATCACCTTGATTTCAATAGAAGAAAAATTTGTAACAAGACTAAAGAAAGGCACTAGCAAATATAAAGGTAAGTTAGCCTTCAAATGGTTTAACTATGGAAGGATTGGTCATTATGCTTCTAGGTGTATTTTTAAGGATAATAACAATAAGAGAGTAGAAGATAGAAACAAAAGAGAAAAAGACAAAGATAGAAGAGATGTGCCTAAAAGATTTTTATACTCGAGTTATCTCACAATAATGGTTATCACTTTCACCCACAAAGAAAAAATGTAGATGGGGAAAAAAATTCTGAGGATGTTTGTTCATACTATGGTTGTTTAAGTGAACTACTGTTTGGGGTTCGAGTGAACCCCCTACTTCGATCATATGTGTGACATCAATGGGGTTTGCTCAAATCCTCTTTTTTTAATATTTTATGGGGTTTTCTAGACCCCCCCCCCCCCCCCCCCCACTTCGAGTGAACCCCTTTTTAACCACTTGTTAACCATTCGAAAATGATCCTAATGGGGTTCATTCAAACCCCATTTTTGGGATTCTCTCTCCCAAACTCTTCAACTTTCTATAGAATTTTGGCCTTCAAACCTCTTGTTGAAGGCTCAAATGGAACAATCTTGACAACCCAAAATGTAGGATGATAGTCCTTGAAGCAATCTTTCCAATTACTATAATTTTATTAAATATTGAGTTTATTATGATCTTGTTTTTTAGATTTTACCAAACATAGGTTTTTAACTGAACATGAACTTCTCTGTTCAATGCATTGGGAAAAAAAGTAAACTAATTCAAAAAAAAATCTAAAAAATATCTATGCACTAGGTATTGATGTCTTCTTTCTAGTAAAATAAAATAAAATTGAATTTCGATATATATAGAACAAGTTATGTATCCAAACATAGACCTATGTCTAAATTATAATTATCCTAAATTCAAAACAATAAAATGAAAAATATTCAACATATCACTATCAAACCAACTACATGGACTAGGTATTGATGTTACAAACCAAAATTTGAAAAATTGAGTTTTTATCAAATTATAGACAAAAAGTAAGTGTTTCGGGATGCACATAACTCTGAAAAAATGGTGTTTTGTAGAAAACTACTTTTCAAGGGAGATGGAAAAATCAATACAATTTTCTTCAAAAAAAAATTAGAATCTATAGACAAGATGTTACAAACCACGAGTTTAAACATCATCTTCAAATTCTTAATGGTTTAAAAGTTATAGGTGTCGGAAAGTGAAGGTTTTTTTAAAAATGTTCATCTAAGTGTCAAAGTTGGTTAAAAAGTGGGAACCATTATTGTGAGTTCACCCACTCCCAAGAATGTTACTCTTCTGAGGATGAGGATTGTGGGGATTCAAATAATGAAGTAATGTTCATGGTTGTGAAAGTTGACAATGATGAAGAATGTAAGGAATCTAGTACTTTGCATGGTGATGAAAACAATGAAAGATCCTTGATTGTTTGGAATTCTCTTTATGCAATGGAATACTCAAATGTTTGGGTGATTGATAGTGGCTACTCCAATCACATGACTAGTGATAAAAGAAATTTCATCAATCTTATATATTGGGATGGTTGATCAATTAAATTTGGTGGAGAAGAAGCTAATCAAATCTATGGAAAGAACACTATTACAATTCGTGGAAAGTGATGTAGTCAAGGTAGGGAGATCCAATGACGGACATACCATCCTTGCAGCATAACACAAATACCATGCAAAATATACTGGTAACCAGTAAAACAATGCCAGAAATAGCAAAAAGAACAACCGGTAACATCATAGAATACATAACCAGTAAACAATATGAACGATTTTTATTACAGTCTGAAGAATTACATATGCCACATGTTGGATCACAATCCAGGATACAAACAATGCTTGCAACATAGATATAAGATCCGTAGATCATTTACATATCAGATCGGCCTCTGGAAATAGTCTGTCAATTCTACCCTAATCTGGACTTGAGCCCTTCCGACTTTTGTGTCTCAGGACCAGAATCTCTCTAAAAAATACATCTTCGCTCGATCTTGAACTTCATTCTCTAATATTCTAACTTCCGTCTCCTCAAATGATTCACAAACCTCAATTTAGACCATCTGCAAATAATAATAACTTGATGAAGTCGGCCCAAAGACCAAATGGTTCATGAAACGTGTAAACAATAATAAGTCGGCTCAAATCATTAAGAACAACTTCCAATGCACAAAATGTCATGCGATCTTCCAAGAACATCTAACAAGACACAAGAAACATAACTCCATGATGCACAAGTCACGAAGATCAACAGCAACCTGATCCAACTTCGCTCACCACATTGCCAGACTAACCAGTAAGAACATATCAACCGGGCCAATACCAGAATCGATAACTCACCGAGATTAAATTCAAATGCCATGAAACTCGAACACGACAAAGACCACGAACACTAGAGAATAAATCCAAATCCATAATGCTAAACACTCAAACATGAAGGAATGCCACGACCTCCAAGCAATTCTACTAAAAACTGCTCAACCGGTAAGAACTACATCGGTGATCCTGCATCAGAAAGAGTAGAACATAGAATGTTCTCTATGTTGAAGGTCTAAAACATAACTTTCTTAGTGTTAGTCGGATGTGAAACAAAGGATACAAACTTATATTTTACAAGTGTGGCTATGAAATAATAAAACGTAGCTCTGAAAGATTGGTTGTAGAAGGAACAAGGACAGATGGAAAAATCTATTAGCTAAAGGAGGCAAACTCATTCTTATCCTTAAATATAACTGATCTGTAATTAAGGCTAAATAAAATTGCGCTTAATTTAAATTACAATTTTTTCCCAATCGCAAATAGAATTATGTGGTGATGATTTTCAACCATTGAAACTACCAAAGCTAAGCTCACTTAATCCTTTGCACAACTTAATAATGTAAAATAATAACTTAAAGAAGAAATTGAAAATCAAATGAATAAAAGAGAATTAGAAGATAGAAGAGAGATCACGAGCTTGATAACGGAGTTCACTCAATATGAGCTACGTCTCCGGGTTTGCTTCTCAATGTAGGACCGCTTTATTGATGATGCCAAGCATAAACCACCTTATTACATCATCCAAGCTTCAAACTTGCAACATCTCTCACAGTCTCCACACGCACCTAAAGACACTTGCATACTCTTCTTCACAGGTTAGGCTTCAATTGCCTCTTAACCCAATTGCACTGGAGAGTATTACAATTTAACAAATGCCTTTGTGCTTACAAAAATCAGGAAGACTCTTGTTCTAAAATTTCTTTTCAAGAGAAATTCTAAATTCTTCTCACAATGAAAAATTGATTGCTTTTACAAGCCAAACACTCCCAGTTATATACAATTTCATATGCTAAAATGGGGTTAAAACAATAATATTTTACAAATATTCCATACACCCTAATTTGAGCCTTATAATCTTTTAATAATGATTAAAATATTATAACATGGGCTCTCCTTAATTTCGGGTTTGTATGGTTTAATTATTGTTTTGATCTTGTGTAAATGAAGGGGCTCGGGCCCTACCTCCATGGACTGCCTTTGTTTCCAAACAAAATTTGTTTTAAGGCTGTGCGGAAGCACTAATTGTGAGGGATGAACAGTAAGCAGGAGGTTGGTGGCTTGAACTGCCACCTCCTTAATATAGCCTTCATTACTTTCAATAGCAACTTGGCCCCTATCATATCTAAGGAATCTGCTTGCTCTTAGTGGTGGAGAGAAAAAGTAGAGAGGGGAGGTCAAGTCTTCTAGATCCTCTCGGATCATTCCTCCCAATTGAGAAGCTTTTGGACCTCCAAAAGGTCTATTTTATGTACAATTTGAGCTAGGGAAATGTCTCCCCACTTGCCCAATATCATCTATCCTTCCTGCTGAAAGCTTGAACATCTGACCCATCACAAACACAAAGAAATATGAGATACCTTTGCTGATACAATCAACTACATGTTCATCGATATTCACTGTCACATTCATCAGCCACATAGACATAACTAGCAGAATAACAAGTACCAGTACTGAATACACTGATGCGAAGGAAATAGTATCAACATTATGAATCTCCTGAACAAGAGCATTATTAGAAGATGAAACATTCAAACCCTCGGTTACCACCTCTAGCTGAAGGCCTGACTCTTCTTGCAACTGATCCTTATATTGTGTTGTTTGTGATAGCATATCATGTTTCAAATTTCTATGCTTGGTATCACTAGCTGTTACAGACATAAGGGTTAAACCATTGCTTGCAATTACAATCATTTTCAAATGTCTTGTTTTCTCAAGAGACTTGTCATGTTTCATGTGATGAGCTTTTACACTGATAGTATCATTTATAAACATTGTAAAATAGTATCATTTATAGACATTAATAAATATTTAGAGTTGTACAATGTATTTACATCTTAAAAATAAATGATAATTCCAAAAAAAAAAAAAACATTTTCTTTCATGGTCATATGTAACATCAAATAATTATCCCCTTTCTATTAAGTTATGCTTCTTGGTATAGTTAATATATAATTATAAAATTAATTGTTAAATAATATAAATTATTATTGTTCATATAATTATGAATTATTCAATTATACTAAATTATGACAATTACTATTATTAATAATTAATATATAAATATTTGTCTCTATTTTGAGGGTAACCTTGATGTATAGACGTGCTATTAAAGTAATTTTGTGTAAATTCAAGTTCCTTGTCTTCTTTTCACATTCATCCTTAAATCCATTTCAAATTGTCAAATCTTACCCTTTTGTCATGGAAATTGGGAGTCAAGTTGGTACACTTTTAGGTGAGAATTTTTATGTCTTGGTATATAAAGAAATTCATTTGCACATTAAAATGTCATTAAGAAATCATTTGATCATTAAAAAAAGTCATTGAACAATCAAAATTATGAACATTTGGAATTGGAGGATTAAAAGAACAAGTACTTTGTGTCATAATTATCATCTAGATCATTGCCTACTCACCTATTGTCTATATAGGTGAGTTGTGACCTTTGTGATATAGTGATTTTTCAAGGTGTTTTAAATAATTGTTAATCCTTAATCATCAATAAAGAGCATACATTTTAGTAAATCAAGAAGTAGAAATTCCCACTACATATCTAATCCTTAATCATTAATAAAGAGTGGAGAATTCATTGAATCAAATTGTAAAAATTTATTTTATATTAAATTAAAGTTAGATGTATAATTATCTATAATCATAAAATCAACTCACATTTAATTAAAAAGATTAGATTTTCTATTACATCAACTTTCTTTTTCAAAAATTAAATACTTAACCCCTTTACATTTAATATGATTAATTTAAATAAACATTAAAAAAATTTAAAATTATATATATATATAGAGACTCTAATTTCTTTTCGGAATACATTATCTAATCATCCACACTTGAATTGATGTGATAGCGTGTCCGGAGTTGAACTTACAATTAATATGTGTGGCGACCGATTCCCTTAAAATTATTGAATCGAAGAAAGTAGCGACAACACGTGTCGCAAATTCAATGGAAGTAGACTGTATGGATAGGAGCAAAACAAAATGTCAGCCTTTCAATGCAAATTTAAGATAAATAGATATTCATGGCCAAATTGAAGGTCGGCTAAATGGCCAGCACAACAAATTGATGTAAAACACATAAAGTGGGCTTACCTTTTTAAAAACAAATAGTCAATAAAGAACCATGAATTTTTGACATGAGCTTTTCAGTCTATCAAGAAATATCGATTGGAAAATATATACAATTAAAATCAAACATATCATAAATTAACTTCAGATTTTCCTCTTGATTTTTTAAAATTGTTTTTAAAAATGTGTATGCTTTTGATTGGATCATCCATGAGAAAAAGTGATAATGAATCAACAAGAAATATTGAAACTTCTACATGTTAAAATCAGAAGTGTTTAACTCATGAGCAATCGATTCAAAATACTAAGATTTGTCATTACATCAAAATCAAAATCGACATGTATTAGTGAATTTTCAAAACAGCATCTTCATCTAAACAAGATGAACGCCCAAAAATACAACATTGAATTCAACTAAATACAATACATAATTAGCAACTGCTTACAAACTTCTACATAATCAATATTCCTCTGCAATTGTGTCCAAGCATGGCCTCCATGCTTTTCCTGAAACACAATCTTGTTGTTGAGTAAGTTTCCTAGCATGCTGTTCCACTAAGATTTCCTTCACACAGCTATCCAAAAGCAAACTCTTCAGCTGTTGTCTTGAGACTACAATCTTGAGTGTAAAACTCTTCTCCACATCCCCTGCTCTTTTCTTGCCTCTGCAAATACCATTTTTCTGTGCTGAAAAAGCTCTGTGATGAGCTTCCATGAGTGAGGGAACAAGATAATAAAGTTCCCCACCCTTGAGTGTATTTTCTTGGGGAAGAGCATGACCATCATTCCTCGAGTGTACAACCATACAATCCTCCTCAAAATCACTCTCTCTCACCAGATCTCCCCCCACAACAGGAGACCTGTATTCTAGCATTTTACCATCCATTGCCATGACTTTTATGAATTTCTTGCATGTTTCTCGTCGTACCTTGGGTTGCATGCAATTACCCATTACGTGGCCTCCAACACAGTACACTGCAATCCAAATCTGGTGATCAAAACCTATAAGGAGGAATGAGAAAGTGATCTATTTGAAGTGAAATTCTCATAGAAATAAATGGAATCAGATCCGTACATGGTCTATAGTGTTGAGAAGGAGAAAGAGGACTTAACTTATTAGAGACGAGATTTGATTTTTTAGAATATTAAAAGGTTTTGTTAAAGAGGTCGTTCTCAGTAGCGAGTCAGCAGTTGATGATTTGTGTCCATGCGTATGGTAAGAAAATTAAATATGTGTAGAGTAGGTATTGATCTAGAAGGAATATGGAAGATGATGATATGATCAAGCCCATGCTTTTGGATCTTTCTACCACTGGTATCATTTTATAATTCTTTACTGGTTCGCGTTTACCTTTTTCTTATTGGTGTGGCCCTGGCCCCCCATGGAATCAAAAGTCGGCAATTCCTTCTCCTCATCCACTCTTGCTTTTTTGGCCATTTGTATGTGGATTTAACTATCATTGGTTTTTTTATTCTTTTGATGAATAGGTGTAGCTATAACATAGTATTAGTGGGTATAAAATCATATTTCAAGAATATGAGAGATTAGATTTCCACAGTTCATTAAATTTATTGTTTTCTTTTTTGGATTTTATTATGTGAGATTTCGTTTGTATCAATGTTTTGGATTACACTCTTGATCTTTCATCAGAATGTAAAGAAAGTTATACATTTCAAGGATTCAAATGGATTAATACAAAATCATAAAACATATAAAAATAAGTCATTAGAGATGACAATAGTAGTAGGAGGAGAGGAAGTAAATCCCGATCATTCAATTTATTTCATATATTATCAATACATTTCACAAAAGAAAGCAATAGATTTCAAGAATTCAAACGGATTAATGTAGAATCATAAAACATCTTAAAATAAGTCATTAGAGACAACAAAAGTAATAAAAAGATCGAGGAAATAGATCTCAATTACTCAATTTAACCCCTTGCATTATCAATAAAGTATGACTTTAAATTACAAACTCCAAGCTGTTAAATCAAGCAACCATTTTATAGGCCTAGCCAAAAACATGGAAAAGTTAATTTTGCGAGTACTAAATTACTTAATGTCTGATTGATTGAATCAAATATACTAGGATTAATGGAGTCAATGGGACATATTGTGTGTGAGAGGTTGTTATTCTTCTCCTTTTAAGATTTAATGTCAAAATTATATATTGGTTTTAGTTATTGGATGTAGGAATATAAGATTTAGGTTGAATTTATTTTTTTGTGATGATTCAATGATTGTTTATCTTTTGATTAGACTTTTCATTCATTTATATTGTTGAGCAAAGACTATAATTTTCAATTAGTCGATTCTCTATTTCAATAGTTTCATAAAAAAATGATTCTAAAGTATTCATTATGGATAGTATGAGGGTATTATTTAAAAAATCATATTATTATTAAATTTTAGTTATTGGATTCAATTAAGTTTAATTTTTTGCACCAATGCTTTGAATCACATTTAATGATTTGTTATTAAAATAAAGAAAAATGATAGATTATTAAATATCATTTAAAATATTATTAAGTTATTAAATTATTATTTTTAAATTATAGTGACTTAACATTAATGAAAATTGGAATCAAGTATGCACTGAGTACTAGACTTTCATCAAGGGGAAAAGTAGTCATGAAATATTATTAGATTGTTTTGATTAAAAAATATTTCTAAAACAATAATAAGTTAAACTTATTTTTTAAATATAAATATTTGTTAAATAGTTTAAAATATTAATTAATATTAATTTTTGTTAAGTTTGTTAATTAATATTCAATAATAAAATATTAAATATTGATAAATATTACACATATCTGAAATGCAACTATCTAAAAACTACATAACGTAAATTTTAATTTATAAATATATGTATGTATGTATGTACATGTGTGTAACTTATATATATATATATATATATATATATATATATATATATATATATATATATATATATATATATATATATATATATATATATATATATATATATATATATATATATATATATATATATATATATAAAATTGAAATAAAAGAAAAAAAACTATTATTTATTATTAATAATATCATTTAAGGATAAATTAAATATTAGTGATATCGCATAAAATTGAAAGTAATCAATAATAATTAATAATTTGAATAAAATATATTAAAATTAATTCATAATTAATTTTTTTCATTTAATTAGTTTATGACTCTTTGCATGTGCTATATCATTTTTTTTTTCATTGTATAAAATAAAGTAGATAATTTGTTAATTTTGGAGTAAATATTAAGATATATAGTGCTTTATGCATTTAAATAAACTTGATTTTTATAAAGTTGAGATTTATATTTTAAAACTTGCTATATTGTAGAAATTATTTATCTATACTATGATTGGTTTAAAAAAATTGATGTTATAGAAGTAAATTTTTTCTTTTTTTGGATTTCTTTATATTAAAAAAAATGTCCATTTTCATTTTTTCATTTTTTATTATAATATTATAAATACTGATTTTTCTATATAATATATAAGTTATTATTTTTTTATTTTTCAAAATATAGTTAAAAAAACCAATTAGCTATTGTATATGATTTGATTCACACTATTTAAATTAAATTAAATAAAAATAAATAAAAATAAAGATTTATTATAAGAAATATTTCTATTAAAAAAATAAACCCAGCTATTGTATGTATTCTTTATCATTATAAAAATGTATTATTTTTTTTAGATTGTTTTATTTTTTAGTGCTTTTAAAAAATCACAATTATATTTTTAATCATTTTAATGCATACTAAAAAAATTAATAACTTTTGATCCCCCTAGGCTATAGATAAGTTGGTCAATCTATTGAAAGCCATAGACAATCAATGTAGGTTCAAACCTCAACTCAACCAGTTGCATACATTATGGTGCAAGTGTTGGGAAATCATGTGGCCCAAAGAATTAGTTAGTCTCGCCCTGACAAATTGTGAACCATAGGTACTGAAATCCAAATACCTATGAGATATAAAAAAATCAATAACTTTTAATCATAAATTTAAATTGTCTATTTTCACTCTAATGTTTATATTATACAAGTTTATAATTATTAATAAAAAAAATTATTATTATTAATAGTTATAATTAAAAACAAATGAATAATATTCAATAAAGGAAATCTAATTCTAGAAAACAATGGAGTGGATGATTGGTGCATGGGCAGAGGTGCTAGATTTG
Source organism: Cryptomeria japonica (assembly GCF_030272615.1). Taxonomy (NCBI): domain Eukaryota; kingdom Viridiplantae; phylum Streptophyta; class Pinopsida; order Cupressales; family Cupressaceae; genus Cryptomeria; species Cryptomeria japonica. The sequence goes on along the minus strand of NC_081410.1, from coordinate 500,472,357 downwards.
GATCAATCAGGTGAAATGTGTCTAGGTAGAGTAGGAGTAGCAACAAAAATAATAGAAATGATTGTGTGAGGAGGAAGGGTGTATAGAGCACTACACAAAAAAAAATTGAAGACGTCAAAGCTAATTCATCGAAGTATTTCAAAAATGAAAATGGAGAGGGAGGTCGAGGAGATTGGTGATATTTCCTATGGAGAAGGGGTGAGGAAGATCAAAAGGAAGAAGGTGGTGACACTCAGAATAAGTGGGAAAGCCATAAATGAAATGAAACCTAGAGGAAGGACAAGGATTTGATAAATCACTTAAAAATGGGAAGGGATGGTACAAGAAACAATAAAATAGATCAAATAAAATAAAGGATCCTCCATGGGTTAGGGTTCACAAGGATGGATGGAAGAGCCAAAAATCCACTTCTCGATGGGGGACCTCAAGATTTGGTTGGCACCAAGGAAGCCCTACTAATGGGAAAACGTAGAACAAAATATGGAAGGGGAAGGAAAATAAGGCAAGTAAAAAGGGAGATGATCCTTCAAGTAAGATGTATGATGACCCAAACCCTATTTTTCCTATAAAATGTATTTATGTGTATTTATACAATGAAAATATAGACAATATTGTATAAAAAATGAGTTAAGTCACTTTCTTCATAAAATGAGGAGGCACCACCCTAGAGAAATTTAAGAAATATTGCCCTAAACTCCTTTTTTGTCACCCCCTCCCAATGCATAGCCTGAATTAAAAGCCCCCTATTTTCACCAAATATTGTATTTTTTCATAGCCGAAATAAAAAACCCCCCTATTTTCACCGACAGGCAATATATTGCACCCTCATTTTTGGGATTTTCAACTCCCCAATATGAATGTACGTGATATAATATTTCCTAGCTAGTGAAGCCCTCATGTGTGATAAACACTTCTAGATTTGTGCATGTTATGATATCTCTTATCTCATTCTTATGCTGATAGTCTCTTTGACATTAATGGATTCACAATGATTTAGGTGGATGAAGTTATGTCCTGGATTATTATGATGATCAAACTTATGTGTAGAGATCTAGATGCACTCATTATTCATGTTTATATTATATTGCTTATGAGGATAAGATGGAATATTATTAGTGCTAACCCCACTTCATGATTGTAATGGATGAGATGATGCTTTATTGATTACGATTGTCTTACTACTATATTCATGATAGAGATGATAGCATACCACTCATTACGAGTTGTAATATGAAAAATTGATTTAGGGTTTGCAACATAGAAGGAAGAAACCACTAAATATTTTCACTTAGGACCATTACATTCAAAAGAGGGAAGGGAATCCACTAGATTCAATAAAAAATTAGATAAGGATTGAATACTAAATGGATTGAGTTAGTTTTGATTTCCTCTTTTGTAAATTGAAATATTGAAATTAGGTAAAGTGCTGGAAAATGAAGGTAAAAACATGTAAACCATAAGCTATAGATGTGAGATTGAGTTGGGCACTTGGAAATAAGCAATGTAATCTGAGTTAGACCTGCTCCCTGAAAAAGCTCCTAAAATGTCAGGATCGTGGTGCCCATCACCATGGTCCTCCTTACTTTTTTGCATGCCAAAAAGGGTTGATTTGTCTTTGTGAGTAAAGCTTATTCTAAAGAGTACAACTTCATTCCTATTTCCTGAACATAGAAAGAAGGGGAAATAGGTTGGGAATAGGGGTTTTCCTAACTCAAACCCCAGTTAAGGAATCAACCTTGAATAAAATGATGCAAATACTAAAATAAATAATGGAAAGATATACCTCAAATCTACAATGATTGATAATGATGCTTTACTTCTTGAAGGTAATCACATATGTTGTATGAAATGGTATGTATATGCAGGAAATGAGGTCGACAAAAATGTAAAATTAAGATCCAAAAGGCCCACACACCAATGAGACTCTTGGTGCAAGTTATAGGATCTATATTGAAATAGCTCAACTTTCCAAGGGGAGTCCCATTGTTCTCTATCTCACAGGATCCCTAAATTTAATGTCTTTTGTCTTAGATCACTAAGCAAAGTGACTTAGGAATGACAACTCCAAGAATGAGTGATATTTGATTATTATGCATGAATGCATTCCTAGATATGTATGATATTGAAACTATGATGATCAAGCTAGCATAAAGATGATGATAAGATTATCTAATTATCCTAGCAATGATATACTAGTCTAACATGGATATTCTATGATATTAAAATGCTTCTAAATGCTATTATGATGATTTAACAAAGAGAGGCTAAAATGCTTAGTAAAATGACTACAAGTTTGATGCACAAAGACTTTGATATATCATTAGTAAAATGACTATAAGTTTGATGCATAAAAATTTCTATACCAAAATGAGAGAATGAGAGCTCTATTTATAGGGAAAATAGGGAAATGGATGGTCAAGATTGGATATCTTAATAAGGGTTGGGATTGAAAGTTAATCAATCCATGTTCACAGTTCTCACCAATGAAATGGTGACAATTGTCAACAAGAGGTTGCTTGAGAGGAGATGAAAGAAGAATTAAATTCTTGAGAAGACATGGAGGTTACCTTAGGAGGTAAGGGTTAAGGTTAGGTTAGGGTTATCCAATGGATAAAGCTTTTACCCAAAGGATAAACTCTTGTGCAAGGGTTAAACGGATAACCAAGGTTAAAGCTGTGAATGCTTGATGAGACCCTTGGGTTAGTTGAGGGTTGAGTTAGAGAGAAAGTCTCTAATAATTCAAGAAGGTTGAGTTAACCATTAATGGTTATGTAAGAGCCTTAAATGGTTTGGAAGACTTCGAGGGTTAACTTGTTGAGGACATAAACCCTTTAATAGGTTTCAAAGACTTTGGAGGCTTTGAGAAGTGAGTTCTCTTTTCTTAGGATTGTGACAATAATAAGGAGATGGATTAGGCTAATTTGAATGGATTATAAGAATCTAGAAGGGGGTTTAGAAGGCAAGTGGGAGATGTAGGAAAATGCAAGTCAAGGAAAAATAATTTTAATTAAAATAAAATTACTTTATTTCAATCAAATAGATGTAACTTGCATAAATAAAAGTGGGGGGATTTAAATAAATAAATTAGATTTATTTATTTGCAAGGATCAATTTAATTAAATGTAAATTTAATTAAAAAGGGAGAAAGGGGAATTAATTAAATAAAGTGATTTATTTAATCAAAGGCTAGAAAAGGCTTAGGTGAACTTAATTAAATAAATTGAGTAATTCATTTAATCAAATAGATGAATGTGAAGGAATTAATTAAATAGAATTTAATTAATAGGAGGAATAGGGTTAAAATAAATATTAAATATTCATTTAGGAAAGTGGCCAGATTTATACGTCTACATTTTGCCCCTCCTTGAAGTGACATGTGTGCACATGTTGATTCAAAGAAAATTTGTCGGATATGCTGTCAAAGTTTGAGCGATATGATGTGTGTCGAAATGTCGATATGGTGCCCCAGATTTGATGAATGATATTGATGGTGCCTCCTAGGGAGATGAATCAAGGATTTAGTGAAAAATTGTCAAGTTGATGAGCGTTTGTGGATTAATTGAAATTTGGAGAATATTGACTACGTTGAATGTATATGTGTTGATTCATCTCCCAAAAATGATGTTAACAAGGTTTAAAATGAAAAAGTGAGGAAAATACATGCCCCACTTATTAACCTTGTTGATTTTACCCTATAAAAAGGTAAAAAGTGAGTTTCAAAAATCATGTGCACACTTGTCTCTTTGCGATTGTGACATTTGGAGCTCTGACGACGATGTCGATTCCATACTCCTCGTACCAATTTGAGTGCATCAGTCGACACCGGAGACCCAATGCCTTTGGCCCACCAGTAAGTAGTCAAAATCTCTCTGCTTTTTTTATTGATTTTGTTCATTTTGATCACATTTTCAAATTTGGCATCAGATTTTGTCGGTTTAGCATGTAGGTTAAGTTTCTTAGTGCATACAATAGGACTGTTAGCACATAGGGTTAACCGAGGTGTTTTAGCATCTGGGTATCATATGGTAGCATGGATGGGGAATAGGCTAGCGTGTAGGATTCTCTAGCACATTGGGTCTGCATAGAAGCGTGATGGGTAGGTTGGGTAGCACATAGGGTAGTTTAGTGCATAGGATTGACAAGGTAGTGCTTAGGAGGTTCTAGTTAGTGCGTGGTATAGAATTAGCATGTAGGGTTGTATTTCTAGCGCATTAGTGAAAAAGGCTAGCGCATAGGTGGCAACGTAGCACTTAGGAGCCCTGGTTTAGCACGTAGGGTCCAAAGTTGATAAAAAGAGGATGTGAAGAATGTGTCATGAGTCAAATAGATTAGATAGATGTCATAGATGTCAATATGTGCCTATTGATTGTTCTATTATGGTTCCTAATCCAATGTGAGTCTTGCTTTGTGATAATGTCTGATTGTGATATGCTGGTGTAGAATTATCTAAGTCTACTATTGTCAATATGTGTTGCTTTCGATATAGAATGCCAAGCTGATTGATTTTTTATGTGGATCCTGATTTTGAGTTTGATATGGATCTTGATATTGTGTTTTGATATGAATCTGATTTTTGATATGAGTTTGATTCGATATGGACCTTGATTTTGGATTTCCGATATAAGTCCTAATTTGATGCTTGCGATATGGATCTTTGATGTTGCTTGAAATATGGATTTGATGCTACTTGATTTCTCAAAATGGATCTTTGTTTGATTTTCTCGATAGGAGTCCTGATTTGATGCTTATGATATGGGTTTTTGATTCTCGATATGGGTCTTTGATTCTCTATATGGTTCTTTGATTCTTGATATGTTTCTTTGCTTGATTTCTTGATATGGGTCTTTGATTCCTGATATGGTTCTTTTCTTGATTTCATGATATGGGTCTTTGCTTGATTTCTCGATATGGGTCTTTGATTCTTGATATGGGTCTTTGCTTGATTTCTCAATATGGGTCTTTTCTTGATTCACAGATTGATGTGAATATGTTTATGATGTGTTCTTGAGATGCTTCACTGTTTCAAGTTGATTTTGCTTTGATTTGATATATCAGATGGATTTGGAAACTGATGATGGATACTTGTTCTTTTGCAGGCAGAGCTTGGTGTGCTCCAGTCTCGAGAGCGATTTTTGATACCATGGACATTGATTCCCCATTTGTCACAGATTGACAGAGATGTGATTGAGAGATGTGGGTTTTCCTCTTTATTAGATATGCCTCGATATATCATTAACTGGGGTTTATTGATAACATTGGCAAAGAGGTGGCACACTGATACGAACAACTTTCACTTGGCTATGAGCAAGATGACAGTTACACCAGAGGACTATTATCAGATTCTGTGGATTCCTATAGTTGGGGCTCTGTTACCTTATGAGAAGACTGAGAGGGTGGGACAAAGGCTCTTCATCGCAACTTCCAAGATGATCACATTAGTGGGTATGAGATCCCATGGCAGGAGTTTTTGGATTTTGGTTACGCGTCGCTGCCATCTGTATTATCAGGTTTCATTGGTGGGTTCCTGTGTCCCAACCGTAGGTCGAAGGGACTAGTCGTTGGATGGGTATTGGTGCTAGAGGACATGGTGACATAGGTACATAGGTTTGCATGGGGGTCTTGTATGTTGGCCCATCTTTATAGAGAGCTTCACTAGGTGGTATATTTGGGATATACTAGTTTATCAGTTGGGGTGACATTGTTACAGGTGTCGGTCGGGGAGTGCATTCCTATGTTGAGACCGCTTGTAGATAGGGATAGTCTAGTTGGTCGGGCTTATGTTTATGGGTACATAAGTGTAGTTGTCCAGCATAAGCTAGGCAAACTAGACCATTGGTGGAGGGTACTGGATGATATCGATATGGTTATTTGGAGACCATAGATGGATTGTGAGGTGTGGGTAGAGGACGGGCTAGAGATGCCCTATGTATATATGTCAAGGTACCTAATCAGGTGGACGCCCTTTATTATTGAGCAATTCTTGCATAGTCGTGTTTAGCAGCAATATGGTAGACAACAAGGGATGCCACATGGAGTTTGTTTATATGCTCATCAGTGATAGGATGTGCTAGAGTGGGGATCCACTTTAGATAGTATAGCAGTGGTTGAGGAGTATATGACACTGGTAGGATAGATCTAGGATTATGGAGCTAGGGTTGTGGATGCTAAGATGATAGAGGAGTTTGCAACTTACTTCATAGCACATGTAGTGGCATGTATATATGATCTGATAGAGATGCTACCTTCTTTTGATGATGATGAGAATGAGCAGCCACAGAGGCGAGGGGGAGTTAGACGAAGAGATGAGGGGGGAGAGGAGATAGGAGAGGGAGGTGGAGATGATGGAGGAGGTGGTGGAGGAGGTGGTGGGAGAGGTGATTTTGATAGAGGGAGAGAAGATAAAGGAGGTGGTCGAGGAGGTGGTGGATTAGATAGAGGGAGAGGAGGAGATAGAGGAGGTGGTCTTGTTCTTGGTGCTGGTGGGGTTGGTAAGGTAGGTGCTTTTCTACCTTTGGTGGGTGGTCTAGAGGATGTTAGGCAGCTTGCCCAGAGGAGGAGATATGATGTTCTACCTCCACTGGCACCTTGGATAGGGATAGGTGTGGGTGGGACTATGACACAAGTTCCTGTTTAGATTAGGGTACCTACCCATTGATAGGATTCACAGACTAGAGAACTACAAGTCATGGTGCAAGAGTTGCAGGCATAGGTGTTTGCGTTGTAGCACCAGATTATGCAGATCATCACAGAGTGGGATATAGAGAGAGAGTGCTAGGGTCAGAAAGAGGATCTTACTGATAGGTTGGAGAGAGTGACAAATGGTGCCCTAGTTTAGGACACGCTAAGAGAGATATAATACTTGACCAAGGAGGTTGAGTATTATAGGCGTCTATACGAGAAGGTGGTCTCTCGAGGTCACATAGCTCCTAGCTATGCTCTAGTGGCAACAAGTCAATCCGGCCATAATCATATGAGGACAGAGAGCAGAGGTATTACAGGGCCTACCCAACATGACTTACCTGGTGGAGATCCAGGAGCTGGGACATCTACTACCAGATCATCAGCCTCAGGAGATAGTCATACCTGAGAGACCTGTCTTTGTTGTATTTTGATCATTTTGCTGTATTTTGATAGACATGATATCCCTTGTACATTTCGACCATTTTTGAGATATATATATGACACTGGTTTTCTTTGATCCACATGTGATGTGTTATTGATGATGATTGATGATATGCATTATGTTTTGATATGAGATTCTATGAGGATGATTTGATGCTTAGATAATAATGCTCTTGATTCTGATTATGATGTGAATGTATGATTCATGATTTTGGTGAGAATGTGACGATATATTTCATTGATTACTTAGATTTATGATATGTGTTTTGAAAATGAGATGTATGATATTGATAATGAGATGTATCTTGAAAAATGAGATGTATGATAATGATAATGACTAATGCAAGATTAAAATGATATGCAACTAAATGCAAGATTTTAAAATGATATGCAACTAAATGCAAGATTTAAAATGATATGCAACTAAATGCTAGATGATACAATCTTGTTGTTGTCATTCCTATGTAGTCACTTGTTGTGCTCTGTTTTTGTTTGTCATCATTGAGCTTTTGATATGTTGAAAGTTGATACAATCATCATAGTATAATTGAACCATAACGACCCGAGTATAACTTACATGGATGTTTGATATTGCAAGATGACACAAGCGTCGAGGTATAATTGAACCAAGATGACTTGAGTGTTGCTTGCATAAAATAGACAAGAGTTAACCATTTGCATGTGCAAAGTAGAAAATGTCTTCAATGATATGTTTCCAATCATGTCTCAAGACAAATTTGCACCGTACGAATGATCGCCTCATAGACAGAAAACCAAAAAAGTATCAAATTCCTTCGTTGCTTCTCTAGCTCAATGCATCCTTGAGTAGCTCAGGAGATCTAATGATTCAAAATTAATATAAAAAATAGTCAAAACTTCATGCTATATGTGAACAAATCATAATTCAAAAAATAATCCATCATATGTGTGTTAAAGTTGTAGTTGGATAATGGTCTTGCTTTATAGCCTGATGGGTAGTTTTGACATTTAGTTTTCTTAGCATGTTGTGATCCTTGTCATTTGTGTCGAAATGTTGAAAGTGAGAGGAATGTCGCCCCTAGTCACAAATATTTATCGATGTGGATATACATGTTAATCACCAAGCCATGGTGGGATATGATATAGAGAACTGTTTTTTGGACAATCAAGGACAGTGACTATGCTAAGTATGTCTGGGAGAATGTTGCGTGAATAAGTGTTATGGCGATGGCTTTTAGCTTAGACTTGATGGATCAAAAGATATAAGTATTGATAGATAGAGGAGCTTTTCTCTCATAAATAGCGCCTGTTGCCAGGTTTTCACTACTTGGTTTTATTGCAGTTTTTTATTTGTTTCTTATTATTTTGTATTTTTCTAATTTTTTATTTTTTTGTTTTTCACTTTTCCATGCATTGGACGACTCAAGTGTAGAATTTCTTCATATGGATATTGTTGGTTGGTTTGTTGAGCATGTTCCCCTCTGAAGTTGTTAACTAATATGCGTCTGATCCGTAGGCTGATATGATGACAAAAAGACCCAACCAGTTAGGTTCAAACTTCCCCTTCTTTTCTCAATCCTGTTGACTTCTCAGATTTTCCTTTACCACGAGATCATCGATTTTGAAAGCCCTTGGGATGACTTTGTGATTATAGCTTCTACACATTCATTTTTGGTATGCCTTGAGATTGTCATAGGCATGTTGTCATTTTTCATCAAGAAGCTCTAGTTCATGCAACTTGTTTACTTGATATTCCTCATCTGGTATGAGGCCCTTTAAAGATACTCGGAGAGATGGGATTTCTACCTCAAGAGGTAGAATTTCTTCTGATCCATACACCAATGAATATGGTGTAGCCCCTATAGGTGTCCAGATACTAGTCCTATATGCCCAAAGTGTTGGATTGACTTGTACATGCCAATCCTTGCCGGCATCATTTACTATTTTCTTGAGGATTTTCAGGATTATTTTATTTGATGCTTCTACTTGACCATTCCCCTATGGGTAGTAAGGCATGGAGAAGCGATGTTGGAGTTTGAATCATTCACATAGCTCTCACACATCTTGATTTTTAAAAGGACTCCCATTGTCTTTGATGATGGAACTAGGAATGCCATATTTGCAAATGAGATAATTGAGAATAAATGAGGCAATCTGTTTTCCAGTTATAGTGGTCACTGGGACTGCTTTAATCCACTTTGTGAAATACTCTGTTGTGGTGATAATGAACTTATGTCCATTTGAAGCTGAAGGATGAATTTTTCCTACCAAATCAACTCTCCATTGACAGAAAGGCCAAGATGTGGTGAACGACTGTAGCTCCTAGGCTGGTGTATGGATAAGATTACCATGAATTTGGCATTTAGGATATTTCTTTGTAAATTGATAGGACTCCCGCTCCATTGTTAGCTAGTAATATCCCATTCTCAGAAGCTTCTTGGCGAGAGTAGGACCACTTGAATGCATACCATAGATACCCTCATGAAGCTTGTGTAAGGAAGAGTCATATTCGTTACGATCGAGTCATCGACGAAGAGTACCATCTAGACCTCGATGGTAAAGTGTGTTAGTGGTTAAGGTAAAGCGGGTGGCTTATCAGATGAAGCTACATTTTTGGTTGTGAGATAAGTCAGGTGGGAGAGTATTGTTCTTAAGATAATCATAGATTGTCCCGTATAGAGGTGAATCTGAACTGATTAGGGCATAGATGACTTGGGATGTGGAGTTTTTATAGGCTTGGGAAAACAATTGCTTTACCAGGAACTCGTAACAACTCTGTTTATCCAAAATTTGCAGCAATGAAGCGATAGTGGCCATTGCATCGACAGCTATGTTGTCCAATCTTGGTATTTGCTCAAAGGTGATGTGTACAAAGTATTGTTTGAAGTCATTCACCATTCTTTTGTAGGTCATTAGCTTATCATCCTTTGTCTAATATTCATTGTTGATCTAATTGATAACTAATTGAGAATCCCCATAGACTCTCAATTTTGTGATTCTCCATTGCACAACCATTTTGATTCATGTTACCAGGGCTTCATATTCAACGATGTTGTTGGTGCATGGAAACATCAGTCTATAAGATCTTTGAATTGTGTGCCCTTTTGGAATGATGAAAAGGATGCCAACACTCGATCCATTTTGTGTATAGGATCCATCAAAGTACAGGATCCATTGCTTGGGTGTGATAGTGAGTACATCTATGTCTGGAAATTCCACCTGTAGTGGTTGTTGGTTTGGTAGTGGTGCTTTAGCCAGTTGATCTACAATTACCTCTCCTTTAATAGCCCAATTTTATGTGTACTGGATATCAAACTCACTGAGAATCATGACCTAATTAGTCAATCATCTTGTAAGAGCTTCTTTGCTAAGTAAATACTTAAGAGGATCGATTTTTGCTACCAACTTGATTGTATGAGCTAGCATATAATGATGAAACTTTTGAGAGGAAAACACCATTGCTAAGCAAGCCTTCTCAATGAATGCGTAATTTAGCTCATATCCATTCAAAGTCCTACTGATGTAATAAATATCTCATTCCTTGCCTTCTAGATCCTCTTGTGCTAGCAATGCCCCCAATGATACTTTGATTGTTGATATGTAGAGAATGAGTGGCTTGCCTGCTATTGGTGGTACCAAAACTAGCGGGTTCATCAGATATTGTTTAGCTAGTGAAATGATTTCACACACTTGTCTTCCCATTTGAAAGGTATATTCTTATGAAGCAGAAGATTGAATGGTAGACATTTATCTGCTAGTTGAGCTATGAATCATCTAATGGATTGCATTTGTCCCTGCAGAGATCTGAGTTAGCTAATATTCCTGGGAGGTGGCATCTCCATGATGGCCTGTACCTTTGTTGGATCTACTTCAATGCCCTTTTCTGACACAATGTAGCCTAACAATTTGCCTAATGTGACCCCAAAGACACACTTCTTAGGGTTTAGTCTAGCCTTGAATTGATCCAATCTTTGAAAGATTTTATCTAATATGCCCAGATGTTCTGCTCGAGTGAATGATTTAGCCTGTAAATCATCCACATAGTCTTCCATGAAGGTATGCATCATATCATGGAAGATTGTTATCATGGCTCTTTGATAAGTTGCCCCAGCATTTTTCAAGCCGAAAGGCATGAAATTCCAACAATACGTTCCCCATAGATATGTGAATACAATTTTATCTTGATCTTCTAGGGCTATCTTGATTTGATTATAGCCAGAGAAATTGTCCATTAATGATAACATTGTGTGGCCTGCTATTAGATCCACAATTATGTTAATGCTTGGTAAAGAAAAGTCATCATTTGGACATGCTTTATTGACATCTCTAAAATATGTGCATATTGTGATGCTTCTGTCAAGTTTTGAAACCAGTACAATGTTTGAATTCCATTCAGCATAATCTATAGGTCGGATGAATCTGACATCTAATAACTTCTTTAGTTCTTCTTTGACCAATAATGCCACATGCGGATTCATCTTTCTTAATTTCTGCTTGACTAGTTTAGCTCTTGGAGTGATGAATAAATGATGCATGATCAGGTTTGGGTCTATTTCGGGCATATCAGCATATGACCAAGAAAAATTGATTTGTTTTTCCTTGAAGAATTTGATAAAATCTGGTTGTTCCTCTTCTGTCAGTGATCCCGCTAAGTGTATGGTTTTGACTGTTGCTTCAGTACCGATGTTTATTGATTGAGTTGGCTCAAAGGTTTTCACCTACAGATGCATCCTTTATTTTTACTTTTTCCTGATCTGATACTGCCATTGACTGGTTTTCAGCATAGATCCTTTGTTTCTTTCATTTTTGTGACTGAGAGACTTGGCACTCTTGCGATTGCAGATATCATTATTTTTTTCACTAGTAGAGCACGTTTCCGGGTTGACTGAACATAGATACTAGACAATGGATTCATCATCTAGGAATATTGGTATATCATGGTGTTTAGGTTCTTCCTAGTCTATGAGGTCAGGATATACAAGCGGTAATGAGTCATTTAGTGGGTTGATATCAGCTGCGGTAAGTGTCATGATATAGGCATTGTTATAGTTGTTTGGGATACTTGTTAGGTCTATGATATTGTCAAGGTCTTCGATGGTATTATCTTTGATGTATCCTTGTTCATATTACCGCTACTCATTCTCACTAGCCTTGTAGATATGTCGTGGTCCAAATTCAAGTGGTCAAGATTCTGAGCCTTGTCCCTCCTGAGAAAGGGATGTGTATGAGTGGATGGTATCCACCTCAATATCTTTAGTAACATTTGAACAACTACCCCACTCATATTCATTAGAATCAGTTTCTGAATTACTATCCCAGATTATCTTGTTGCTTCTAATAGGTATGTTGTATGGTGAGAAAAGATCTCTGACAATTGATACCAATCTTGTAGATTTTTATGATTTGAAATCAGAGCCTGCTTGTACCCTTTGCATTTGTTCATACATTGTTTCCCTTCGGTGAGTAGTAATTTCTTTGGGTGGTGGCTCTACCTTGGTTTGATTAGGTTCTTGCACATGATGCACTTTCTTATAAGAAGCTTCCTCTCTTTGAATGGCTAGTTCTTCTTGTCGTTTCTCTTTTTCTTGATGTTCTTTCTCTTTCCTTGTTGTTTCGGCTGCTTGGTGTAGTGCTTCTTGCCATGAGTTTTCATTATATTTTTTCTTTTCTCTCCACTGAGGTTTTTGATAGTTATTTTTCTTTTGCCTAAGTGGTACATGTTGTCCATACCCCAGTCCTATTTTATCTCTCATAAATTGTGAAGGAAGTTGTAGGGGTTCTATAATGCCTTCTTTACGCTTGCCAATAGGTCCTTTGTCATTGTATCCCATCTATTGCATGATTCTAAATCCTTTTCCATATTGTTGTGTTGGTATTACTACTTCTATGGTAGCAAATTTGACTTCTTCTTCATCCTTGTATAGCCAACTAAGGATGTCTTTCTCTTCCGATTCATTAGCCAGTGTGCCCAATTAAATAAATTTAGTATAAAACTTGGTGATGGATTGTGTTTCCTGATGTGTTGATGCAGAAGGTTGTCCATAAGATTTTGGTTATGTTGGCAATTTTGATAGACATAGGGGTTCAAAAGAGTACTCCCCCATGCCTTGGTCCTTTATTTTCATCTTTTGTTTGAAGTCTATGGATAGAGACTTGAGTTCTTCTTGATGATGATTGGATGCTGAGGAAGCTTGGGCCTCCCTGTTGTGTGGAACCAGGCTATCTTGAGCTGCCCCCATGGCATTGCAATGCTGAAAAGGGTTATTATCTATAGATATGAAAATTTCTTGTCCATTGTATGGGAACTTGATACATTGATGATATGTCGAAGGCATTGATTGTATTTCATGGATCCATGGACGACCCAATAGAATATTGTATGTCAAGTCTATGTCCAAGACTTGGCACATGGTGTCCTTTTGTATTGGTACTACCTGAATAGGTAGTATTACTATTCCTTTGGATGACCTTTCTTCATCATCATAGGCCTTGATGGTGATCTTCTTGTTTGTATCAATAGACTACTCAGAGAAGCCCAATGCACAGATAAGCTTTAAAGTACAGATATTGAGACCAGCTCCTCCATCTATTAACACTATTTTTACTCGATGTTTATAGACTAAGACTTCAATATGGAGCGGGGTGTTATGCGAATGATTCAAGGAGACATCATTGTGTTTGACAAAGGTAAGGTTATGCGGCCCTATCATATGAGCCACCATGGCTTGGAATCGATCAATGTCCAGATCATTTGGAATGTTTGTTTCGACAAGTGCTTGTTCCAAGATATCTTTGTATTTTGGCGAGAGTTTGAGCAACTCAAGTATGGATATCTAGGCGAGATTTCTTTGCAATTGATCAACTAAGTCATATTGAGTCTTGAGGAGAGCTGTGGATGTTGATGTGTTCCCTTTTGAGATGTACTTTTGTGCTCTAGTTGGCACATTAATCGACATGTGTTCTTTTTTGTCCTTGATTTTTATGATATTTACTTGATTATCGCATGTCGATTGTGATTGATGGTGCTCTCGTATAGGTTATTTATATGAGCTCCTCTGGTATTGTTTGATGTTGAAGCTCCTCCCTTGTTGTAATTTGGAAGAGGATTTTTAAAGGCTTCATGGTCACCATTCATTTTGTGACTATCAATTGTTAAATCTCCCCTATCGATCATGTCCTAAATGATGTTCTTTAGCCTCATGAAATCATTTGTGTGATGTACTTTGTTTCGATTAAAATCATAGAAATGAGAGTCATTCTACCAAGGTGGTTTGACTTGGGGTTCAAAGTTGTTAATGGCCGGCAATGTGATGATCTTATTCGCCAAGAGCTCCCAAAATTCTGATTATAAGGTTTGTCCTAATGGTGTGAAGATACGTCGATATAGGAAAGTGTTGGTGTTGCCTCTCTGGTTTGCATTATTCCCTCAGTTAATGTTGTTTCCTTGGTTAGTGTTGTTTCCTTGGTTATTGTTGTTGGTGTTTGATGTTGAAGTTCCTTGATTGGTATTTTGCGGATAAGCATTAGTGCCTTGATTAACACTTTTTTGATCTTTGTTGGATGGTGGGTTACCTGATAAAGCTAACATCGGTTGTTTAGACTTCACATTGTTGGCATCAACTACCACATCATTAACAACATTTTTGTTCCTTGTCCAAAAGATGGATTTGTCTAAAGTGTTGTTATTGTTTTGATTGTTAAAGAGGTTAGTACTTGATGAATTAACACTTTCCTTAAAGAACTTCAACGTTCCTTTCTCTATGCATGCTTCCTCCACTTGAATTCTATTTTCTATCAATTTGGAAAAATATGGTATGCATTGGAGTTTGAGATGATAACTCATCTCACTATTTATATTATCGATAAAGATCTCCATCTTTTCCTTTTCAGGTACATCTTGAGGATATCTTGAAACCATGCATCTCCACCGCTAAAGAAACACCATGAATGTTTCATTGTTCTTCTGTTTTGTGTTACACACATCCAACATGGTGATTGCATGTCTAATGTTATAGGAGTATTGCGTTATGAATTTGTTTACCAACTCATCAAATGATCTAATGGGAGGTGTGAGTTTAGACAACCACTCCATTGTTTGTCCTCCCAAACTTCTTGGGAATAATCTCATTAAGTAAGTGTCATCGTGAGCAAATTCTAGGCTCATGGTACAAAATTCCCGAATGTGATCACGAGGATCACTTTTACCATTGTATTTGTCATACTTTGGTATATCTAAATTTGGGGGAAAAGGTACCATGTTTAATCTCCTATCGAAAGGATAAGGACAGATCTCGTCTAAGGAGTATCGTGTTGTAGTCCCCTATTGCATGTCCTGCATTTGTCTTTGCAGCGTTTGGATTTGTTGTGTAAGAGGAACCATGGGCACATTTGTCCTCCGAGGGAGAGATTCCCCTCGTTCATTAAGATTTTCTCGATTATGGGTATGGTATTTCTCATGGTTGTTGTCTTTTTCATCAGTGCGATCTAGGTTGCGTATGTTTTCCGGATCATGTGTATCTTCTAGTCTTCGTTGTTCTTGATAGGCATAATTTCTTGACCTTGTTCTTGAAATTATCTCATCTATATTCCTTAAGTTTTCTGTATCAAAATCTTTAGGAATGTTGATACCTTTTCTAGTTAGCATGAGTAGATATTTTTCCTTCTCCGCTTCGATAAGTCTTTCCATGAGTTTTTGGAATGTTGCATTTTCTTGACATTCTTGGAGAAGTTCTTCGGTGATCTTTGTTTCTCCCATATTTGCATACTCATCAAAAGGATTGGACAATATATGACCCATACTTGATTCTGGTTGTGATTCCTTTTGTTTGTTTCTCTGAGATTGAGTGACAACGGGTTGTCTTTTCCCATAATTGGCTAAGTTTTTGAAATTTTGAGTTAGACAGGCTATCAACTGCTTCAAGTCTGTGTTAGGTCTTAAGGGTTTAGGGTTTTAATTTTAAATCGTTTAATGTTTGATCAAAAACCCTCTGTTTTCTATTCCTGCGTTACTTTATTCACTTAAGTAATGTGTCTTGGGATCATAAGAGGTGTTCCCCCTTGTCATTTGCCTAGGCGGTTGTTGAATTAATTGTAAAATTTATGCCTTATGTCTTTTCTTCACAATGTTGTCGGGCCCAGTAAGTTGTACACAACTCTTAGATGGATCTATGGTTTTCTCTTTTTCATTAGGTGAAGTTGCGCATGGTTTAAGACTTGCGAAATGATGAAAGGGAAAAGCGTGTTCAATGGTGCGCATTTGGTCCAGTTTAAAAGGTCTCCATCTTGTTCAAGATCTAACGACTGGCATTAGTTCGTAGCCGAAACTTGTAAGTGAAATACCTTTCATGAAATGGAGAAAAGGTTTGGTAGGACCCTGCAGTGGAATGAGCTTAAAAGAGATAAGGCCATTTTGATGCCTATTTTTGACAAGTGGAAGCCTAGAGAGCAGGATTTGGAGCTTATTTGTGTATCTTATGATGAAGCAGAGGCTGATCCTATCATCAAATCCACTTGTGACACCACAAAGGATCTAATAAAATTAGTAGAAGGGATAGACAATGTTGATAGGAAGATCAACTTGTACAAAAAGGAGTACACTGATCAGGTTTTTGAATTGATTCCAGGAGTTTTTGTCAGCCCGAATCAATTAAAGGAAAAAAAAGTGTGGCTTAAGTAATTAGAGGCCAAACTGTCAACTAGAATAAAAGGAATTGTTGACTTAGATGATGCTTCCTTTTTTGTTGTAACAATTCAAGAGATAGACATAATCAAATCTCATTATGGTTTTCTCAATTCAGAGGTCAACAAGATGAGAAATTCCTAGAAGAGGTTAACCAAGGCAAAGGCAAAAGTGATTAACTTCACGTGCCCAATTGATGATGTGTACAATGAGTGGACAAGAAAATATGCCATTCAGGATGCAAAACAATTAGAAGAGGTTGCAACAGGACAACAACTAGAAGAAGCCGCTGAGGTTGAAAAAGAGTTGTAACTATTTTTGTTAAAGGTTTTGTAACATCTTCTTGAGAAGAAATGATTGTAACAAATTATTCTAGGAAAGTCCAAATCTATGTGCATCCATATTGTTATAAATGTATACCAGGACTAGTAGAAAAAGGATTGCCAAGAATTGTAAGAAGAGGCTGCAGAAATTTATCTGAGATTTTTCCAAGTTTTAATGTAGAATATTTGAAAGTTTTTGTAATACTTTCTTGAAGATAATATCAATATACAGACCATCGGTTTTGAGTTAAAACTTTGTGTCATCTTCAAATGTGTTTGCAAGTGTTTACTGTTTCATTCTGAATAACCCAAGGTTATTTTGTTTGAATAAGGTTGTAAGGCAACTTTCAGTAGATATTTTTCTTGGCTTTTCTCTTCAGGAGGGCAATTAAATGTGCAGGAATTATTTCTACCAGTAAATTCTCTGTAGGATACTTTCAATCTTGATGAGCATAGTTTGATGTGGTATGAATAAATTCATATGTATGTCAGGCATATATAGGGATCTGTAGAAGCCAAGCTAATGGGATGTGTAGAGATATTTCATTTGGGGGAGTATTGTTTGAATTTAGATGACTCTGTGAACTTGGATAAGGCACTGGTATAGATCAAGGTTGTTTATTACATATTTTGTAGGTCAAATACTGAATATGAGTACAAGTTTCATTCCTTTGTTTCAGTAGGTTTTAAGGTGATTAGATCCATTGGTTTTCTAGACTGGTTTGCTATGGATTTATCTTTTAAAAGGTGTGAATCTAGTTCAAAAAGGTATACCCACCTGGACTTTGGTTAAGTCTGAAGTGTAGAAGGTTAAATCAAACCTTGTCATATGTTGTCTTGGAAGTTTCTTTCTCTTTAATATCTCTTCTACATAGAATTATCATATTATTATAAGGATGTTCAAGTGAATCAGATTTTGAAGACAACAAAAGTGGCGACTTTGCTGGGGAATAAATGAATTGTTAAAAGTTTCTGGTTAAGAAAGATTTAATTCATATTGTGGTGACCTGGATGGGATAAGTCACATTAAGAATCCAAAAGCAGATTTTGTGCTTAAATTTATCAAGAAAATCATTGTGTTTGTGGAATTGCAGCATTTCATTCTAAGCTTGTTTTCATAAATCCCATAGAAGTGGGTGGCGACTCTATTATCTTGGAACTAGTCCTTGTGAAGTACAATAAGAAAGGAAAATGAGCATAATGCAAGGAGAAAAAAACACTAGATCATTCATGAAGAAGCATCCTTGTGAAACTTTGCAAGAGGGTTTGCCAGAGTAGTTATGAAGAGGTCAGAAGAGATCAGTGTTACATGAGCCATCAAATGATGCTTGGGTACAAAAGAATAGTAATACCGGTAAGATGCCCAATCGACCTATTTATGCAAAGTCTAAGTCTTCTTCCAGAGATTCTGAACATGATATATTAGGTTTCCATCCTGAATTGTTTGGAAATATTGATAATGCACATGCTTTAAATCAAGATTTATCCTATGTTAGTGTCTTTGCAAGAGATAGGACCAGTTCAAATGCAATTAGACACTCTGTGCCTATAACGATCGATGGAAACATTAGTTTGATTGACATAGATCAAATCAATATATCTGATTCTGAGGAAAATTTCCCTAATGAAGATAAAGTTTCCCAGGAGATTGAAGATTTGAATAGGAGAGTTCACTATTTAATTTCCCTGAGAGCCCAAAAGGAAACAAATAAGGAGAAGGAAGTCAAAGCTAAATTAATGGAGAGAGATAGGCTTCTTAGACAAATAGTTGATCTTGAAGTGCTAGCTAAGGAAAGAGAAAAGAGTGATGAGGAAGGCCCTGTGATCAAATAAATTCTGATCCCCAAGGCTAAGCCAGCATATAGGTCAGTAGTCCAACCAAACATGGAAGTTCTTAGTGATTCTCATCTTCCTAGGACTAATGTGGATAAAGGAAAACAGAAATAGGTAGATGATGGAATCGGATCTAAAAGTGCAGAGGAGATTTCTCATAGGTTGTCAGCACATGAGAGAGAAATGGAAAGAATGAGGAAAGAAAAGGAAGATTTACAAATGGAGTTAGAGAAAGCTGAGTTGGAAGCAGCCAATCAGGAAGTCAAAAGAAAAATTAGTTATCTAAAAGCTCCCCCTATCATGTTTCCATCAGAAGACCTTAGTAAGCCTAATCCTTGGCAAATTTCCCTTCCCCCAGTAAAATTCAACCTATGGTGCCTGCTAATATAGCATCAGTGAGTCAAATCCCTATGAACAGTCAGCATACCCAAATATCTTAGTCTCCAATTCCAAAAGCTAGAATGAATTTGGGAAACAATAATGTTATTACCCCTTTTCAAAGGAGACCTATCAATTTAGAGCAATATAGACAATTGTTCTTTGATGGGATCTTAGGATATCCCAAAGATGTTCCTACTGAGTTAAGAGACAGACTCCATAGATTTGCTGGAAACAATGCAATTAGTGCTGAGGAACATCTAAAATCTTTTGGGGACCTAATAAGTGATTATGAGATAGTGGATGAAGATGTCATCATTGAACTGTTTGTTCAATCCCTGGTTGATGATGTGAGAGATTGGTACAGAGGTCTTCCAGTTAATAGCATTGGGTCATGGGAAGATTTTAAAAATTGTTTTCAAGACCAATATGGTGATAAAACAAATGTGAGCTTTATTCTTAATGAATTTAATAATGTAGACACCCAAAAATGGTCAACGCTTGCGAGGTCATACTTTAACATTTGTGCATTGCCTCATTTTAGGTTTTTTGCATCGCATTAACATTTCTCCTATGATTCGCACTTGGCCTTTTATCATTTATGAGCATCGAGTCATTCTTCTATATTCTTCATTCATCTCACTTTCGAATTTGGGCTTGTCGACAACAATCTTCAATCATGATTTTGGTCGATCTTTGTCCTTTTCAATCATGTCAATTTGGTCAATTTGTCATTGATTTTTGTCAACCAATCTCAATCAAATCATTTATCAACACTGTTCATTTATCAATTCAAAATCATGATTGAATCGATATTAACTATCCTTTGTCAAGACCTAATTGTCATCCTTGCATTTCTTCTAAGGTTTTATGATTTATTCATTTAACCTAATTTGTCATTTCTTCCTCTAGGTTAAATAATTTATTTATTTATCCTAAGTCTTCTCATTGCAATTAAATATTTATTTAATTGGCTAATTATTCCTCTTTGTGAATGAATTAATTAATAAATGAAAAATTATTGATTAATTCACTAATTCCTATTTTTCCATCAATTTCTTGATTCCTAAATTCTTAATTCTCTAATTTCCTATTTTTCTAATTTCTTAAATTCAATTTCCTCCTATTTCTCCCCTAAATTTATGGAAAATGACATAGAAATTTGTCATAGAATTTGTCATAAATTGTCATAAATTCTTGACATAGAAATTTGTCATAGAATTTGTCATAAATTGTCATAAATTCTTGACATAGAAATTTGTCATAGAATTTGTCATAAATTGTCATAAATTCTTGACATAGAAATTTGTCATGAATTGTCATAAGCCTTTGCATAGCAATTTGTCATAGACATGTCATAATTTTGCTATTATTGATTTGAATTTCTATTCAAATCACTATCATGCTAGTTTGTTCATTTCTCCAATTTCTCTATAAATTGGATGATCTTCATCAATCAAAGCTAATCCCTAATCAGACTATCAAATTTACGCTTCTAGTACTCTTGAGATTTTCATCAATGTCAATCTTGCTTTCAATTGTATGTGCACTTGTAGGTGAGATCCACAATCCAACCATTTGAAGAGGAAAGAAGAACAATGGAGCCGCATGGAAGGAGCATTCAAATCGTCATCCAGTTTGCATAATCTTTGCTTTTGAATGTTTCATTTAATGTCTCTATTGAATGTGTTTTAGGATAGGTTCATTGCAATGAGTGCTCTTATGATTGAGTTATCATGTTTAGTATTTTGATCTACTTGTTTGTCATGATTCCTAATTTCCTAACATACATTAATTGGATAGAGTCATTTTGGGATCCAAGCTCCGAATCTGATACAAGCAGTTCGGATAGTGACACCACAGATGTTCACATTTTTACCATATCAGCCCTCTCTATCCTTACAACCGATGATGACATGCCCCTCATATATCCCCAACTTATCCAATATGACCAACAAGAACCACTCACATTGGACTGTTTTCAAAATGATGAGGCAATTGCAGAATTCCTGGGACTACGGGAAGGCATACGACAGGGCGATCATAAGGCAGGATTTGCTATTGACCTGGATTCAAAGACATATTTTGGGGAGTCAACTCCCTCTTCCAGTCATGAAAAAGAAAAAGAAAAAGAAAAAAATCAAAAGAATAGATCTTTGAGTGAAAACCGCAAGGCACTCTCTGATCATACAAAAGTAAAAATAAAAAACGTACCTACTAGTGAAAACCTTTCTGAGGCGCCCAAAGGTGGAAGAGTGCATGTACCCCTATCAATTCAAGACAAATCAACATTTCTTGTTGAGATGACCGAGGAAATCAATTTGGGTACACCTGACAACCCTAAGGTCATTCACTTTGCTGCCTCTCTGTCAAAACAAGAGAAGATAGATTTTATCAATTTCTTTCTGGAGAAAAAGATCAGCTTTGCGTGGTCTTATGCAAATATGCCTGGCCTCGATCCAGAGTTAGTCCTTCATCATTTTCCATTGAAAGCAGGTGTTAAGCCTGTCAAACAAAAACTTAGAAAGATGCATCCTCAGGTGGCTCTTTTGGTTAAAGTGGAGCTAAAAAAATTGCTAGATGTGGGCTTCATCAGACCCATTGATTATGCAGATTGGATTTCAAATTTAGTACCAGTTAGCAAAGTAACTGGGGGCATCAGAATCTACACAGATTTCAGGGACCTCAATAAAGCATGCCCTAAGGATGATTTTCCATTGCCAAACATAGACATCATAGTGGACATGACGGCTGGATATGAGATGCTTTCACTAATGGATGGTTTCTCCAGCTACAATCAAATCCGCATTGCACCTGAAGATCAGCATAAGACAGCATTCACCTGTGCTTGGGGCAACTATTGCTGGAATGTGATGCCCTTTGGTCTCAAAAATGCCGGTGCAACATATCAAAGAGCTATGATGACAATCTTTCATGATTTCATGCATGCTTTGATGGAGGATTATGTTGATGACTTGTTATGCAAATCTGTTACCAGAGATAGTCATCTAGCCATCTTGGGCCCAATCTTTGACAGAATGGAGACCTACAAACTTTGGCTCAATCCAAAGAAGTGTGTCTTTGGTGTTACAGCTGGCAAATTACTCGGATACATTGTTTCTCACCGAGGCATCGAGGTCGACCCCGCCAAGGTCAAAGCAATAATGGATATGCCTCCACCTTCAAACCTCTGGCAATTAAGAAGTCTGCAAGGAAAGCTCTAGTCAATTCATCACTTCATAGCTTAGTTGGCTGACAAATTTCATCCATTCCAACATCTACTGCACAAAGGTGTCGCTTTTAAATGGAATGAGCAATGTCAATCAGCCTTTCAAGCTCTCAAAGACTATTTGTTGTCACCGCCTATTCTAATGCCTCCTATAGAAGGAAAGCCCTTTTTATTATATATCTCTACAACTGAAATAGCATTAGGAGTTCTCTTGGCTCAACAAGATGAGAATGGCAAAGAAAGAGCTATTTATTATATCAGCCAGACACTGGTAGGCTATGAGTTAAATTATTCAACTATTGAAAGGGCATGCTTAGCAGTGGTGTTTGCAACACAAAAGCTCTGACATTATATGTTAAGCCACCAAACATTGTTGGTTGCAAAAATTGATCCCTTAAAATATTTGCTTAGCCGAGCAGCTTTGACGGGTCGCCTAGCAAAGTGGGTCATGATTCTCAGTGAATTTGACATTGAGTATATGGAGCGAAAGGCGATAAAAGGTCAAATCATAGCAGATCAACTTGCAGATGCTCCTATTTCTGACGATCATCCCATGTTGACCAATTTTCCAGATGAATCAGTCTTTGCTCTCACACCATCTAATGAATGGAAGTTATACTTTGATGGATCCCATACCAAGTTCGGGTCCGAAGCTGGTATTTTGTTTGTCACCCCTCAAGGTGACGCTATTCCAAAGTCCTACAAAATAACTTTCCACTATACCAATAACATTGCAGAGTATGAAGCATTGGTTACAGGACTCCGAGTAGCAGTCCACTGGAACATCAAGAATTTGCAAGTCTATGGAGATTCTCAATTAGTCATCCGACAAGTCAATGATGACTATGAAACCAAAGATGAGAAACTTATTCCTTATAAGCACATGGTAGATTTCTTCAAGACAAAATTCACAGCTATCCATTTCAGTCAAGTGCCAAGAATGCAAAATAAGTCAGCAGATGCGATGGCTACAATCGCTTCCATGTTGAATATACCACATAATATGGACAAGTGTGAATTCTTGGTCAAACAATTGTTGGTCCCATCTTTTGACATTCCGACAGCTGATGTGATGTGCATTCTTGTTGGTCCCAATTCCCCATGGTACAATGACATATATCAATATTTGAAATCTCAAACCTTACCACCTAACCTTTCCGCTAACCAACGTCGAGCCTTTATTCGACAGATGGCCAAATATGTCATCATCGCTGACACCGTTTACCGCCGTTCTTTTGACCATACCCTCCTCAGGTGTTTGGATTCTGATGAAGCACAAACGGCTTTACATGAGGTTCACGATGGTATATGTGGGGGCCATTTCAATGGTCTTAGCTTAGCCAAAAAGTTGATTCATGCTGGGTATTATTGGCCCACTCTAGAAAAAGATGTTCATGATTTTGTTAAAAAGTGCTACAAGTGCCAGATCCATGGAAATTATATTCATGCACCAGCTCAAGAGCTTCATTCTGTTATATCTCCATAGCCATTTTCTCAGTGGGGTTTGGATCTTATCAGCAAGATTCACCCAACCTCTGCAAATGGACACAAGTTCATTCTTACAGCTACAGAATATTTTACCAAATGGATCGAGGCTATCCCCATGACTTATATCACTGGTGTCCAAATTTCAAAATTCTTGTTGAACTATATCATATGCAGATATGGGGTACCCCTTGCCATAGTCACAGATAATGGTCGACCTTTTAAGAATAAAGATGTCAAAGAACTCTGTGACAAGTTTCATATCTAGCATCATTTTTCCAGTCCGTATTATCCACAAGGTAATGGTCAAGCTGAAGCATCAAATAAAACCATTATCAAGATCCTGAAGAAAGTTGTCAATGACGCTGGTCGAGATTGGCACATACAGTTAAATCCAGCACTACGGGCCTATCGCACTTCTATCCGCACCCCTACTGGCGCAACACCTTATTCCTTGGTGTATGGTGTGAAAGCCATTTTACCTTTGGAAGTTGAGATTCCTTCCTTGAGGGTTTCCTTGCAACACTTGATTGATGATGAGACACACAGAGTCTCTCGGCTGCATCAGCTTGAGATGTTAGATGAGAAATGTCAGACTGCTTTGACACATTTGCAAGCATATCAAAACCGTCTCCGTCGCTCTTATAATAAGAAAGTCAAAGGGAGACACTTCAAAGTGGGAGACCTGGTTTTAAAGGCAAATCCCAAGAATGCACAGTCTACTGACATCATCAAGGGCAAGTTTGAACCTAATTGGGTTGGGCCTTTCATAGTAACTGTAGCCTATGGCTCGGAGGCATATCAGCTTGCGACTCCAGAAGGTGAACCTCTATCTAATCCTATCAATAGCATGCATCTTCGCAAATACTGGGTATAGTTTTCTGTCAAATATTTCTTTAAATATGATCCTGAAAAAATACAAAAAAAATGAAAAAGAAAAAATACAAAAAAAATGAAAAAGAAAAAATACAAAAAAAAATGAAAAAAGAAAAAATACAAAAAAACAATGAAAAAAGCAAAAAAGCAAAAAAAAAAGAGAAACAAGAGGAAAAAAGCAAAGAGCAAAAAAAAATGATTCGCCCTCTAGTGAAAACCTGGCAAACTGGCGCTTTGGGCAAGTACCATGGTGAAAACCTAGCAATCAAGCGCCATGAGTAATGAGATTATTGCTCCGTCATCTATCATGACTTCTAGATATGCTTTCTCTCGGCCGGTTTATCATGCCTATCTTGGTCTCGACCCAATGTTCTATTCCAGGCCTGTTATTGGTCAACATCACTATCTTGCCTACTCCAGTTTCTTGTACATATGTTTTGGTCCCAGTCTATGTGTCTTTCAAGTGTGCATTGGGTGCCTTCCCCTCATCATGATCAATCACTAGAGCGTTTAAATCACATAATGTCCTGAAAAAAGTCATAAAAATTGAAAAATGTCCTGAACAAAAATCCTAAAAATTGAAAAATGTCCTGAAATAATCCAAAAAAATTAACTAAAGTCCTGAAAAAAATCATAAAAATCAAATAAAGTCCTGAAAAAATTCATAAAAATCAAATAATGTCCTGAAAAAAGTCATAAAAATCAAAAAAAGTCCTGAAATAGTCTCTAAAAATCAAATAAAGTCCTGAAAAAATGAACACAAAAAAATTATAAAACTCACAAAAACACGCATTTTGCAATAAAATATCCCCTCTGTGCACAGACAGCTCACTGAGCATTCATCCAACGACACTCGCAATCCATTTCACGTTGTGCTTTAATGAAATCACGCATTAACCAGATGAACTTTTTCAATCAAACCAAGCATTCAAACTGATCCAACCTATCATATCAATCGAATATCGACATCAAAATCATTTGTCCTTGTTCCTATTATCATGGGTCTTATACAGGGTGTGGTATACTCGAAACCAGACTGTGTCCTGTCTTAGACGGGGTACCACATGTCCTGAAACCAAACAGCATGATCGTCCTATCAACACTTTCAACTTTTGACAATGAAGATCAAGATATTTGTTTGA
The DNA here is from genome assembly GCF_030272615.1 of Cryptomeria japonica. NCBI lineage: Eukaryota > Viridiplantae > Streptophyta > Pinopsida > Cupressales > Cupressaceae > Cryptomeria > Cryptomeria japonica. The sequence continues at coordinate 500,446,311 of NC_081410.1, read as the reverse complement.
TTTTCTTGAATTTGTGTGTCTTATCTTTTTATTGATTTATCTTTGGCTTCAATCATGTTCCTATGTCACTCGATGATGTCATTGAGTGATTTAGAGTGACCGGGATGGCTCATGGTCCTTTTCTTTTTTATTGTGATTGTTGTTTGTTTGTGATGTGTCTGTCTTTTGCAAAAAGGGTTGCATTTTAGCTCTGGCCTTCAATGCCATGATGCTACGCATCTATTTTGCTACATAAAAATAAAGGTTCTCACCTACAAAGTGCATTACTGAAAGCAAGTTTTTCGTCATCTCTAACTGTCCTCTATTTCTTCTTACTAACATTTCTTTCGTCAGTCCGGATAGTCAGTTCGGTCTAGTGCTCTGATATCCAAACACATATGCTGCATCCTGCATTCATTGGTTAGTACATTTACATTCCATCACATATTACATCAAGAATTTTATCCATTTCATTTCATAAATGCATCAAAAATACATAAAAATGCATCCATACATGGAAAATAACATAAATCATAACATATTGCATCCCATCATATCGATGCATATAATATCACATATCATAATAATATCGGAGTACAAAATCGGACTGTCTGTCCTAAGTATGGCCCGTAGGCTGACTACAACATGTCAAACTACATAATGTCCACTGTCTGTCATAAGGAGCATGTGCCTCTATCACTGGGTGCTCCCTCTGTCCTCCTCATCCCTGCCATGTCTCACAGATGATGTCCCTCCTGGTCCTGGCTATGGTGGTCTCATAGGTCCACTCACCCCCATGCTGCTCAATGACCTCCGAGAGCGTGACCTACTCTCTGTCCTCGATCATGCCCGATATGAAGGTGCTCTTCGCTCTGATGGAACTACACTCTCATATAGTGTCCTCTAATATAGTCTCTCCTCGTCGGTCTCTACCAGCATCTGTGCCATCTCCCATGCACTGGCATCCCTAATCGACCCAATGAACTCAGTGACTCTTTGTCCCTCTCGTTGTGCTTGAGCTATGGTTGTATCTTGAGCCTCTGTGAGTCTGGCTATCTCCGCTCTGAATTGCTCATGCTCTCTCTCCAATGTCGCAATATAGTCCTACTGACTCGCTATGGTAGCCCTGCACATCTCCATCTCCTCTGTCCTAGCTGTCTCCGGCTCTATAGGAATATCCTGCAATGTCTCCTGATCAGCTGAGTCTGGCTCATCATCTTCATCCTCCCCACCATCATCTCCATCATCGTCCTCTCCACCATCATCCCCATCTCCCTCATCCTCGTCTCCATCATCATCATCACCCTCGTCCTCTCCACCATCATCCTCATCATCTCCCTCCTCTCCTATGAGTGGGAAGTCCTCCTGTCTCCTAGGTACTGGAATATCAGGATCAGTCAAAGGCACTGGCCATCGTGGTGCAAACCATATCTCATACTCCTCTGTCATCCCAGCATCTACCACATCTGACCACCACTCCCACTGTCTTTGCTGTAACTGTGCAAAGTCGGCATATGCTATGTGTGGCTGAATCATACTCCCCCACTGACTCGTCTCTTTGTGAGATTGGGCAAAGCATGCCGTCCTCCTAGGTACATCCTATCGCTCTCCAAACTGTCATCTGACCCTCTCTGGCAGGTACATCTCAATCACTCTCTAGTGGTTCACTAGTCGCCCAATCAAGTACCTCTCCTGTCTACAATATGGTAGCTCATCACTGTCATCTGACCATCTGAGGCAATCTTGATATGGCCTCCATATGAACTCTCTCAGTCTGTCCAGCTCATGTCGCTAGTACAATATGTATCCAAAAGGACCCTGTCTCAATGCTCCCCCATAGCTATACACATATGGTTAGTGTGGTACAATCTGTCTCTCTATAATTGGTTGACATATAGCTATGTGCTCAAATGCCCATACCTGTAGCAATGTGACTCCACAGCTCAGAGTCTGCACTCCCTGATACACTATCTGATGCAGCTGAAAATAGAGCATCGCCAGTACACATGGTCCCCATGCATACACCGTGCCCTCTATCGCCATCCATTCTAGCACTCTTCCCTAGCCAATAGGGAATCGATGTCCTCGTCTATCACTTGCTAGAAGACATGCTATCACAACTGCTATCACCACATATCGTCGGTCATACTCGGAAGCCATGCTCTCCCAACCGATCTCCCTCTCGACAATGTCCAGATCATCTGCATCACACTCAAACAGTCTACACAATGCATCTCTCCCTGTCACTAGGTCATACTCTATCATCTTCCCATGTATCGGAATGCGGAGGATGTGCCATATGTCCTCTAGAGTCACTGTCGCCTCTCCAGTCGCCAAATGGAATGAGGAGGTCTCCGAATGCCATCGCTCTACCAATGCAGTAAGCAATCTTGTGTTTGCCCTAATCTCAGGCATGTATGTGATATAATATATCCCCAGTCCTGCTAATGTGTCTCTCTCTGTGCTCCTGAGTCTATGTCGTAGCATGAAACAGTCTAGTCGATTCTCCCGTGTGATCAACGGATACTGTCGACTCTGCATCACAATCAGGGCATCTTTTTGTCAGTTTTAGGGTTTGCTCCTATGGGTTGCATTTCCTCATTTTCATGTCCAATCAGGGTGTTTTTCATCTACATTGACCTATCCTACCCTTCTCCCCCCTTTTCCGATAATTTTCCATGTCATTTTGACCAAAACTAAGGTTTTCATGCACTCTTGTGCCTGTGTCAGAGAACCTGCACCTATGTCAGGTAAATTGCACTTGTGTCTTCCTACACAAGCGCAGAAGACATGACACAAGTGCAGAATTAGACTACACAAGCACTGAAGTCATCTTTTGCATCCCCTATGGGCCCCGCAATGTCCTGCAAACGAGTCAAATTCATCAAATTGAACACATGGGTTTTCGAGATACATACCGCTACTCCTGCGTCCTCTGGTCATCTGAATGTGCGTACATGTTCTCCAAAGTGATCCACCATGGGAATGTTTGCCATCTCTCTGCACGTGTCCTTGTCCAGAGCAACAAATCCTCCTCTTTAGCTAGTGCAAATGAGCAATTTTCACCTGCTTGGTCTCATTTATAGCTCTTTGTCATTGCATAGATGGACGTGCATCCTCTCCATCTTATGTTGGTCGCACTCTTGTGTACCTTACATTGCTTGTCCTTCATACATTCGATCTCCGATTGTCCGTCCATTTGATCCTATCATTTTTATCGATCAATTGGCCTCTTTCCTGCATGTTTCCAGCCAATTCCTCGAGGGGGCATGCATATGTCATTATTATTGTCTGGGGCATTTTCATTATTGTTCTTTGAAACAACGCTTAAAATCACATTGTCTCAAAGAGGGGCAAAATGTAGACACCCAAAAATGGTCAACGCTTGCGAGGTCATACTTTAACATTTGCACATTGCCTCATTTTAGGTTTTTTGCGTCGCATTAACATTTCTCCTATGATTCGCACTTGGCCTTTATCATTTATGAGCATCAAGTCATTCTTCTATATTATTCATTCATCTCGCTTTCGAATTTGGGCTTGTCGACAACAATCTTCAATCATGATTTTGGTCGATCTTTGTCCTTTTCAATCATGTCAATTTGGTCAATTTGTCATTGATTTTTGTCAACCAATCTCAATCAAATCATTTATCAACACTGTTCATTTATCAATTCAAAATCATGATCGAATCGATATTAACTATCCTTTGTCAAGACCTAATTGTCATCCTTGCATTTCTTCTAAGGTTTTATGATTTATTCATTTAACCTAATTGGTCATTTCTTCCTCTAGGTTAAATAATTTATTTATTTATCCTAAGTCTTCTCATTGCAATTAAATATTTATTTAATTGGCTAATTATTCCTCTTTGTGAATGAATTAATTAATAAATGAAAAATTATTGATTAATTCAATAATTCCTATTTTTCCATCAATTTCTTAATTCCTAAATTCTTAATCCTCTAATTTCCTATTTTTCTAATTTCTTAAATTCAATTTCCTCCTATTTCTCCCCTAAATTTATGGAAAATGACATAGAAATTTGTCATAGAATTTGTCATAATTTGTCATAAATTCTTGACATAGAAATTTGTCATAGAATTTGTCATAAATTGTCATAAATTCTTGACATAGAAATTTGTCATGAATTGTCATAAGCCTTTGCATAGCAATTTGTCATAGACATGTCATAATTTTGCTATTATTGATTTGAATTTCTATTTGAATCACTATCATGCTAATTTGTTCATTTCTCCAATTTCTCTATAAATTGGATGATCTTCATCAATCAAAGCTAATCCCTAATCAGACTATCGAATTTACGCTTCTAGTACTCTTGAGCTTTTCATCAATGTCAATCTTGCTTTCAATTGTATGTGCACTTGTAGGTGAGATCCACAATCCAACCATTTGAAGAGGAAAGAAGAACAATGGAGCCACATCGACGGAGCATTCAAATCGTCATCCAGTTTGCATAATCTTTGCTTTTGAATGTTTCATTTAATGTCTCTATTGAATGTGTTTTAGGATAGGTTCATTGCAATGAGTGCTCTTATGATTGAGTTATCATGTTTAGTGTTTTGATCTACTTGTTTGTGATGATTCCTAATTTCCTAATGTACAAATAACATCAGAAAGTCTGACAATGAAATGGTCACTGATTTTAATGCTAGATTCCAAAAGGCTATGCATAGATTATATCAGGTGATGAGGTTAGATGATAACATGTGTCTGAATACCTATTATAATGCTTTTGATTCTAAGATGGCCTATATCCTGAGGGATAAAAATCCACATAACTTGAGAGATGCTTTTAGAATTTCCATTAATGTAGAAAGTAATAGAAAAGCATCTGGGAAGTTAGGAAGAAGAATAGATGGTAGGTTATGGCAAGAAACAAAAAAAAAACCTAGCAAAGCAGCCAAGGAGGAAGACAAGATAGAGACGTTGGTCATTGCTATGAAGGATATGACTATCAAGATAAACAAAAATGATAAACCTCATTATAATTGGTAGGATAGGCCACCTAGACTACATGATATGCCTTATAATACCAACTGGAAAGATGGGAAACCCCAGAATGAGAAGCCTAAAATTGCCCAAAACCAGGAAACTCCAGATCCCTTGAAAGGGAAAACTGTCCATAATATAGAAAATACTCCTTGGCGCATTGCTTGTGATGGGCCACATTCTCCTCATCAATGTGCAGTAGCTCAAGCCCTTGAAGAATCCATGAGACAAGAAGTTGAGCCTGACATTAATATGTTTGAAACTATTATAGAAAGTGATGAGGAGTCTATACAAAGTGAATACAGTGATGTGATGGATAATGAAAGGTTTGTTCAAGGACAACTAACCTTGGATTGGCATCCTACATTGAATGTGGTAACAATTGAGGATGAAGAAGTTCATCTTAGAAGGCCTAGTGAGGAAGAAGTTAAAAGTCTCACTAAAGCTGCCATTGCCAAAGCAAAACATAATTATAACTTAAGAAGCACCAACAAGGACACTGATCAGGGTGAACCTAGTTCCATGTTCATAAAAGAGGTTACTCAAAAGGGGGCAGCAAGTAGTACTGCTACTTTTCCTAAGACTGGTCAAGAAAAGAAGGAACAGGTTAAGGATGTACCCAAGAGTACAGATGAAAAAAATACCAGTGATATACAAGGAGCTGCCACAACAAAAAGAGCAAGTCAGCTCAAGGCAGAAAGAGTTAGAGCTCATATTGAATTAAGCAATAGTTCTACATTTGACATGGCTCAAGCTCTTACTTAAATGAAGGTTACTGTCCCATTAGTAGAATTACTAAGAATTAAAGAACATAGGGATGTAGCTTGGTCTTTTTTTCTAGTATATCTAACAGTGACACAGTCTTACCCACCAGTTCAGCTAGAATTGGAAAGGATCAAGAACTCCAAACCCTAGAGGTTTATGTTGGAACCACTATCAATCAAGAGCCTTCATAGGTAGATCCTTTTTATGTCACTTTGTTAGTAAACAACCGGTTGATAAAAAACTACATGATAGATTCAGGAGCTGCTGCTAATGTTATGCCCTATGGTGTTATGAAAGAATTAGGACTATCAGTAACCACTGTATATGGAAAATGCTATGCTATGGATAACAAGGAAGTACCTGTGATAGGTACAATGAAAGATGTTGAAGTAAAAATAGTAGCATTCCCTGAGGCAACTTATAAAATGGATGTTATTGTTACTGATACCAAGCCTCACTATGGTATGTTACTGTCCAGGCAGTGGGCAACAGCAATAGGAGGAAATGTTCAACTGGATTTATCATATGCCACCATTCCAATTAATGGAAATCAGGTCAAGTTGTACAGAGAGCCATGTGCTCCTAGGGTAATTGAAAATGTAGACCCTAATATGCTCAATTGTATGATTGATGTAGATCTTGATAACTTTAGACTTCAACCAATTTTGCCTCAGTTGAAGAATATTGACCCCGTTGTGGTCAAATTAGAATCACAACAATATGGTTTATGGCAGATGTATTTTGATGGAGCTTGCTCCAAAGAAGGATCTGGAGTAGGGGTTCTTTTTGTATCCCCATTAGGTATAACTTTTAAGTATTCTTTCTTGTTGGCTTTCTAGTGCACAAATAATACTGCAAAGTATGAAGCTCTGTTGTTGGGGCTTGAGGTTGCAAAAAGGCATGGAATCCAACTATTGACAGTGTTAGGGGATTCAGAATTGGTTGTCTCTCAGGTAAGATCCAAATATGCATCCAAGAATGATAGATTAAAGAGATATAAACATGCAGTTTGGGATGTTATTGAGCATTTTAGTGCATTTTCCATTAATTAGATAGAGCAGTCAAAGAATATTATGGCAAACTTCCTAGCTAATGTTGCATTAAAAAATGATGATGCAACCCTAACCAGCATTTCAACTATGGAAATAAAATCTAGGCTTGCCATCCTTGATAATGTGTATAATTGGTAAGTTTTTGCTGATGATGAAGATATTCTTAGGTTCATCCAATGTGTTGATGATTATGATAGAAGATTGATTACAATGCACTGGTGGAGGTGGTTGACAATAGGGAAACAGTGTTTGGAAATGACTTGGTCCAGTTGGAAACCAATGAAATACCTAAAGGGATGGTAGAGCTGGAAAGCATGTTCAGTTACAATGACAGTCACTTACATCAACAGTCTACCACCAAGTTGGAAGAATTAGAGGAGGTAAACCTAGGGACTGAATCATCCCCTAAGTTAGTATACATTGGGAAGAAATTACCCCCTCATGTCAGGACTAATCTTATTAATTTATTGAAGAAATATAAACATGTTTTTGCTTGGTCTTATGAAGACCTAAATGCATATAGACAAGATCTTTTTCAGCATGAAGTTCCTTTACTTATAGATGCTAAGCCTTTTAGACAAAAACAGAGACCTATTAATCCCTTGTTAGAAACTAAGATACAACAAGAGTTGACTAAGTTAAGAGAAGGGGGGATTATCAAACCTATAAGGCATTCTTCATGGGTCTCCAATTTGGTCCTAGTAAGAAAGAAAAATGGGGACATTAGATTGTATGTGGATTTTAGGAATTTAAATGTTGCTTCTTTAAAGGAAAATTACTCTTCTCCCAATATGGAAGCTATGTTGCAGAGAGTAATAGGTTGTGATCTTTTATCCATGATGGATGGTTTTTCAGGATACAATCAAGTGTTAGTGAAGGAATTTGAACAGTTCAAAACTGCTTTCACTACTCCATGGGGGACATATGTTTATGTAAGAATGCCATTCGGATTAAAAAATGTTGGAGCTACATTTCAGAGAGCCATGGATGTAGCCTTCAAAGAATTCTTTAATATTATCATGGTGGTTTATCAAGATGATCTAACTTGTTTCTCTAAAAGGGTTGATGATCATTGTGGACATTTGGAAAAGGTATTCAATAAAGCCTTGGAATTTGGTGTGTAATTTAATCCCAAGAAATATCATTTTGGGGTCACTGAAGGAAAATTATTGGGACACATTGTTTCCAAGGAAGGGGTACAGATAGACCCTGAAAGAATTGAAGCAATAAACAAAGTGTCTGAACCAAAGAATGTTAAAGGTATTCAATCCTTTCTAGGCAAAGTGAATTTTGTTAGGAGATTCATTGCAAACTTTGCAGAGATAGTGAAGCCCATTGTCAAGTTGCTCAAGAAGGATACCAAATTTTGTTGGGATCAAGAAGCCTCAAAGGCTTTTGCTGAAATTAAGAAGGCCATTTAGGAAGCACCAATGTTAAAGTCTCCTGATTATAGTAAGCCCTTCTCTCTATTCTCTTTTGCTTCATATCATATAGTAGTTGCAGTGTTGTTACAAAAGGATAATGAGGGATATGAACATCCCATAGCTTTCTATAGCAAGTCTTTGCAAGCAGCAGAATTAAAATATGAAACCATGGAGAAACAAGCTTTCTACAGCAAGTCTTTGCAAGTAGCAGAATTAAAATATGAAACCATGGTTAAAGCTGTCAAGGCTTTTAGGCCATATCTGGTAAATGCAAATATCATTGCTTATGTCCCACATGTTGCAGTTAAGGATATTCTATCCCAGTCTGAGGTTACAGGGAAAAGATGCAGATGGATTAATAGAATCCAAGAATTTGACTTGGAAATAAAGATCACCAAATTGGTAAGAGGTTTGGGTCTGGCTAAGCTCATGATTGAGTCTAATCTTCTAAATGTTGAAGTACACAATGTTGAAGTCAAAAGTACTTCAATCACTAGTATTGAAAGGCAACCTTGGTATTAAGAGGTAGTCCGATTTTTAAGAGTTGTTGAATTCTCAGAAGGAATGACACATAATTAGAAAAAAACTCTAAAACTCAAGTCACAAAAATATGTTCTCATTCAACGTGATCTATTTTGGAGAAAAAGAGATGGAGAATTGCTAATGTGTTTGGATGAATTCTAGGCTAAACGAGTATTGACTAAAATGCATGATGGAGTATGTGGGGGTCATTACTCTGCTAAGACAACTACCGGTAAGATAATCCGGGCTGGATACTATTGGCCTACCTTATTCAAAGATGCTCATGCACATGTCCGGAAATGTGACCCATATCAAAAGTTTTCATCCAAGCTGAAATATGAAGGAGCTTTACCCCTAAATCCAGTCACAGTTGAAGCCCCTTTTGTCCAGTGGGGTATTGATTTTATTGGAGAAATTGTTGAGAGATCAAGAAGAGGTCATAGATGGATCATAGTAGCCACTGACTATTTTACTAAATGGATTGAAGCTATTCCTACAAGAAGAGATAAAAGTAAGGTTGTCATTGATTTCCTGATGGATAATGTAATAACTAGATTTGGAATGCTTGCAAAATTGGTGATGGATAATGCCATGAGTTTTAGGTCGGAAGAGTTTGTAGGATTTTGTACTAGTCATGGAATAATCATGTCTTACTCTTCACCCTATCACCCTCAGGGGAATGGGCAAGCAGAATCCAGTAATAAAAACCTTTTGAACATCATCAAGAAAATCCTGGAAGAAAACAAGAGATCTTGGGATCAAAAATTGAAATTAGCTTTGTGGGCAGATAGAATAACAGTCAAGAAGGCTATTGGAATGTCACCTTTTGAACTGGTTTATGGTGCACAAGTCAGATTGTCAGTGAATAATCTTTTTCCAGTTTATAAATTCTTGCAGGATGAGGACATGGAGCTATCTGAACCAATGGAAAACAGAATGATCCAAATTGTGGAGGTGGAAGAGCTCAGAACTCTAGCTCATAAAAGAAATCAGAAGATCCAATTGCAATCCAAATATGTTATTGATAAAAGGACATCATTAAGGAAGTTTCAAACTGATGATATTGTTCTTCAATGGAATGCAAAAGGACAGGACAAAGGGAAGCATAAAAAGTTTGAATCATTATGGATTGGCCCTCTTGTGGTCTGTGATTTAAATGGAAAGGATTCTTATTTTGTGAAAAATATGAATGATGAAGTGCAGGAATTTCCAGTGCATGGACAATTCCTGAAACATTATTTCTCTTGATGTCCATGTACAGTAGGTCCTTTGTTTGTATATATTTTTTCCTTCATGTTGTTTTGTTTGGGTCTGTGTTTTGGAGTTTCTGATTTTTCTTATATTGACCTTGCGATCAACCATCCCCAGTCAAAGCCGCTGTTATCATTGTTTGAGAAATGGGTTGTCTTTTCCCATAATTGGCTAAGTTTTTGAAATTTTGAGTCAAACACGCTATCAACTGCTTCAAGTCTGTGTTAGGTCTTAAGGGTTTAGGGTTTTAATTTTAAATCGTTCAATGTTTGATAAAAAACCCTCTATTTTCTATTTCTATTTTACTTTATTCACTTAAGTAATGGGTCTTGGGGTCATAAGAGGTGTTCCCCCTTGTCATTTACCTTGGCGGTTGTTGAATTAATCATAAAATTTATGCCTTATGTCTTTTCTTCCTAATGTTGTTGGGCCCAGTAAGTTGTACGCAACTCTTAGATGGATCTATGGTTTTCACTATTTCATTAGGCGAAGTTGCGCAGTGTTTAATACTCGCAAAATGGCGAAAGGGAAACGCTTGTTCAATGGTGCGCATTTGGTCCAGTTTGAAAGGGCTCCATCTCGTTCAAGATCTAATGGCTGGCGTTAGTTCGCAGCTGAAACTTGTAAGTGAAATACCTTTCGCAAAATGGTGAAAAGGTTTGGCGGGACCCTGCAGCAGGGACTTTTCAAATGGCTAAAAGGTGATCAGGTTCAAGAGAGATCGATGGTTCGCGCTGTTTCATGGCTGATAGATGCTCGAAGGTTATGCCCTACAAAATAGCGAAAAGGTTTTCTGGCTACGAAAAGGGAGTTTTAATAAGAGCATAACAGATGCACAAGTCTCATTTGATCTAACGGTTAGCGCACCTTCGCAGGAGGAAGATGCTCGACAGTTAGCTTTCACGAAGTAGCGAAATGACATGGCGCTCCAGGCAGGCAGTCCAGTTAGTCGAGGTGGTGAGTAAGATGACGGCACATGGTAGAAGGTCAAAATAGTCAACAAGTCAGATTTAAGGATTAAAAGGTGGGTCCCAAAGGTGAGTCATGTTGTGGGATAAGAAGTGACTTGGCAGATATAGGTGGCAAGGATGAGGTGGAATCCGATGTGTTCTCTTAGCAAATGAAAGGTTGACATGTCAGTTCGAAAGTGACTAGATGCCAGGTGGATGAAGTTTAGTCAGAGGGCCCACATCTGCTGAATTCAGTTAAGTTGTTAAGCATCGAGCAAGTCAAATATAATCTAACGGCCCACGTCAGTTTGCAATGGTAAAGTGCTCATGTTTTAAAACCAACGAAACAAGGAAAAGGTTTTGGGGCCCTAAGGATAGATAAAAGCATGAAGTTAAAAGAGGATCAACTCCGATTCAATCTGATAGCTCACGTTGTTTCGTGACTGCGAACCAACCGAGGGATATGCTTCATGAAATAGCGAAAGGAAGAGAAGGTTCATCCAGGTGTAATGCTAGATGGTGACGTGTTGATTGACACGTGGTTTCAGAAGAAATTGAGGGCCCACCAAGGTGTAACTGGCAGCTATAAGGGAAAGACACGTGACTGAATTTGAACTAATCTCAAAGAGTTTTCCAAAGCTAATGGTTAAATACCACGTGGTATTCGGTAACCAATGAAAGAGTGGCATAAGTGAAGAAAGAATAAAGGTCTCCCTTAAAGGATGGTTATCTCTGATTTGATCCAACGCTTCACGTTGTTTCATGGCCCTAAGTTGAAAGTGATTTAAGCTATGCGAAGTAGCGAAAAACCTTTAGCCATCAAGATAAAGGTGCGGTTAATGAAGAAGCTAACGGTCCTGGTAAGAGTTAAACGCCAAGCAGTTAAAGTTCCATCTAACACATGGCATAGCTTTGCGAAAGAAAAGTGCTTGGAGGATAAAGCCCATGAAATGGCAAAAAGGAGGTGGGGCCCGGTGCTGAGGCAAAGATGTTAAGTCAGTGTAAATACTGATCAAGTTTCATTTGATCAAACAGTTGGCGTGATTTCATTTAATGAAATTGCTCGAAGGTTATGCTCTGCGAAACAACGAAAGAGCGAAAGGGAAAAATGTACAGGTATGTTGTGACCTGTTGGAGCGAAAAATTTGAATTCTCTCATGAATTCAATTATGAAGGGACGACCGAAGCATGCGGTATTAATGTCGCAGTTAAGATCCTAAGTAACATATATGATCTCATATCAATCAGATGAAGGTATCATTCTAAAGAATTGTTGCAAAGAAGCGGTTGTAACGCTATTTTCTTCAAATATAGAGAAAATTCATTCAGTTGCAAAGCGGATTCCCTCAAGCTAAAAATAGGTTTTCTTGCACTCTTGTTTGGCAATTTCTTACCAATGTGTTTTAATTGAGGTCTTGATTTGTCACAGAACCAGTTGGGGGTAATAGTTAAATTGCTTGCATATTTTAAGATGGCACCTAAGAGAGAATTCTCAGGGAAAGTTAATTACCTAGAAAGCGCCATTTGTGATGATTTTCTCAAACAGTTGACATTGTCAACTAATCAGGCATCAAAAGTGAAAGAACTAGCACCAAGAGATCCTCGCTTGAAAATAGGAGAGGGGTTATATGATAAGGGTAACTGGTTGAAAGACCCACAGGTCAGGTTGTCTGGGTTGGGGTTGTTCAAAGTTGGATTTGGCATGAGAAATTCTCCAGCCCCATAGAATAGCATCTGGGAGTTAGATGTGGGAAAATTGATAGTTCCAGGAGTGTTCATGGATATGGATCTCCTAACTCAGATTGCACATAATTATGATCCAGTCACAAGGAGCATTAGGATATAAATGGGAAAGCCCTCATTGAAATAAATAATGAGGAATTTAGAAATGCTTTTGGGCTTAATGAGTTTACAAATTTTCTAGAACCTGTTAATTTCAAATCATTAGCTCAAGTATACAGTGCACAGAGGAATCACCTTAGAAATGTGCCTCTTAAGGAATTATTTGTGAAGATAGGTGGGTTGACAGTTGTAGGACCCAACACTGAAGAGCCCTTCTCATTGAATTTGTTCACCCTTAGGGCTAAGGGATTTTATTGGTCACTTTGCCAGATTTTGGGAGAGGATGCTGAGGCAAATATGCCCAATCATTCCATGCTAATGTTTCCTCAAATTTTGAATCCTTCTCTTGTAGTAACCTTCGATTATGCTTCCTTTATTACTGATGCTATCCATGAAGGGTTGATAGGAATAAAGAATGGGAAGGTTGATAGTCCTTTTAGATGGTATTCCCTCCTTATGCATGTATTTTTATTCAAAGGTGGTGATTATTTTGCAAATGGAATGGATTTTATAAAAGAGAAAGATGGAGAAAAGATGCTAGTGCAATTATGGAGTATAGTGCTATCATGGAACAGAGATGATGCTAGTTTCTTAAAATTTGATAAATATTTTGCATCAAAGATTAGGACTCTCCCCTGTTCAGAAAATCCAAGAATCCCCAAGGTTCTTTTGGAATTTATTAGACCAAAAGAATTTGCAAAAAATATAAAAATTATCCATAATTGGGGTGATATTTACTTATACCCTGTCTCCATAGTTTTCAGAGTATTTGGTTTCAGAGGCACTCCATTTTTATTGCCCTATCAGGTCCCTCTCAAAGTGGTAATTGCAGAAGTCCTCAAACAAATTCGTAGTGTGCAAGAGGTAGAGCTAACATGCAGGGGCAAAGGGACTATTTTCCCTATGGTACTATAGCCCACCAATTTTTAATAACCAAGGGAGGTTGGAATTATTTTGGGGATTTTCTTAAACCTTATCATTTGTCAACTGCAGTGTCCAGGTGTGCCGATCCTGAAGATTTCTTTAATGGCATGTTTAGAAAGATAGCAATATGCAGAGGTAGACCACATCAATTCCAGTTTCCTAAGGACCTCATTAGAAATGAGTTTGATCTAGATGAGTAGGAGCTGAGGAAGGAAAAATGGGTGGCTTATAAAAAGGCCATAGATTTTGTACATCATTTTGATACGAGCTATGACCCATTGTCTAACTTTTAGCTTTTTGAGGAGAAAATAAAGTTCCTAATTCTTCGCTTTGAGGATGTAATGTAGAATTTGAAAGAAAAGAGGGAGGTTGTAATTAAAAAAACCCCTGAAAAGGCAAGAATGGTTCTAAGTAGGTCTGCCTCCATTAGAGCAATCCCTCTTGGTGACTATACGTTGCACAAGAAGTCTAATTATAGTGTGCTGATGCCTACAACAGGGGAGCCCTCTACCTCCAAAGGAAAGAGAAAGATACAAGATCTCACTAACATCCAAGATAGCCCAAAGAAGTAGAGAGTGGGAAAAGAAATGCAATCTGATACACCCTTGTACTCTCCATCTCAATCCGCTATTCATATAGGAGATGAACAGGCAGCAGCTGAACAACTGATACAGTTAGGTAGTTTGGGAGAAATAGCTTACACATATGATGAAGTAGAAGAGAGAATGCCAGAAGAGCCCCTTGCTACTCAGATGAACATCACTACCAATGAGTTTAAGGGCCAGGAGTGGGATCTTGAGATCAAGCAAACCAGTGAGGACTTCTTGGCTGACAACAACTTTGTTACATCAGGAGCATTCATGTAGTTTGTATGGAAGCAAAACATTGACAAATTGTAAAGCGGAAAATCATGAGTGAACCCTAAGTGTTCCCCCCACCACTCCGAGGAGAGGGGAAGGAGGTCACTAGGGTTGACGGTTTTCACTTAGGGGAGACTTTACATTCAAAAGAGGGGTTGAAACCCACAAGATCCAATCCCACACAATGTAAGATTGGATTCTAAATGAGTTTCAAGGGTTAAGACAGCAAGGCTACCCTCTTTTGTAAAGAATGTAGATAAAAAGATTAAGCTAGGAATGCATAAAAAGTGAGAAAGATTCACTTATAAATAGAGATAGGAATATGGGATGAAGTTGCTGACCTAGAATTAGCAGTAAAATGTCGGGACAGTGCTGTCCTACAAATTTGAGCGAAAGTTGGCGGGACGATGGCGCCCGGTGTGCACACGGTCCTCCGAAAAATACGCAAAACGAAGGGGGATCTGTTCGTCTCTGCACAAGGATTCTAGATCTTCAATTATAGCCGCGTACCTGTAACCTACACACAGGAAAGAGAGGATGATTGGGGGGTTAGGGATTAGGGGTTTGCCCTTAGGTCAAACCCCAGTTTTGGAATTAACCAAGAAATGAGAATGCTGTAAATGTAAATGATTGTAATGTAATAAAGTACTAATACCTTGTTGTAAGAATGTTTGTATTCTTACATGCGAATGTGTAATTGTTGTTGTATGTTGTATGTTTTATGTTGTAACTGATCTCCTCTTCAATGGTCGAATCCTTGTCTTGAATGCAACACTTAGCCTTGAATGGAGACTTAGAATGATCAATTGCTTGAAGGAATGCTTGAATGCTTGAATGCTTGAATGTTTGAGTGTCGCTTCCACCTTTTCTTCATCTTCCAAAATGGGAGAGAAAATGTAGTTTATATACTTGTTAATTAAGGTTGATAGACTAATTTTTCCGACCTTAGGCCAACCAGGAAACATTATTTTCTAATTTGCAAACTAAAAGACCCGAAGCCCCATAAGAAACCGGGCCCAAAATAGGGCTAGGGACCAGAGCGCTGGGCGCCATGGTCCTAAGGGACCAAGGCACTGGGCACCATGGTCCTGAAGTACTAGGGCGTTGGGCGCCATGGTCCCACCTCCACGGACAGCAGGGTGCAAGGAGGATCAGGCCAGGGTGCTGAAAAATACAGTTTTTAGTGTCATGAACAAGTTTCGGGGTCTCCATTCAGGTTCAGTGTTGCATCGCCATCGTGAAGACCCAAATGCGGTTGAAATTGCAAGTGTCACAATTTTAGGACACTACATTTAGCCCCCACTTTAGCAAGAGTATAAGAGTACGCTCATACTTCCAGTAAAGTACAAGGAAAAAACATTGAAAGACTTTCACCACGTCAAGGAGGCAAGACACATCAAGCCCCCAGTGGACTAAGGATCTTACGACTTCAATTGACAAAGTAAAAGGGAAGATCAAAAGGGAGAACCATGACTGTCAGTAGTAAGGTTCCTTCACTATGAGTCATGCAAGAGAAATACCAAAAATTTTCAAGGCAAAGCTAAGTTCGCCAAGAAATTTTCAAGTATCCTGAAGGGATAGATGGGGTGTATGCCCCCCTACATTAAAGTGATCACACATGCCTGAACGGGGGTTATTTCTTTAAGGTAGTGATACACATAAGAAATGAGAAGGGAAAGGAGCACGTTATCACAAAGATTTAGCCCCCGAGTGTGAGATAAACCCAAGGATAATAGACACAAAACATAAAGCACGAGGTGACTTCGCTTTCCTTGGGGTCAGTATGCTGTATGATAATTCATGTATATCATATGTATGTATGCATAATTGTTCTTCATTCCCCAATCAAGGAAGGTCACCTAGAAGAAGGGAACACATGTGTCTTTTGAGTCAGCATGAGAGAGACCAAAAGAGATCTCAATGCTTTGCATCGTCCTCAAGTAGACAACACTAAGGAAAAAAAATAGAAGAATGAGAATAACACATAGAAGAAGTAACAAAAGAGAGGAGGAGAGAGTCTGCTATGCTAATGAAACTAGTCTAGCACGTCATCTACCCCCCGATCTTGCTGATCAATGTTTTGGGAAGGTAGGGAACACGCTAGAGGAGGAACATCCAACATAGCAGATGGAGCTATCACAAGATCCAAACAAGGGCTATGTTCATGTCCCAAGCCACGTTGTTCTTGTCTAGGAGCTAGGATAAGTGCTTTAGAAAATTCGTTAGATAAATGGTTATCAACATCAACATATTCATATTCACTATCAGAAGCAAGAGAAGTAACATTTTCATCATGAATAACATTTTCATCTATATCATCATCAAGATTTATAAAAATAGGATCTTTAACTCGCACAGGTTCAAGACCATCATGCATCTTATGTTTAGGAGATTTTGGAGTAAATGGAATAATGCTTGTTGAAGGTGTTTTTGGGGATTGCAAAGTTTGAGAAGCAGCTGCTTGAGCTCTAAGATGACGCTTTCATCGGCGTTCACGTGCAGAATGATTTCATCTAGTCTTAGTAGGAAGTTGAGAAGATTGAGGAGGAGGAATGTTCTCATCCTTATCACTTGGGTGTTTAGGTTGTGGTCTCTTAGGCTGGATAATAGGAGAAGTGGAAGGTCTCTTCTCTTTATAAAAGGAAGGAGGAGGAACTGCTCCATATAAAGGAGGAATATTTGGTTTAGGAAGGAGACCAAGTCCATCATGACGAGGAGGTATAGGTCTTCTTTTAGAAAGTTTGTTAGACATAGACATAGTCACATCCATAGGAATGGGTTGGGAATCTTCTTGAGGAAAGACATTAGTTTTATCTTTCAAAGGAAGAACTTCCTTCTCAAGAACGATAGGAATATCAAGTTTGGGTGTTCTAGGTTCACTTAGAGATAGGATCATATCTGTTTTCCACTTTTGATAAGATTTGAAAAGATAATCATTTCGCGTTGGAAGAGATTGGAATTGTTTAGGCCAAAAATAATTAATAGGAACGCTAGAAGTTCTTTCAGCTGGTTTAAAGAGACTATGATTGACAGTAACAACTTCACCATTATGGGGAAATTTCAAACACTTGTGAATAGGAGAAGCAATAGCTTTCATGGAAGATAGCCAAGGATAGCCTAGCTTCACACAAAATTGTTCAGATGAAAGAATAATAGCAAAGTTCACATCAAGGGATTTGTTATGGACCTCAATGGGTAATGTAATAGAACCAATTGTAGGAGAAGAAAATGCATCAAATAATTTCACAATCACATCTGTTTTGTCATAGATCACTTGATTCAATTGCAAAGTAAAAAGGAATTCTTCAGTAATAACATTAACCATGCAAGCAGGATCAATAAGCACTCCACGACAAGGTGTATTCTTGACTTTTGCAACTATGTATAAAGGACCATCAGGTGCCCTGATAGTTTCACTAGAATCAAATGTGATGGAAGGTTCTTTAGGGTTTTCTTGCTGCTCTACAAAGTTAATCACATTCGGAGTCATAGACACAAGACCATCAGATGAGAAAGAGGAATCATTAGCCTCGATCGCATTAGAGGTATGAGAAGGTAATGGATCAGTAAAAATCTTAAGATTTTGGTTAGCAGGAGCTACAGATGTGTTGCCTTTATCATTCACTCCTGAAACAGAGATAGTATTATTATCAATCAAATCTTGAATTTTACCCTTTAAAGCAAAACATTTTTCAGTATCATGCCCAGGTTGACGATGAAATTGACAAAAAGATTTGTTATCAAAATAGGGTGAATTAATCTTTGTAGGATCGATTTGCCTTATAGGAGGAAGAGTAAGCACATTTTGTTCCAATAACTTATTCATAATACTATGCAATGATTCATTCAAAGGAGTAAACTTTCTTTCTTTCTTGAAAAACTTAGAAATAGGAGGCACACCTGATGCTGCATTCACATTGTTGTTGATGATGTTTTCATTGAATTTAATAGACTCTCTATTTGGTTTAAACTTCCCAAATGGTTGTTGACTACTATCACCCTTATCACTCGGAGCCATAGGATTTGCTTGTTCCATTTGACTCATAGTTAGTTGATAATTGTGAAGAGTTGCACACAACTATTGGAAAGAAGTAAACTCAGAAAATAGAAGTTTTTCTCGAATATCTTTTTGTAAATTAGAAATAAAGATTCTTTGAATATCATTGTCAGGCACTGGAAAAGAGATTTGAGCATACAAATGCTTATATCTACCAATGAAATCAATCACTTTTTCTTTAACACCTTGTTTACAATGCATTAAATCAATCAAAGTAACTTTAGGACTTATATTGTTTTGAAATTGTTGAATAAAAGAATTTGCAAGTTGTTCAAAAGAAGTAACAGAATAAGAAGGCAACAAGCAATACCATTGTAGGGCTTTATCTCTTAATGTCCTAGTAAACAGTTTTGCAAGCAACCTTTGGTCATAAGCAAAATCGGTACATATTGTTTGAAAAGTCTTAACATGTGTTAGAGGATCACCTTTACCATTATAAAGCTCCAAATGCGGGATTTCAACATGTTTAGGAGGGATAGCTCGAACAATGTCAAGAGAAAGTGGGCTCGCAACATCAAATGTGGGCACACTAAACTTAGATTGATTCATAGAGGCAATTTGTTGCTGTAAAGAAGAGATAGTTTGTGCAAGATTGTTAATGGTCGCTTCAGTCGAAGAATTCATATTAGACGTGTTAGATTGAGATGGAGGTATTATGTTATTGAAAGAAGGTATTGATTGAGAGTAAGGTGGTGGGACACTATGATAGTTAGTCATAGGAGATGATTGGAAAGGAGGAACACTACAAGGAGGGATGGAATGGTTAAATGAATTGCCCCCTTGCACCAGGTTCATTTGCGAAGATGTAATAGGAACACTTATTGAAGGAATGAATGAAGAAGTCGGATTGAATGAAGGAAGAGGGTTAATTGAAGAGGAAGGATTGCCCCCATGACTGGTGATCATAGGAGGAATGTCTTGTATTGAAGTGGTCATTATGTTTGATGTAAAAGTAGGTATACTAGCAATAGAAGTTGTCAAAGGAATAGAATGATTGACTTGAGTGGGAGGTTGTGTATAACCTAAAGTTTCGGCACAACTCTTCATAGGCATCACATTCGAATCCACAATGTGTGCAATACCATGCAAAATATCAATTCCATTCTTATCACTTTGAACCATACATTTTAGACCCTTAATTAATGAAAGAGCTTGACTATCGGGATATTCTTGAGACATCCATTGCTGAAAATCATCAAATTGGTTATCCAATTTTGAAAGTTGTTCTACAAAAACCTCATGGAGAGCTTCTTCATCATTAAGAGGATTAGAGGAATTACTCGTGTCCTCGTTAAAAAGGCCATTCAAATTAGGTTCCATCTCCTCAGTAATTAAACCTTGGAAAGACTTAATTCTAAGGCTTCGTCTAACGGGAATAGTGTAAGTAGGGCTTATTGTTGTAAAACTCATGCACTAGAGAGGGAGAGAAGATTTTGAATTTAGAGGTAGCAAATTTCAATAAAATCAGCCAATCTCCTAGATTTAAGCTGTTAAATGCAATCACGACAATCTCCCAAAATTTCAAAAAAAATGTCAGCGACCATGGCGCTCGGAGTGCACACGGTCCTCGTAACTTTTTTCAAAATTTGCAAGGATGAAAGTTATGATGATTTTAAAGCTAATCTGAAAAAATTGAGTGATTTTACGATCTATAGATAGGCCAAATTAAAGTTGCAATCTCAAAATTGAACCCTACCAAGATTGTTGAAAAATGCAAAATTTGAATTTTGAAAAAGAGAGGGAAACTGAAATTTTGAATTTTATGATTTTAGAGGGAATACCAAAAGAAATGCAAGTTTTGAATTTTAAAAGTTGACTCAATTTCACGCAAAATTCAATTTTGAAAGCAGAAATCAAAGTTGGTGTAATTAAACACTTAATTTCAAAAGTCACAAATTGCAAGAATTTGAATAAAGCACTGAAATTTTGAATGAACGCCAACACGCTTTTCAGATTTAGGACAGTAAGAACACAATTTCGACACAAAATTTCAATTTCAACAATTTTTGAATGATTAGAAGCCTCAAACCAAGCAATCCCTAGACCAACTTTGACTTTAATTTTGAAAGTGTTGGAATTGATGAAATCGGCCAAAATTCTGGATTTTAGCAGAAAAATACAGTAAGATCTAACTCCCGAAATTTCAGAAAAAATGTCGGGGACGATGGCGCTCGGGCTGCACACAGTCCTCGCAACTTTTTTCCAAATTTTCAGGGATGAAAGATATTATGATTTTATTGCGGAATCCAAAGTTACAGCCGATTTGGAGATGTTTTAATCAGTGAAATCATCAATCAAAGGCTGAATCAAGAGGGTTTTAAAAAATTAGGGTTTTGACACTTAACCACTTAATTTTCAAAATTAAAGCATAGATATGATTTGATAATTTGCAGTAGAAGGGTAGATCTGAAACAAGCATTAACAAGTAAACATTTCACAAGCTCAATTACTAAAAAGAAAATTTAGGGTTTTTATGCAATTATCCTCTAAAATTTGCAAAAGATCAAACATGGAAATGTAACCAAGGCATAATTTTCAGATCTAACCATGAATAATTAGAAAGGATGTTCACGTCGGGTTCACCAAAATGTAAAGCGGAAAATCACGAGTGAACCCTAAGTGTTCCCCCCACCACTCCGAGGAGAGGGGAAGGAGGTCACTAGGGTTGACGGTTTTCACTTAGGGTAGACTTGACATTCAAAAGAGGGGTTGAAACCCACAAGATCCAATCCCACACAATGCAAGATTGGATTCTAAATGAGTTTCAAGGGTTAAGACAGCAAGGCTACCCTCTTTTGTAAAGAATGTAGATAAAAGGATTAAGCTAGGAATGCATAAAAAGCGAGAAAGATTCACTTATAAACAGAGATAGGAATATGGGATGAAGCTGTTGACCTGGAATTAATAGTAAAATGTCGGGATGACGTTGTCCTGCAAATTTGAGCAAAATTTGACGAGACGATGGTGCCCGGCGTGCACACGGTCCTCCGAAAAATCCGCGAAACGAAGGGGGATCTGTTCGTCTCTGCACAAGGATTCCAAATCTTCAATTACAGCCGCGTACCTGTAACCTACACACAGAAAGAGAGGATGATTGGGGGGTTAGAGATTAGGGATTTTCCCTTAGGTCAATCCTCAGTTTTGGAATTAACCAAGAAATGAGAATGTTGTAAATGTAAATGATTGTAATGTAATAAAGTACCAATACCTTGTTGTAAGAATGTTTGTATTCTTACATGCAAAGGTGTAATTGTTGTTGTATGTTGTATGTTGTAAGTGATCTCCTCTTCAATGGTTGAATCCTTGTCTTGAATGCAAGACTTAGCCTTGAATGGAGACTTAGAATGATCAATTGCTTGAAGGAATGCTTGAATGCTTGAATTCTTGAATGTTTGAGTGTCGCTTCCGCTTTTTCTTCATCTTCCAAAACGGGAGAGAAAATGTAGTTTATATACTTGCCAATTAGGGTTGATAGACTAATTTTTCGGACCTTAGGCTGACCAGGAAACATTATTTTCCAATTTGCAAACTAAAAGACCCGAAGCCCCATAAGAGACCGGGCCCAAAATAGGGCCAGGGACCAGGGCGCTGGGCGCCATGGTCTTGGGGGACCAGGGCACTGGGCACCATGGTCCTGAAGGACCAGGGCACTAGGCACCATGGTCCCACCTCCAGGGACAACAGGGTGCAAGAAGGATCAAGCCAGGGTGCTAAAAAATACAGTTTTTGGTGTCATGAACAAGTTTCGGGGTCTCCATCTAGGTTCAGTGTTGCGTCACCATTGTGAAGACCCAAATGTAGTCAAAATTGCAAGTGTCACAATTTTAGGACGCTACACAAATACAATGCAAAATGTGAGAAGAGAAAAGGTGAGCAGCCTCATAAAGATCCAGTTGTGGTTGAGGAGGAAATAAAGAAAGAAATGATAGATGAGTTTAAGACCATCACTCTTGAGCAAGGAAGACATATGGTGGCACAAGCTAGAGTACTCATTCTCCCTGAGTGGGACATAGCAGATGCCTTGGTATTGGAGGCAGTGAGAAAAGAAACCAAACAAATGGAGGGAATCACTTTTAGCAAAGATAATGTTGCACTAGTCATGTGGTCTCTTAAGAGACATGAGAATAAGAGAAATAAGGACACCCCAGGGTCAAGCTACCTTGGTCGAATGATAGTGAAAAGAGTGCAAAACACAGAGCTGGTAGAAGCTACTAGCACTATGCTAGAGACTGCAAAGTTTAGTGTTGCAGTAGCAGAAAGGGAAGCTAAGGAAAAGATAGACCTCCAAGTTAAGTTGGAGACAATTTTGAAAGCCTATAATAGTGCTAAGGAAGAGGTAAGGGGTAAAGATAGCATCAATGCTAAGCTGCAAAGCCAGTTGATAGGGCAGTACCATCAAGGTGAGTCTTCAACACTAATGATCTCCTCTTCTCCTGCAAGACCTCCACCTACCCGCCCCATTATTTAGTTCCCACCATCTCCAACACCTTCGAGTTCTCAAATGGTTGAGATCACTCCTCAAGAATTGGAGAATTTAAAACAGGCTTAGGCCTTGTATGCAAAGAAGTATGAGGAAAGAGTAAGGGCTACCATTTCAAGTCTTGCAAACACCATGGAGGCCTCACTATTATATAACAACATAAGCAAGATTTTGGACATGTGGAATGAGGTTAACGGAGATAAGGCCATTTTGATGCCTATTTTTGACAAGTGGAAGCCTAGAGAGCAAGTTTTGGAGCTTATTTGTGTATCTTATGATGAAGCAAGGGTTGATCCTATCATCAAATCCACTTGTGACACCACAAAGGATCTAATAAAATTAGTAGAAGGGATAGACAATGCTGACAGGAAGATCAAATTGTACAAAAAGGGGTACACTGATCAAGTTTTTGAATTGATTCCAAGAGTTTTTGTCAGCCTGAATCAATTAAAGGACAAACAAGTGTGGCTTAAGGAATTAGAGGCCAAATTGTCAGCTAGAATAAAAGGAATCGTTGACCTAGATGATGCTTCCTTTTTTGTTGTAACAATTCAAGAGATAGAGAGAATCAAATCTCATTATGGTTTTCTCAATTCAGAGGTCAACAAGATGAGAAATTCCTGGAAGAGGTTAACCAAGGAAAAGGTAAAAGTGATTAACTTCACGTGGCCAACTGATGATGTGTACAATGAGTGGACAAGAAAATATGTCATTCAGGATGTAGAACAGTTAGAAGAGGTTGCAACAGGACAACAAGTAGAAGAAGCTGCTGAGGTTGAAAAAGACTTGTAACCATTTTTGTAAAAGGTTTTGTAACTTCTTCTTGAGAAGAAATGATTGTAACAAATTCTCCTAGGAAAGTCCGAAGCTATGTGCATCCATATTACTATAAATGGATACCAAGACTAGTAGAAAAAGGATCGCCAAAAATTGTAAGAAAATGCTACAGAAATTTATCTGAGCTTTTTCCAAGTTTTAATGTAGAATATTTGAAAGTTTTTGTAATACTTTCTTGAAGATAATATCAATATACAGACCATCAGTTTTGAGTTAAAACTTTGTGTCATCTTCAAATGTGTTTGCAAGTGTTTACTATTTCATTCTGAATAACCCAAGGTTATTTTGTTTGAATAAGGTTGTAAGGCAACTTTCAGTAGATATTTTCCTTAGCTTTTCTCTTCAGGAGGGGAATTAAATATGCTGGAATTATTTCTACCAGTAAATTCTCTATAGGATACTTTGAATCTTGATGAGCGTAGTTTGATGTGGTATGAATAAATTCTTATGTATGTCATTCATATATAGGGATCTGCAGAAGCCAAGCTAATGAGATGTGTAGAGATATTTCGTTTGGGGGAGTATTGTTTGAATTTAGATGACTCTGTGAACTTGGATAAGGCACTGGTATAGATCAAGGTTGTTTATTACATATTTTGTATGTCAAATACTAAATATGAGTACAATTTTCATTCCTTTGTTTCAGTAGGTTTTAAGGTGATTAGATCCACTGGTTTTCTGAACTGGTTTGCTATGGATTTATCTTTTAAAAGGTGTGAATTTAGTTCACAAAGGTATACCCGCCTGGACTTAGATTAAGTCTAAAGTGTAGAAGTTTAAACCAAACCTTGTCATATGTTGTCTTGGAAGTTTCTTTCTCTTTAATATCTCTTCTGCACAGAGTTATCATATTATTATAAGGATGTTCAAGTGAATCAGATTTTGAAGACAACACGGGCATTAATATATTTCTACCGTGATGAATTCTTCTTCTTCTATTGGAGTTCTTGGTGGAGTTGTTGGCTCAAGTTGAGCTTCATTATAAGTGATAGGGAACTTTGGGAACAAAGTAGGGTTAATCCTTCCTCCATGATTTAGGTGGTTGGTTGAATGTCACTTTCTGAATGTAAGCCCTACTTCTCAAAGTTTCCTTGTCAAACTTGTTTATTTTGCCTTGGATATACAATCGCATATGACATAAGAATGTGTGATGTGATGTAAAGAGTTGACAATTGATATAGATAATTTTATTCCTTTTAGCAAGTTCCTTAGAACTAGGTTGTCTCTTTTTCAACTTAGTTTTGTGATGAAGACTTGTTCTTCTCAAAATATGAGGAGTGGTCATACACAAATGATCAAAGGTTGATGTTGATGTTGTATTTGGATACTTTGTTTGAATACTCAAGTTTACTTTATCAAGTAGATGTTTAGTTAGATTTGCCTCCACGATAAAGTGTGTCAAATGATATGGATAAACTCTTCTGATATGGAAACTTGATTTGACAACTTAAGGATTAAACTAAGTATTTTTTGTTAGAATCCATTGGATGGTGAAACTTTGATCACTGTTTCTAATACTTCCTAATTTTGTTGGATGAATTCTAATCTCAAGCTAGTTTAATGAGTTGAAAACTCGTTCTAAGAGCGTCTTGTTTATTATAACTTTTCTCACTGATGATCGAATTTGAAGTTTTGTTGCTGAGTTTGCTAAAGGACCTGAAAGGGTATTTGAAACTGTCGATAAAATTTTCCTAAAGTGTTGGATTTGCTCTTTGTTTTTCCCTAAAATTGATCATGCACTAAGACAGAGATTGAATGTGCTAAAGAATGTTTAGAATGCACCACAAAATGTTCCCTATGTGCTAAGCTTCCTGTCATGCCCACTTTTGGGCATGAACGGAATTTTTTTTTTTTTTAAAATACTTAACTAATTAACGACTTACTTAACAAATAAAATCAACTAAGTGTGATTAACTTAAATGAATAATGCATTTTGGGTTAGGTCAAAACTATATTTGTATAAAACGGGTAAATAAACTCAATTTGGTGACAAGGTTTACTAAGTCATCTACGAGCTAAAATCTCTTCCAAATGGATTAACACTAATCTTCATAAATTAATAATTAGAATCCCAAGTATAATGTTTACTCCGAATTAAACTCTCTTTATGAAATTTGTTTTATCATTCCTATCCTTCTAGGATTTCTAAATTTATTTATCCTTGTAATTTAAAACACCTTATTTAAATGAAACCCCCATAATTTGATATTACCTTATAATCTTATACCTAATTTGGCCCTCTTGACTCTACAAGAACTTAGTGTTTACACCCCTTTATTTTTATTTTTTATTCTATTCTATTTAAGTGTTAAACTCCTTCTTATAAAATTTCTCCTACACTTGCCCGATATTTTTTTTAAAAAAACATACAAACTTAATTCTGCATTAATTACAAATAAAAACTAAAATAATTCCACTTATATATATATATATATATATATATATATATATATATATATATATATATATATATATATATATATATATATATATATATATATATATATATATATATATATATATATATATATATATATATATATATAGTTATCCCATTAAATATTCTGATTATGACTGTATTTCCAAAAGAGGTGGGGTTTTTAATTCCACTATTAAATTACCCCTTTTTAAACAGACCCCTTTTTTTTATATTTTACATTTTCCCACCCCCCCCACACACACACCCACTCATATTTTAAACCTTGACTGGGTGTTGCCCTAACCCGAACTAGGGTTAGGGCATCTAAAATATCATCTTTTCTTTTCTCCTTGTTGTGAGTGTGTGTGCGGGTGAGGAAGGGGCGGCGGAACAGGGCCGAGCGGGGGAAAGGTTTTGCATTACCCTCGCGGCGCTTATATTATTTTTTTTTATCTTGGTTAAAAACTCGGGGGCGTGGGGAGTGGAGTCAGCGGCGCAGTGATGCGGGCGGAGCGGCGAGTTCGGGCGGCACGAGTTTTTTTAATGGCTGCGGTGCACAGGTTACAACGGGCGGAGCGCGGGGTTGCCGCTGGCTACAGCAGCGCCGCCCAGCCTGCGGCCCTCGCAGGTCCTGGGCGTCGCCGCCCAGGGACTGCGGGTTCCGCAGCCTGGGGGGCGCCGCCGCCCAGGGTTGCGGCCCACGCAACACATACTCCCTGCGTTTTTATGTTCGCTTTGCTGGATGAAATGAAAATAAGTTTCTTGGGAGAAATTTGTATGATGTTTTTTTTTTCTTTAATAACATTTTTACAAGTATATATATATATATATATATATTCATGTGTATATAATCTGGTAAAATAAGATGCATAAAGTCATCTGTATACAACTGGCAGTTTTTTTTATAAAAGAATAATTAAATGTATATATATATATATATATATATATATATATATTTATTTATGTGAGTATATAATCTGGTTCAATAACATGCATAAGGGTTTCTGTATGATAACTGACAGATTTTCTAGTAAAGGAATAAATATATATATATATAAATATAAATATATATATATATATATATATATATATTTACATATATATATATATATATATATATATAAAATCATATTATCAGTTTTCTTTTTTTTTTGCAATCTTAAATCTGTAACAAAACATCACTGTATTCTTTTGTTATAACTGATTTTGAAGGACAGTAAATAAGATATATATATATATATATATATATATATATATATATATATATATATATATATATATATATATATATATATATATATATGTTTTGTATATTACCATTTAAGCTACTTGAAAACCCTTTTTAAAAGCATAAAGAACTATTCATATATTCTTTGCAGATTTATTAATGAGAAAAGAGCATATATATTTTTTTTTGCAAATATACTAAGACTAAATGCAAATCTCTTAGAAAATAAATAGACTACAACTATTAGGATTTCTTTTTCTGCAAATAATGGAAAATAAATTACCGTTTTTAACTAAATATACAGCAGCATATTCATCTTAAAGAAAATGGTGTAACATCTAAACTTTAAATTTCAGTTTACTCAAAAGTGCATTCATTTCTCCCTTTATTTTTTATTTTTTTTATGCCAAAACATTAAGAATCTAGATGCAAACTAACATTTTCATTTCCTTTTGCAAAACTACAAGTAGGAAAAATATATGTATTCATTGACAAATGTAATTACAAGATAGATATGGATACAAAATAAACATGAGTTCAAATGGGATGAAATCCCAACAAAGCTTTTTCTCTACATGATAACTTGAAAATAATACAATTTTTTTTTTCTTGAAAGAGAATACTACAAATACTCACTTTTCATTCTTTACACAAACTATTACATTGAATCTATCCTTCTCCCTATTTTTTTTTAAAAAAAACAAAATCTTTTTGCAACACAAAAACAGCAACTTAGTTCTTCAATCTTTCTTCTCCCATTCCCATGCAACCTGCAATAAAACACATTTTTGACCATGGGAAGCTCACCTCCTAGCCTAGGCTTACTAGAAGCCACCCCCGAGCTTGGAGAACCAAGCACTAGACGGGTTACAAACATGCAAACCCCACAACAAACATAGGAACACATTTACATTCAAATTTCCCTTCCCAAGCTACACATTCACCACTTTCATGGTGACTCTTCCATGGGTGGAAGTGGACCAAGTACCAATGGGGAGAATGCATGCCAAAAAAATACAACATAAGCCACCTCATGGCAACACAAATGCAACCAAGAATACTTCCTCAATCCTTATGCCCCCCCAAAAGGCTCAAGGTCATATTTACTCCCCTTATGACCCCCACATGCATACACAAGGATATGCATCAAGGGTCACCAAGGACACCCTTGAGAACACTCTCCATAAGGAGAGCCTCTCACCCATGGCTGTCATACTCCTTCCACCCCAAGATCTACCTACCCTCCCAAGGGTAGGGAATCTTGGACACTCCCAAAACAACAAGAAACACAAACAAACACATAGAAAAGAAAACTACACATTTTAACTTCAACAAAAACTTCATAAAACACATTCTTACAAGCAACTCTTTTCTTTTACAAAACAACATAACTAACATAACAAGAGAAGGTAAGAAGTAACCAACCTTATTCTACCAATAGGTTTGCTAAAATTAGTTGGGGATGAGCTGCCCAATTCCACACTAACTTTCTCCAAATTCCCCACCAAAAGTGCTAATCTCCTACTAACTTTTTCAAAACAAGCATAATCTTCCAGAAAGGAGAGTGGGTGATTACTCACTAAGTTTCCAAATTCTTGCCTAAGAAGGCCTCTCACACTCTTCCCAACCCCTTGGGTGAGGTGTGAGTTCCCATTGGTTTCCCTTCCCAAACTCTTACACATTACCAAAAGTGGAAAGGGAAAAGGTGGAAGAAGATGGGGAAGAGAGTTTAACTTCTAAAAGGAAGGTTCTCTATCCTAGGTAGAACTTTCTAAGTTGAATTTTCGTTCATCTTGAAAACACCACTTTTTGAAGTGACTAAATAGTCACATGGGAGAAGCCACATGTTGCAAAATACCCCTAACCCATAGGTACACCCTTTGGACCTTTGGAAAAGCCTAAAAACTTACCCTAGGAGTCCATTAAACCCTTTGGAAACCCAACTGAAGTTTACCTACGGGTCAAGCTTGAGTTGACCACTCCCAAGACTCCCTACCCAAGGCAAATTTGGGACCACACTCATGTTTTTGAATGGCTTTGGTAGAAACAAAACTCCCTCCAAGAGACAAGTCAAAATCAATGACACTTAATCAGCCCATGTGTCAAGTGACACAACAAAAATACAATATAAAAATCACACATGGAATTTGTCTCTTGAAGGATTACACATATACATATAAATTAAATTTTACACTCAAGCATTATACACATCACAAATAAAATACATTGCAAGGGGGGTGTTGTCTCTCCAAATAGACAACTCCCGGCTTAACAAACGCACATTGGTCTAGGCTTGGTTCTCCATATAAATTTCATGGTCACATGGATAATTTTCCTGCGCATCTCAATTAACACATTAGTAACTCCAAATAATCACAATTATACATAATCAAATACATGGATTTTCATTACACATCAAACACTCATACATTTGACAACAATAATCCAATATCTCATTTGTTTCAAATTCAATTTCACATATGCAATTAGCATAATTTCCCAAAAATGAACCATTCATAAATATGCATCATTTTTCTTTCATCAAAATAAAATCCTGCAAATTTCCAATAATGACATTCACCATCATAATGTAATTCTATTCTAGTAACATATCTAAAGTTTCATAATCATCATTCATGAAATAAAACATCAACATATGTCAGTGTGATCCCAATCAGGGAATCATATAAGTTCTAAGTCCATAATGCATAAAATAAAGTGTCCATAATAGTCTCAATATGCAAATAACTGAAAATGTCAAACTGAATCGGGGTGGGGCCTCACACCCTCCCCCTCTAGGCATGAACTTCCTCCTGGAGTTCATCAAAAAGGTGGGGGTACTGTGATCTCATAAGTGCTGCATCCTCCCATGAGGCTGTGACCTCATCATAGCAATCCCACTAGACCCTAACCTGGTCCAGCTCTTGCCCTCGAAGGCTCAGCGTCCGGCGTGCCAAAATGCGAATGGGCTCCAAAGCTAGCTGCCCCTCCGACTCCACCTGCAAGGCATCCCAATCTAGAATATGAGACTCATCATAGATATACTTCCTCAACACTGAAACATGAAACACATCATGGATGCGTGACAGGCTAGGTGGCAATGCTAGACGGTAGGCAACTGGCCCTATCCTCTCAAGGATCTCAAATGGTCCTACAAATCGAGGTGCGAGCTTAGAACCCTTTCCATAACGGATTGGACTCTTATGCGATCGCACTCTCAAGAAGACTCTATCTCCAACTGAGTAGCTACGATCAACCCTCTTTGCATCTGCATATTTCTTCTGCCTATCCTGTGCCTCTCTAAGACGCTGCCTAATCAAATCCACCTGCTGTTCCATATCCTGAACTATCTCTGGACCAATAGCAACTCTGTCCTCTATGCGGTCCCAACTCAATGGTGTCCTACAAGGCCTGCCATATAATGCCTGATAGGGTGGCATTCCCAAGGATGTGTGATGCCCATTGTTATAGGAAAACTCCACTAAGGGAAGATACTCTTCCCATCTGGTCTGGTGATCCATGACATACATGCGAAGCATATCCTCTAACACCTGATTAACTCTCTCTGTCTGGCCATCCGTCTCCGGATGATAGGCTGTACTGAAATTGAGCTTGGTGCCCATAGCTGTCTGTAATGCCTTCCAAAAAGAAGAAGTGAAGAGGGAATCCCTATCGGAAATGATCTTACGTGGAACACCATGAAGTCTGACAATGTCTCACAAAAACACCTGTGCTACTGCTGGTGCTGTGAAGGTGGTACGAACTGGTGAAAAGTGAGCCACTTTGGTCAACTTGTCAACCGTCACCAAGATGGCATCATGGCGGCGGAATGACATAGGGAGACCAATGATAAAGTCCATGGATATAGTGTCCCACTTCCACTCTGGTATAGCATGAGATTGGAGCAACCCACCTGGATGGCAGTGCTCCGCCTTGACTCTTTGACACTCAAGGCATCGGGCTACCAACTCGGTAATAAGCTGTCGCATTCCTGGCCAATGATATAGTTCTCTCAAGTCTGCATGCAACTTCTTGACACCGGGATGCGCTGCATAAGGAGCTCTATGAGCCTCTGTGATAATGAACTCCCGCAACCCCCCGGAAGAAGGTACATAGATACGCCCTCTATGGCGCAATAAACCATCGGGCTCTAAGGAATAATCCACATATTTCCCTTCTATAGTTTCCTGAGATCGAATAGCCTGGCAAACCTCTAAATACCATCTGTCCTCTGGCAATCGCTGCATGATCCGATCTCTCAAATCCGTGCTCATAGACATGGTGAATACCTCGTGACGTCTCCTACTCAAGGCATCTGCAACTACATTTTCTTTCCCTTTGATGTAGTGAACGTCAAAATCATACTCACACAAGAATTCCATCCATCTCCTCTGACGTGCATTAAGATTCGGCGGAGTAAATATGTACTGAAGGCTCTGATGGTCTGAGTGCAACTCAAAATGATGACCCAAAAGGAAATGTCTCCATCTCACAAGTGCATGTACTACGGCTGCAAGCTCAAGGTCATGAGTGGGGTAATTAAGCTCGTGAGTCTTGAGTTTCCTAGACTCAAAAGCTATAGCTCTGCCATTCTGCATAAGAACTGCTCCTAAACCATCTAGGGAAGCATCTGTGCAAACCATGAAATCAGCTGACGGATCTGGTACTACAAGGATAGGTGCGGTAGTAAGTGCCTTTTTAAGTTCTTGAAAGGCCTTCTCGCACTTCTCCGTCCACTCAAACTTCTTCCCTTTGCGCTGAAGAGAAGTGATAGGATGAGCAATTCTAGAGAGTCCCTCAACAAAACATCGGTAATAACCTGCTAAGCCCATGAAGCTCCTGACCTCTGTCACACTAGTAGGTGCTGGCCAATCCATAATGGCTCTAATCTTTGATGGGTCTACTGAGATCCCATCACCGGATATAACATGACCAAGGTACTTGATCTCAGTTCTAAAGAAAGCACACTTCGACAAACTGCCATACAACTGATTTTCCCTCAAACACTGCAAAACCTGTCTCAAGTGTTCCTCATGTTCCTCCTCATTCCGTGAATATATCAAAATGTCAGATCGAGAAACACAATCACAAAGCGGTCGAGGAATGTACGGAATACTCCATTCATGAGACTCATAAAAACTGCTGGGGCATTCGTAAGACCGAATGGGACCACGGTGAACTCATAGTGGCCATATCTAGTGCAAAATGCGGTCTTGTGGATATCACTTTCCACTATCCTCAACTGATGGTATCCTGACTTTAGATCAATCTTGGAGAATACTTTGGCACCTTGAAGTTGGTCAAACAAATCATCGATCCTGGGCAATGGATATCGGTTCTTGATGGTTACTTTGTTCAACTGACGGTAGTCCATGCATAATCGGAGAGATCCATCTTTCTTCTTCACGAAGATGACTGGTGCACCCCAAGGGGATACACTAGGGTGAATGTGGCCCTTCTCTAGGAGTTCCTCAAGCTGAATCTTGAGCTCATTAAGCTCATTTGTGGTCATTCTATATGGTGCTCTTGAAATTGGTTCGGCTCCTGGAACAAGGTCTATATGAAAATCAATCTCTCTACGGGGCGGCATACCAGGTAACTCTGAAGGAAATACATCCGAAAATTCCCTAAGGATAGGATGGTCGTAAATAGATGGTTCTTTTTCTTCTTCTTCTTCTCTATCACTAATGGTGATGGCAAATAACTGACATCCCTTTCGCATGCTCTGCTTAAGCTGCATGGCGGAGATCATACGAAGAGACACGGGTCTCTGAATTCTAGTTATCACTATAAGAGAGCCATGATCATCCTCACACTCGATCCTTTTCAGGCGACAATCCATCTTGGCTCTGTGGGCATAAAGC
This sequence comes from Cryptomeria japonica, assembly GCF_030272615.1. Taxonomy (NCBI): domain Eukaryota; kingdom Viridiplantae; phylum Streptophyta; class Pinopsida; order Cupressales; family Cupressaceae; genus Cryptomeria; species Cryptomeria japonica. The sequence goes on along the minus strand of NC_081410.1, from coordinate 500,412,844 downwards.
CAATCCATGCCAAGTACAACGCCATATGATCCAAGTGGTGTAACTCTAAGGTCTACTAAGGTGGTGGTATTACCAATCTGAAGCTAACATCCCTTAACCTCTGATTCCACTGACACTCTAGCCCCTGAAGCTAATTCCACTTCCCAACTGACCTCTTGCCTAATTGCCACTAGCCCGCAACGCTCCACAACCAATGGAGATATAAAAGAATCAGTAGCTCCTGAATCAAATAGTATAGATACACTGCTACCTCTGATCATACCTGCTACCTCAATAACCGTGGCCTGATGCTCTGCCTGGCGGTTGTCAACCGCTGCGAAGACCCTATGGGACTTGCCCATGTCCCCAACTGTCGGCTCTGATGCTGCCATCCTCTGATTCCCTGTCATCTGACCCTGAGGACACTCTCTCGCTATGTGTCCCATGGCTCCACATGTGAAGCAAGGGCCTTGTGCCTGAAACTGTACCCCCTGTGGTCTGGAGAAAGGCGGTCCCCCTGTTCTACTAGAACCACTGTACCCACCTTTAGAGGACTGCTGAGTCCTAGCCAGAGGTGTGTAAGGAGCCTAAGATCTATGATCTCGCCTCTGACCCTGTGACTGCCACTGCTTGGGCTTTGTGCCCTGCTGATTCTGTGGAGGCTTTTGCCTCTAGTTTTGTTGTGACTACTGCGGAGGAGGGGGTTTGGAGAACCCCGATGAGTGCCTGTTGTTACCTTTCCAATGGGGTTTCTGAAACCCATAAGTCTGAGGTGAAGGGTTACAGTTCTGAAACCGATCCTTCGAGTCATGTGGTCTGGCCTGAATCTCCTCGGCTATCAAAGCCTTCTCCACGGCAACCCGGAGGCTCTCTGGAGCGGCCATTCTCACTGGTCCTGCTATGCCGGAATTCAATCCTCTGATAAATCGGTTGACGAGAAGCTTTTCATCTTTCAGGTAGTCTACATAAGGTAATAGTTCAAAGAACTTGTTCTCGTACTGTGTCACTGACATACCCTTCTGCTGGAGGTCATGAAACTCATCCACCCTACGCTGTCTGAAATGCTCTGATAAATACCTCTCCCTGAATCTCTCTGTGAAAATCTCCCAAGTGAGGGTCTCTATCTCTAAGCCACACTTATATTCTTCCTGTCTCCACCATGTGGAGGCTGTTCCTCGCAATAGGTGAACCGCTGCACGTGCTTTTAGATTGCTCTCATAAGAGCGCAATGCAAAGCACCTATCTAGGCTTAAAAGCCATGCCTCTGCCTCTACCCCGTCGGTAGATCCCCCAAATGATGGTGGCTGAAGACGCATAACCTCTCTGATTAGATCCCCTGGATCTCTACGTGCCCTCTCAATATACACTGGTGCTACGGCTGGAGGCGGTGCTGGTAGGTGAATGGGTTCGAGCTCATGCACAGCCTGAATCTCTACGGGATTAGGAGGTGGACTCCTACTCCGTTCCCGTTCTATTGCTCTATGACTTCCTGAGTTCTGGTTCTCAACATTGTGGTCTACTGCTGGAAGCCTATCCTGTACTAGTCCAATCAAGTTCTGAAGAGCTACCAAGATGTCTCGGTTTGGGTCAACTGATTGCTCGGGAGGAGCTACTGGGTTCACTTCCTGAACTGATTCCTCCCTAATGACCTCTTCGCGTGCCATGCGTGCACGCCTAGGGCCTCTACCACGTTTGCGAGCTTGTCGCGTAGTTGGAGGCATCCTTTTTAAGAAAATAAAATAAAACGAAATAAATAACTATTTTATGAGAAAATATTTTAGCTAGTTTTTTTTTAAAAAAAATTAAATTAAATTCAATTTAATTAATCAAATAATTATAGCGAAACGTAATGGAGTAAGGTTCCCTAGTGTTGGCAACCTTGCTCTGATACCAAAATGTCATGCCCACTTTTGGGCACGAACGGAAATTTTTTTTTTTTTTAAATACTTAACTAATTAATGACTTACTTAACAAATAAAATCAACTAAGTGTGATTAACTTAAATGAATAATACATTTTGGGTTAGGTCAAAACTATATTTGTATAAAACGGGTAAATAAACTCAATTTGGTGACAAGGTTTACTAAGTCATCTACGAGCTAAAATCTCTTCCAAATGGATTAACACTAATCTTCATAAATTAATAATTAGAATCCCAAGTATAATGTTTACTCCGAATTAAACTCTCTTTATGAAATTTGTTTTATCATTCCTATCCTTCTAGGATTTCTAAATTTATTTATCCTTGTAATTTAAAACACCTTATTTAAATGAAACCCCCATAATTTGATATTACCTTATAATCTTATACCTAATTTGGCCCTCTTGACTCTACAAGAACTCAGTGTTTACACCCCTTTATTTTTTTTTTTTATTCTATTCTATTTAAGTGTTAAACTCCTTCTTATAAAATTTATCTTACACTTGCCCGATATTTTTTTAAAAAAAACATACAAACTTAATTCTGCATTAATTACAAATAAAAACTAAAATAATTCCACTTATATATATATAGTTATCCCATTAAATATTCTGATTATGACTGTATTTCCAAAAGAGGTGGGGTTTTTAATTCCACTATTAAATTACCCCTTTTTAAACAGACCCCTTTTTTTTTATATTTTACATTTTCCCACCCCCCCACACACACACCCACTCATATTTTAAACCTTGACTGGGTGTTGCCCTAACCCGAACTAGGGTTAGGGCATCTAAAATATCATCTTTTCTTTTCTCCTTGCTGTGAGTGTGTGTGCGGGTGAGGAAGGGGCGGCGGAACAGGGCCGAGCGGGGGAAAGGTTTTGCATTACCCCCGCGGCGCTTATATTATTTTTTTTATCCTGGTTAAAAACCCCGGGGCGTGGAGAGTGGAGTCAGCGGCGCAGTGATGCGGGCGGAGCGGCGAGTTCAGGCGGCACGAGTTTTTTTAACGGCCGCGGTGCACAGGTTACAACGGGCGGAGCGCGGGGTTGCCGCTGGCTACGGCAGCGCCGCCCAGCCTGCGGCCCCCGTAGGTCCCTGGCGTCGCCGCCCAGGGACTGCGGGTTCCGCAGCCTGGGGGGCGCCGCCGCCCAGGGTTGCGGCCCACGCAACACATACTCCCTGCATTTTTATGTTCGCTTTGCTGGATGAAATGAAAATAAGTTTCTTGGGAGAAATTTGTATGATGTTTTTTTTCTCTTTAATAACATTTTTACAAGTATATATATATATATTCATGTGTATATAATCTGGTAAAATAAGATGCATAAAGTCATCTGTATACAACTGGCAGTTTTTTTTATAAAAGAATAATTAAATGTATATAAATATATATATATATATATATATATATATATTTATTTATTTATGTGAGTATATAATCTGGTTCAATAACATGCATAAGGGTTTCTGTATGATAACTGACAGATTTTCTTGTAAAGGAATAAATATATATATATATATATAAATATATATATATATATTTACATATATATATATATATATATATATATATATAAAATCATATTATCAATTTTCTTGTTTTTTGCAATCTTAAATCTGTAACAAAACATCACTGTATTCTTTTGTTATAACTGATTTTGAAGGACAGTAAATAAGATATATATATATATATATATATATATATATATATATATATATATATATATATATATATATATATATATATATATATATATATATATATATATATGTTTTGTATATTACCATTTATGCTACTTGAAAACCCTTTTTAAAAGCATAAAGAACCATTCATATATTCTTTGCAGATTTATTAATGAGAAAAGAGCATATATTTTTTTTTTTGCAAATATACTAAGACTAAATGCAAATCTCTTAGAAAATAAATAGACTACAACTATTAGGATTTCTTTTTCTGCAAATAATGGAAAATAAATTACTGTTTTTAACTAAATATACAGCAGCATATTCATCTTAAAGAAAATGGTGTAACATCTAAACTTTAAATTTCAGTTTACTCAAAAGTGCATTCATTTCTCCCTTTATTTTTTTATTTTTTTATGCCAAAACATTAAGAATCTAGATGCAAACTAACATTTTCATTTCCTTTTGCAAAACTACAAGTAGGAAAAATATATGTATTCATTGACAAATGTAATTACAAGATAGATATGGATACAAAATAAACATGAGTTCAAATGGGATGAAATCCCAACAAAGCTTTTTCTCTACATGATAACTTGAAAATAATACAATTTTTTTTTTCTTGAAAGAGAATACTACAAATACTCACTTTTCATTCTTTACACAAACTATTACATTGAATCTATCCTTCTCCCTATTTTTTTTTTTAAAAAAAAAAATCTTTTTGCAACACAAAAACAACAACTTAGTTCTTCAATCTTTCTTCTCCCATTCCCATGCAACCTGCAATAAAACACATTTTTGACCATGGGAAGCTCACCTCCCAGCCTAGGCTTACTAGAAGCCACCCCCGAGCTTGGAGAACCAAGCACTAGACGGGTTACAAACATGCAAACCCCACAACAAACATAGGAACACATTTACATTCAAATTTCCCTTCCCAAGCTACACATTCACCACTTTCATGGTGACTCTTCCATGGGTGGAAGTGGACCAAGTACCAATGGGGAGAATGCATGCCAAAACAATACAACATAAGCCACCTCATGGCAACACAAATGCAACCAAGAATACTTCCTCAATCCTTATGCCCCCCCCAAAAGGCTCAAGGCCATATTTACTCCCCTTATGACCCCCAAATGCATACACAAGGCTATGCATCAAGGGTCACCAAGGACACCCTTGAGAACACTCTCCATAAGGAGAGCCTCTCACCCATGGCTGTCATACTCCTTCCACCCCAAGATCTACCTACCCTCCCAAGGGTAGGGAATTTTGGACACTCCCAAAACAACAAGAAACACAAACAAACACATAGAAAAGAAAACTACACATTTTAACTTCAACAAAAACTTCATAAAACACATTCTTACAAGCAACTCTTTTCTTTTACAAAACAACATAACTAACATAACAAGAGAAGGTAAGAAGTAACCAACCTTATTCTGCCAATAGGTTTGCTAAAATTAGTTGGGGATGAGCTGCCCAATTCCACACTAACTTTCTCCAAATTCCCCACCAAAAGTGCTAATCTCCTACTAACTTTTTCAAAACAAGCATAATCTCCCAGAAAGGAGAGTGGGTGATTACTCACTAAGTTTCCAAATTCTTGCCTAAGAAGGCCTCTTACACTCTTCCCAACCCCTTGGGTGAGGTGTGAGTTCCCATTGGTTGCCCTTCCCAAACTCTTACACATTACCAAAAGTGGAAAGGGAAAAGGTGGAAGAAGATGGGGAAGAGAGTTTAACTTCTAAAAGGAAGGTTCTCTATCCTAGGTAGAACTTTCTAAGTTGAATTTTCGTTCATCTTGAAAACACCACTTTTTGAAGTGACTAAATAGTCACATGGGAGAAGCCACATGTTGCAAAATACCCCTAACCCATAGGTACACCCTTTGGACCTTTGGAAAAGCCTAAAAACTTACCCTAGGAGTCCATTAAACCCTTTGGAAACCCAACTGAAGTTTACCTACGGGTCAAGCTTGAGTTGACCACTCCCAAGACTCCCTACCCAAGGCAAATTTGGGACCACACTCATGTTTTTGAATGGCTTTGGTAGAAACAAAACTCCCTCCAAGAGACAAGTCAAAATCAATGACACTTAATCAGCACATGTGTCAAATGACACAACAAAAATACAATATAAAAATCACACATGGAATTTGTCTCTTGAAGGATTACACATATACATATAAATTAAATTTTACACTCAAGCATTATACACATCACAAATAAAATACATTGCAAGGGGGGTGTTGTCTCTCCAAATAGACAACTCCCGGCTTAACAAACGCACATTGGTCTAGGCTTGGTTCTCCATATAAATTCCATGGTCACATGGATAATTTTCCTGCGCATCTCAATTAACACATTAGTAACTCCAAATAATCACAATTATACATAATCAAATACATGGATTTTCATTACACATCAAACACTCATACATTTGACAACAATAATCCAATATCTCATTTGTTTCAAATTCAATTTCACATATGCAATTAGCATAATTTCCCAAAAATGAACCATTCATAAATATGCATCATTTTTCTTTCATCAAAATAAAATCCTGCAAATTTCCAATAATGACATTCACCATCATAATGTAATTCTATTCTAGTAACATATCTAAAGTTTCATAATCATCATGCATGAAATAAAACATCAACATATGTCAGTGTGATCCCAATCAGGGAATCATATAAGTTCTAAGTCCATAATGCATAAAATAAAGCGTCCATAATAGTCTCAATATGCAAATAACTGAAAATGTCAAACTGAATCGGGGTAGGGCCTCACACTTCCTTTCCTACGTGCTAGTTTAGATTGTTCAAAAATGACTGTTTTGGATAGGTTATGTGCTATTATGTCCTGATTACGCGCTATTGTTTGAAGTGAAAGTGATATGAAATGCTTCTAATGTGCTATGATGATATTTAAATGCATTGCACTAATGCTGACAAGTGTTACTGGGAATTTCACTAGTATGATATTGATTAGGCGCTAAGCTAAGTGATGAAAGCGCTAAGTTTTGGTGTGAATGCACTATTTAATGTTGTCTACACGCTAGAAGGTTGCTCCTATGTGCTAATTGTCCTGATTTCTTTGTTTTTGTCATTTTGAAAATTAACACTTGTGATTTTAATGGATGATTTTCTATAAAATAATGACTTGAAAACATGGCACATAGAAGAGATAACAATTTTGCCTATGCTAAACAAGTAGTGTATGTTCTTTTGAGGATGCGTTTAAATCCCTGATGTTTTCACTAGTTTGTATAACAATAAGACAAATCAAGCAAACCCTTTATTCAAGAGTCATCAACAATATCATAGCCCACTAGTCTCGATACTTTGTCAGCTCAAATAGCCTTGTCACCCCCTAGAGGGTGCCCATTTTTTTGCCTTTTGCTAGAAATTAACTCAAAGTGAATTGCTTCATAATTGAGTAGTTATCTTGAGAGATATATGGTGAGTGATTTTGGGGGTAGATTCTTCCTCACCCTTGCACTATGATATTGAAAACATCTGGTAACTGACTCAGCTCAAATTTTTTAATGCTAAAGTTCTTAATCAAGCTTTTGTCTGGTCTTCAGTGATAAATTACCTTGGGAGGCTTCCCAACCTTTAGAACAAAGGCTTTACGTATCTTAAAGATACTGGGGGAAGGCTAATTGTTGAGAAAAACCATTGAAGGGGACTTTTGTCAGCCTCCTCTTTTGATTATAGTGGGTTGGAATACTTGGCGATAAAGTCGTTTCCCACTTAGGTCATTCCCCTCTCACCAGCCATTAATGGCACCCTAAGGGAAACTCGGGAGGGTAGACCTTCTAAAGGTTTTAAGTGCTTGAAGTAAAGAAAGCATAAGAGTGGTTTGGTTTTTTTATCACCCAATTAAGGGGAGAGCATATACCTTCCACTTTCGAGACAAGGAAAACAATGATTCTTTTTAGCCTTCAAGACAATGATTTTCTAACTTTTATTTGGAGATGTTGCTCCAACAAGCATGGTGTTCCTTTTAACTATTCATAGCAAAATGTGTATTTTCAAAACCTTTGAAAAACAAACCTGGTCAACAAAGTAAATCATGATTTTGGTCAACAAAAGGAAAATCGTGAATTTAATCCTCAATGAAAACTCTTTTTGCCTTGTACAAAAACAAAGAAAGTGAGATTCTTTTTATCCTTTGCAAAAAAATGAAAATGAGTTTGTTGTTCTTTTTAACCCTTTTGTAAAAATGAAAATGAGGTCTTGTTTTATGCACCAAAGGAACAATGAAGTTATTTTTAACCAACACCAAAGGAAAATGGGATCCTTTTTAACCTTTGTAAAACTGAAAGTGAGTTTGTAGTTCTTTTTAACCTTTGAAAAATGAAGTGAGTTTCTAGTTCTTTTTGACCAACAGGAAAATAAACTATTTTTAAAACTAACTTGAGAAAGTTAGAAACAAAAATAATTAAATGCCCAAAATAAAACTCCTCCAATTCGCAAACAAAGATTAGTAACCTATAGAAAAAATAACAATTAGTAAAAAATTTAAATCCGAGGTGAGTTTATACAAGCCTAACTTTTTACTTCTGTTACAAATTATGTTTTTGCTTCTACCAGAGTCACGCGCTGGACTTCTACACAGAAGCACTACAAAAAGTTAAATACGTGCTACAGAATGTTCTCTAAGCGCTACACTGATTACTGAATGTGCTACACTAATTACCAAATGTGCAAGAGAGAAACTGAACTGTTATGCGCTATCACTAAGCTCCAATGTGCTAGAAAAGGGTTCTAATGCACTAAACAATATGGTGAATGTGCTACTATTTTCCTTGGATGTGCTAATGAAAGTTCCCAACATGCTAAAACAATATTCCAGTGTGCTTGTAATCTTTGTCCTGCATCAAAAATGATATGATTTATGGGGATTAGCCTCATGGTGGGCACCATAAATGTGTGTGGGAAATTAGGGCAACAAAAATGTAAAAGTCAAATCCAAAAGTCCCACACACCAATAAGACTCTTGGTGAAAGTTATAGGAACTATATTGAAATAGCTCAACTTACCAAGGGGTGTCCAATTATTCTCTATCTCACAGGATCCCTAAAGTCAATGTCTTTTCTCTCTGATCACTGAGTAAAGTGACTTAGGAATGATAACTCCAAGAATGAGTAATCTTTTATTATTATGCATGAATGCATTCCTAGATATGTATGATAATTAAACTATGATTATTAATATAGCATAAAGATGATGATAAGATTAGCTAATTATCCTAGCAATGATATACTAGTATAACATGGATATTCTATAATATTAAAATGCTTCTAAATGTTATTATGATGATTTAACAAAGAGAGGCTAAAATGCTTAGTAAAATGACTACAAGTTTGATGCACAAAGACTTGGATATATCATTAGCAAAATGACTATAAGTTTGATGCATAAAAACTTCTATATCAAAATGAGAGAATGAGAGCTCTATTTATAGGGAGAATAGGGCAATGGATGGTCAAGATTGGATAATCTTAACAAGGGCCAGGATTGAAAGTTAATCAATCTATGTTCACAATTCTCTAATGAATACTAAGAGGGGGGGGTGAATTAGCATGCCAAAAAATACCGTAAGCAAACTTTTAAATAGTTTAGTAGATAACCGATGCAATAGATTCACTAATAAACTGATTAGGATAAATTCAAACCAAATAGCAAACAAAGCATTCACCCATAAGAGCACAATCACCATAACACAAGATATTTGACATGGAAACCCAAATGGGAAAATCCACAGTGAACAAAAACTCACAAGTAACTATCTACGTAATAGTAACCAAACCGGTTAAGGTCATACAATGTTCTTCACCAAAACATATCATGTTAGGAATCTAGATCTCTGTTAGGAAATAAGTCATGTTAAAGACTACCTTGTTAAAGGATTTTAGATCCACAGTTGTGAACCACCTTGTTAGAGGATTTACAAAGGCTTTGCTGGGCCTACCTAGTTAAGGGTTTCAGACTTGTCAAAGATATTAGTAATCAACAAGTGAATGATCTAGATAATAACACAATATGCTTAATTAGATCCTTGATAGCTCATTGTTAATACATTTCAGCATTACTTCAGTCTTCAATATCTCCACACTCTATCTCTTCATACAGACCTAATCTTCTCTTCAATGATCGCACATAACCTTTTCTATTCTATATCTCACACATGCAAACCCTAGACATGATGTCCTTATAAAGGAATCTGATTTCATGTCGGTCCAATAGAATTAGAAAAGTTCCTAGGTATAGTGCATCTAGACACATTTGGTAACGTGGCACAAACACACTGCCAAAGTGTCGGTGGATGATAACTCATCACACATTACAGTAATATCGATTGGTAACTCATCACAGATATATACCAGTTAATACAATATACCAATTGCCGATTGTCAAAAATGAAGACTAGAAGATCGTAGTGTTCTGATCAAAAGTTAACTACCACTTGGGTCCTTTGTACCGCTTGAGATCCTCAAACCGCTTGGGGTCTCCATACCACTTGGGATCTTCAATCAATCTATGACCGGTAAACCATCTTCTGCAAAATACTGATAGTCTGAAGACTATACATTCAATAATACACAATACCGGTTGGAACAATTACCGGTTGAGCATAACTCATACATCAAGAAAGTGTGTGTCCATCAATGACAATCAAAACATCATCAAAATGCCAACAATCTCCCCCTTTGGCATTGATGGAAACACTTAGGGAAATTTTGACATCTAAATGTTTTTACAACAATAACAAAAAAGATACTACAATCAAAAATACTTCCCCTAAGCATATATACTCCTACCTTTGCAAAAATTATAAGTAGGTGCATGAAATGGTAACATTCACCAAAATTTTAATGTACACTACTCCCCCTTTGCCAACAATGACAAAGTAATGCAAAGTAACCCCTTATTCCTTATACAATAAAATAGAGTAGATGTTCATGACAATAAGGAATGAAATTTCTCAAAAACAGATTTAAAGTTCTGCACAAAAGTTTTCATGTCCAATGTCCGAGTGTGTGCACAAAGATGGTGGTCAGAAAAGTGGACACCACCCAAAAAAAACTTGGAAAAACAGGCAGCGCGTACGTGGTTTTAAAATTTCAAATTCCCGCGTATGCGCTTAGGTTTGTTCTTCCCGAGCCTAGAAAAGGTAGCACATACGCGCTGAGCTTAGGAAACTGAGCGCGTACATGCTACGCCTAGGAAAATTAGCACGTACGTGCTTCTTATAGGAAAATGAGTGCGTACGTGCTAATAATCCTAGTAAAACCACATATGCGGTGCCTGATGAAAAAGTTTTAAAAAAAAATTGGGCAGAGGTGGTGGATGGTGTTTGACAATCCACCTTGTAATAATTATGAAGTGCCATTATATTTTTTGAGAAAAATATATTGTGAGTTTGTGCTCAATGTGTGCCCAAATTATTTTGACATGAGAGAGTTTCATGGTAGAGGTGGTGGCTCTGCCCAAGATAGACCTAGAGCCTATAGGTGATTAGCTGCAAAGAGTCGCCGCCCCCTAGCACCCAAACCCAAGTTGCATCAGGCTGTCCCATTAGAGCTGAAAGATTCAATGGAGCTATAGACTCTTCAGGCAGCCATAGCATTGACTGGTGCCATCATCCAGCATGGGACATCATTAGCACACCCTATTGTATTGGATGATGAGCCATTAGAGGGCGACAGAGAGCCCATCGAGCATATGTGTGTCAGTTGCTCAGGGATAGATGATGCAACCGGTGTAGATGGATACTCATATCATCTATGCATGATTTGTGGTTGTAGATGTCAGGCTCACACGGTTGAGGATGTCATGCTAACAGATGAGTTGATGGACATGGTGTTTGCCCATAAGCCACAGACACAGGTGTGTTGATTTGAATTCATAACATTTTATTTATCAGTCACTTTAATTTTTTAATTACATAAATGAATTTTCATTTATACATCGATTTAAATTGAGACAAACAATATGCATTTCAGGATGCAGCAGTGGTATCCCATAGACCTCCCCCAATTACCACAACTGCAACTTCGATGCCTAAGGTATAAATTTTGTAACATGTTAAAATAGAATAGTACACTTTGAATTCAAAAAAATACAAGATATACTAACTATCTTTAATGCTTGGTCCAATTTCTTGTTTGTAGGTGTTGACAGGGGACGAAATGTCTCAAAATGATAACATCACACTGTCGGCGATCGATTTTGGCCTACAAGGCTATACGGATCATATTTTGTACAACTCTTTTTATGTATTGTTTTGATGGAATATGAAAGTCATTTCATTTTAGATTTATTATTTTTAATTTATTATCTATACTAATATCTCATGTTAATTTTCTATTTTTAGGGCACCCCCTCCGCGTCTAGGGCTCATCCAAAGAAAAAAAATATCTCGAAGACGCCAAAATGTGTGAAGAAGGTAATTGAACACATTTTTAGTTGTACAATTGTTTGAAAATGTTGAAATCAAGTATTAGCTGGGGTTTGTAGATTGATTAGTGTTTTTTGTCTATTTTACATGTACAATGGCCATTGAGCTTTGTGGATATGTTGAATGCACTTGATTCGCCCGCGAACCAAGAGAGGGTGGAGGTATGTATCTCTACTTTATTTTCTTGATTTCATGATTATATGCATGCATACATGTGAACTTGTTATATATTATAATCTTATATTTTTTTCATACAACAAATATCCATACCTATTTTGTCAATGGCAAACCCTCCTCCTTGCACTGGAGAAGCATATCGGGATCTGATACACTTTTGTTTGATATGTAAAATTAATTGTTTTCAACCTTCAATACTTATCATTATATTAATTGTATTTAATCTTTGTACATTTTTTGTATAGGTAATAGCGACCATTTCTACATTGATGGTGAGCCATCCTCAGTCCATTGGAGAAGCATCTGAGGCACAGGTACATCATTGTTCTCTATATTATATCTTTTAAGTGTTTTTGATATATTTATGTTAGTACATTGTATTAATTGTAAATTTAAAACTACAATAGACTTGTTTGTGGTATGGCCATAACGTGGATCCATTTAAGTATGTCTTCAAGAAAAATCCTAAGAGTGACAAGGAGAGGAGAGTGAAGACATTAGCTCCTGGATCAACTGATGAGGTAATCTACATTTCAATTGCAAAGGAATTAAAGTTAAATGCATAGTTATGATGTCAATTGTGAACTATTTTCTACAAAAGAATTCTAACTTGGCTTTTGAATTGTGGTTTTGCAGCCATCTACAGAGCCGCGTACTGCACCGAAGAGGCTTGATTTTGATGATCCACCAGAAGTTTAGGATCATCTAGTGTTAGTTTTGGTCATAGAATGACCAATACATGTAGATATATTCTACATTTTCATTGTATATTGATTTGGACATGGCATATGCCACATTTTTGTAATACTTGTATTGACTTGGCAGACATGCCTTTTTATATATATATAAATATCAATATTCGATCCAATAAATGTGTAATGAGTTCATTATTTTGTATTCATTGTATTTTGTGGTTGTCCTTTTATAAATTTAAATGAATATTTGTATATGTAATCAACAATATGAATATAAACAACAAAAATATATGATATAAAGCATTGCAATTGTGGAATATGATTTGATAAAATTTCTAAAATGTTGAATTAACTGTACAAAACTCCTTGTATTCAGTTCATTATTGTGTATTCGTTGTATTTGGTGGCTTCCCTTTTATAAATTTAAATGAATATTTGCATATGTAATTAACAATATGAATATAAACAACAAAAATTGACAATATGAATTTAAACAACTATGTGTTTGGTGCGAGAGCACCCTCACACTCGCAATGGTCAAATTTTATTCCTTGTGTGTACAAAATGACATTGCGAGCATGTTTGGGTGGGCATGTTTATGCTAGGCATGCCCCTGTCATGCATCCCAAAGCACCAGAACGTCAAGAGTCATACCATACTGGTGAGATCTCTCAAGTGCCCTGAGTCCAAAAAATTGTCAAAATTTGACAGACTGTTTCTTCCAATCCATTACACATACAGTCAATCTGTTTGATCCTGTGGGGTCATGTGAGGCTCCTCTACAATGGCCTATCTCAGTTTTTGATGACTCAAAGCCATTTTCAATTAGTAGCATTTTTTTGCCTGCTCAAAAAACCATCACTTGCTTGCAAGGAAAAGTTGCAAGATTGGCTAGAATTGATTATGTTCCTCATGTACACAAATCGACATCGTGAGCACATCCAAGTGGGAATGTTTATGCTAGGCATGCCCCTGTCGTGCATCCCAAAGCACCAGAATGTCAAGAGTCATACCCTACCGATGAGATCTCTCAAGTGCCCGAAGTCCAAAAAATTATGAAAATTTGACGGACTATTTCTTCCAATCCACGACACATAAGGTCAATCTGCTTGATCTTGTGGGGTCACATGAGGCTCCTCTACAATGGCCTATCTCAGTTTTTGACGACTTGAAGCCATTTTCAATTAGTAGCATTTTTTCGCTTGCTAAAAAAACCGTCAATTGCTTGCAAGGAAAAGTTGCAAGATTGGCTAGAATTGATTCTATTCCTCGTGTGCACAAACTGACATCACGAGCACATCCAAGTGAGAATTTTTAAGTTAGGAATTCCCCTTTCATGCATCCCAAAGCACCATAATGTTGAGAGCCATACCCTACCGGTGAGATCTCTCAAGTGCCCTAAGTCCAAAAAATTGTCAAAATTTGATGGACTGTTTCTTCTAATCCATGACACATACGGTCAATCTTCTTGATCCCATGGGATTGCGTGAGGCTCCTCTACAATGGCCTATCTTGGTTTTCAACAACTGAAAGCCATTTTCAATTAGTAGCATTTTTTTGCCTGCTCAAAAAACCGTCAGTTGCTTGCAAGGAAAAGTTGCAAGATTGGCTAGAATTGATTCTATTCTTTGTGTGCACAAACTGACTTTGCAAGGGCATCCAGGTGGGTATTTTTACACTAGTCATACCCCTATCATGCATCCCAAAGCACTAGAATTTCAAGAGTCATACCCTACCGGTGAGATCTCTCAAGTGCCCTAAGTCCAAAAAATTGTCAAAATTTGATGAACTATTTCTTCCAATCCACGACACATACGGTCAATCTCCTTGATCCCATGGGGTTGCGTGAGGATCCTCTACAATGCCCTATCTTATTTTTTGATGACTCAAAACCATTTTCAATTAGTAGCATTTTTTCACCTGCTCAAAAAATTGTCAGTTGCTTGCAAGGAAAAGTTGCAAGATTGGCTAGAATTGATTATGTTCCTTGTGTGCACAAACCGACGTCGCAAGCACATCTGGGTGGGAAATTTTACGCTAGGCATGCCCCTATCATGCATCCCAAAGCACCAGAATGTCGAGAGTCATACCCTACTGATGCAATGTAGAAGTTGCTTGACAACTTTTTTGACAATTTTTTTGACAACAATGACAATTTTTGCTCAAATTGTATCTAGTCTCACTCTATCACCCCTATGACCCGATAATGACTCAAATAATTATCCATGATTATACAAGAATCAAGAATGCTCATGATTGACCAGGGACACATCACATATACTCAAAACATAGTCACAAAACATTGACACACAAAATAGTCACAAAACAGTGTCACATATTATTCAAATCAGCTCTTGGCTATTTGATTATACAAAAAATTGTCTTACAAATAATCTCATGGGCTTTTATACAAAATTTGGCATTACAATATATGTGAATCAGCTCATCGCCATTTTAATATACAAGTCATCTCATGGGCTTTTATACAAAATTTGGCATTACAATATGTGCGATTCAGCTCATCGCCATTTTAATATACAAAATTTTGCATGTACATATGTACAAATCAGCTCATTGCCACTTAAATATACAAAATTATGCCCCTAAATATGTAAAAATCAGCTCATGGGCATTTATATATACAAAAAATGAATATAGAACAATTTGTCGACGATTTATACAAAATTCTCAAAATCATTCTACTCTAAACTGTAGAATCAATCAAGTGAGCCTTCAGGATCATCTCTAACCCATATTGTGTCAAGTATTGCCTCGTGGTCAGATTCACGAACTTTCCATAAAATCTTGTTATGAGGTCAACCACGATACTTCATCAAATGAATATTTGTTGCAACTGTAGGCACCTAAAAATGGTCAACGCTTGCGAGGTCATACTTTAAAATTTGCGCATTGCCTCATTTTAGGTTTTTGCGTCGCATTAACATTTCTCCTATGTTACGCACTTGGTCTTTATCATTTGCGAACATCGAGTCATTCTTCTACATTCTTCAATCATCTCGTCCTTGAATTTGGTCTTGTCGACAACATTATCCAGTCATGATTTTGATCGATTTTATCTTATTGCATCAATGAGCATGCTTATTTGTCATCATTTTGGACATCGTCAATCCTAATTAGGGTTTTTGTCCTTCTATCAATCTTATCAATTTTATCATCAATCTTATCATTTCGG
Organism: Cryptomeria japonica; assembly: GCF_030272615.1. Lineage (NCBI taxonomy): Eukaryota > Viridiplantae > Streptophyta > Pinopsida > Cupressales > Cupressaceae > Cryptomeria > Cryptomeria japonica. Next base: position 500,396,717 of record NC_081410.1, on the reverse strand, counting down.
ACATCGTCAATCCTAATTAGGGTTTTGTCCTCTTATCAATCCTATCAATCTTGCGATCGATTTGTCATCGATCGTTGTCCTCTTATCAATCTTGTCGATTTATCATCAATCCTTCAATCTTCTCATCATGCGATCGATTTGTCATTGTTCAATCGTTTTCATGTTTAATTTTGTCATTTGACGATCGATTTGTCATCGATCGTGGTCATTGTCAATCTTGTCGTCTTGCAATCTATTTTGTCATCGATTTTTGTCCTCTTTTCGATCTCGTCATTTTGCGATCATTTCGCTATCGATCATTGTCTGTCTTAATTATGTCAATTTGGATCAATTTGTCATTGTTCCTCGTCAATTGGCGCATTTATCAATTAAATCATTTTGTCGCATTGGCCATTTATCAATTCAAAATCCTGACATTAATTATCCTCAATCAAGACCTAATTGTCATTTTCGCATTTCTAATTCGTCTTCTAGGGTTTTATGATTTAGTCATTTAACCTAATTTGCCATTTCAAAATCTAGGATTACTAAATTATTTATTAATCCTAAGTCCTCTCTTTACAATTAAATCTTTATTTAATTGGCTAATTATTCCTCTTTGTGAGTGAATTAATTAATAAATGAAAAATTATTGATTAATTCACTAAATCCTAATTTCCATCAATTTCTATTTTCTAATTTTCATCAATTTCAATTTCCTAATTTTCTAAATTTCTAATTTCTTTTCCCTCCTATTTCATCTCCTAATTCTATGGGAATGACATTTCAATTTGTCATGAAATTGTCATAATTGATAATCAATCAATTTTGACATGGAATGTGTCATAATTTGTCATCAATTATCAATCAATCAAATTGTGCATGGAAAGTGCATAATTTGTCATAATTTGTCATATTGATTTGCAATTTCCATTTGAATTGCATCATGCCAATCTTGTCACTTATCCAATTTCTCTATAAATTGGATGATTTTCAATCAAACCTAATCCCGAATTTCTATCAAACTACCGAACTTACGCTTCTAGTACTCTTGAGCTTTTCATCAATCTTGCTTTCAATTGTGTGTGCACTTGTAGGTGAGATCCACAAACCCATTGAAGAGGAAAGAACAACAATGGAGCCGCATGGAAGGAGTATTCAATTCTACATCTGGTTTACATAATTTTCATTTTGAATGCTTTGTTTTTATGCCTCTATTGAATGTGCTTTGGAATTAGGTTCATTTCAATGAATGTTCTTTTGATTAAGTTATCATGTCTAGTGTTTTGATTGATATATCTTATCTTGTGATGATTCCTAATTTCTACGCTACATTAATTGGTGAACCCGATGTGAATACTAACCTTCTAACCCTTTTACTATGTTTTGGAGTGCTTCTAAGTTGATTTGCAGGTCAAAAACCCAAAAATAGAGCCATGCAATGCATTCTGGACACTTCTGCTCTTGTGTGAAGCATTCTATGCCTGTGTTGAGCATCTTGCGCCTATGTATGCAACATTTTGCGCTTGTGTTAGACATCTTGCGCCTGTGTCATGAGTTCTGGGCTTGTGTAAAGTTCAGAACAGAGGTGAAAAATGCAGTGTTTACTTGAAATTTTTGATGTTTTTGCATTCTATTTTCTGTGTTTTGGATTTTGGTACTAATTGTTGGTGCAGGATATTGGCATATGCATGAAAAAGACTACAAATCAAACTACTAACATGTTTTGTGCAGATTCGATGGTCAAAGACAACAAATCAAACCTCTAAGTTGGGTTTTGCAGGTTGCCTTGGAGAAACAACCAAATTGTGTGTTTGTGTTTTTTAATTAGGCACTTAGTGATTTATAAATAGGTGGAAATGAACATTTGTTTGCTTTGACTGTTAAGCATGACATTGGAGTAGGAGAGTATGCTCTCATCCTTCATAGGGTGATTAGAAATCTAGATCTTCGATACCATGCTTGTGTTGTTGATTGAGTGTCTCCATTAGAGGGCCTGCCTTCCCGACCACTTTGCTTTTGCAAGCAAGTGATAATCATGAGAAGGGAATGACCCAAAGTGAGTACGGCTAGAATTCCTTGGCATTCTAACTCACTATAAAAAAATACCCGATGAGCGAAAGCTTTGAAGGAAGTGTTACGTGGGAATTGCAGTTACTTGGGAAGTGATGACCCTTGAACTCTTTCTCATATCAAAATCTAAGTAGGGCCTCTTGGTCTAAATCACGCTTGCGTGACTACATTTTTTTGGTATCTTGATGGGCTTAATGTCTCAATCATGCTTGCATGACATCAAGGAGTAATGCTTAATAGAAATCCTTACTACATACCTTGTTTTTAGAGGCCAAAAACCCTTCTAGTTGCTTGAGAAGGACAAATTCGGATACTTGGAAGAGATACTAAGTTCGCCATGGGGAGATTTCCATGGGGACTGATGCTTGGCTGCCCTGAGAAGTGAGTGCCGTGGAGGGGAGCCCATGGGGTCAAGCATCTATGTATTCTCCTTGAATCCCATAATGAGTCTACCTCTCAAGTACCTAATGTCTTTGCCTACCCTAAGGAATGTGGAAATGAGCATGATTGTCTTGAGTCTAAGTTGCAATATCTTGTATTCTTTTATTGTCAAAAGTTGAATCCCATTTCAAGAACAAACACATTGATATAATATAAGATTAAAAACAAAAGATATTCATCCAGCAAACATTCAACAAGATTCAAAGATCATCTTCCTAAACCATGGTTATCCAACATTGTTCAAAAACTTGTCTCAACACTTATGTCACTTACATTTAAGTTCATCCTAGGTTGCATTTTTCAAAGTCATTATTAAATATCAAGGTTAGGTTTCACCTAAGTCATACTTCTTTTGCATATCAATAGAAGTCATCCATTTGCATATGTCCTCTTGCATAAGAGTAAATATCATTTCATAATTAAACCTTAGGTTTCATCTTAGGTTGACATTGTCATACATTTTGCATTTGCATATCCCAAGCCTTTTCATTAAGCCTAAGTCATTGTCATATCATATTAAGATCATTTGCATATTAATTGTCCTTTCGCATATAGTGTCAAACCTAGGTCTTGTCATGCTTGAGTAATCCAAATCTTTGTTAAACCCTAAGTCATTGTTAGGAGGTCTAGACCTTATCAAAAGTCTTTTGTCCTTTTGTCATCAATATCATTTCGTCAAACCTAGCTTAGTATCCAAGCATATAGGGGAGACATTGTCATCTTGTCCTTTGTCCATTAAGTCCTTTTGTCCTTTGAGGTCTAGACATCATTTCAATTTTCCTAAGGGTCTCTTTTTAGATTTGCATTTCAAAAGTTTGTCAAAATCTTCAAAAACAACCAAAAACATAGATTGCATTTTCATCTATTTAGTTTGCATTTAGTTACATATCATATATTGTCTTTGAAAAATTCCAAAAAAAAATTGCATTTGCATAAGTGACATGCCTGTTGAGACAAGATCAAGATCTAAGAAGATGAGTGAACCAATGTATCAATCCATGGATAACATAGTAAATTCGCAGTTTCAAACCAGTCAAACAGTGCAAGTTGAAGCTTCATCAAACACATCTCTACCACCATATGGAACGGTTCAACTTGGACCACCTCCATTATATGAACCAGTATTTGTACCTATGAAACCAGGACATGGGAGTGTTCCACCAACTCCAAGAGGAAGTCCACCTTTTAATTGGGATCAACCAAATTTGCAACATGACATTCGAACTCAAACATTGTATGAAGACCAAACTCTTTCACAAGGATTTGGTTTGGACCAAGGCATTCAACAAGAAACGAATCCAAATGTCCAACCAGATTCTTCATCTGATTCTGATGCTTCTGATGATGTCAACATGTTCCTTCAAGATCCAAAGGTAATAAAAAAGATGGATAAGTTCCTGAACAAAGTCTTTAAAATGTGTCCACAAAAGTATCTTCACATGATGAGTAATGTGGCTTCCTTAAATGAACCAATTAATGTGCAAACACAACAAGGCAGTGAGATGTTAAATTTCTCTTCGCATCCAAGTGAAGAAAATGTGCAACAAGAGCTTCAACCTACATTGATGAGTAAACGTGCTTCAAAGGCATTGACAATGACTATTCCTCAAAAGTCATCATTTGAGACGATAAATAATCCATTATACAATACAACTCCTGTAATGCAAGATCAAATGAAGACCAAGCAAATATCAACAATGGTTTCTCAACAAGAAGTGGTTCCTCACATGCATAAAATTGGATCAACATCTAAGATACAAGAAAGTTTCACAACTGGAATGCCTAATGTCAATAATGTCCAAAGCAATTCCATGATGCAACCAAGTTCTTATGTATCTTTGTCAAACACTATTGCGACAGATCCTTTGATAATGACTACACAAAGAGCTATGGGTAGTGGTGTGCACCACTAGCAATTGTTGCAACAATTGAGCAATACGCAAAAGGTACGGTCGAATGTGCAAACAAACGATGTGCAACAACAACAATATCGCATTCGACAAGAAATTGCAGCACCGTCGGCACCATTACAAGTTGATGCAAACTTGCAACCATCACAATGGATTGGACAAACAACACAACAAGTTAATGCAAGTGCTATACCCCATCCTAAGGAGAAGCAACGAAAATCATCTAAACAAAGTTTTTTACAAATGATGGGATATACACTGCGACAACAATTGGTACAAAGTCAACAAATTCTGATTCATCAGCACCAACAACATGTGCCACAATATGTGCCAAGGCAAACAAGTTATCCTACTTCACAACCGCAAGTGGCGCCTATGCAATATCAACAGCCTACTCAATTGCAATATCAACCTAGGCTCCAAGAAGCACAACAACAAAGTCAATATCAAGGCATAGCACAACCGCAACAACAAGAGAAGTACCAAGAATTTTATATGCAGGAGACGCCAAAAATGACCATTGCAGAGTATCAACAGCCGATCGGAAATGCGATATATCAACAAAGAATACCAACTGGGATTAATGATGGACCTCTACAATCTGATACAATTGCGCAACAACTTGAGAAGTTGCAACGAAAAGTAGACGCATTAGAAACTAAAGGAACAAAGTTGTATACAGATCAAGATTTATGTCCTAATCCATTTGACAAGAGTGTATACATGCCTCCATTCCCTAAGCATTTTGAGGCACCCAACTTTGAGAAATATAGAGGGAATGGCAATCCAAAAGATCATATTCGAGCATTTTACGCGGCATGCACGGAAGTAAGCTATGAGGAGACATATTTAATGCGATTATTTGCATGAAGTCTCACTGGACAAGCTATGGATTGGTATTCACATCTGCCAGGAAATATAAAGACTTGGTCAGAACTAGCGCAAAAGTTTATATCTCATTTCGCGTTCAACATCGACAGTGATGTGACTATGTCGGATTTATGCAATACCAAACAAAAGCAAGGTGAACCATTAGTGACTTTTTTGCAACGATGGCGAAGCTTGTATAGTCATTCTTCTCTTGATATACTTGAAGAATAGCAAGTGAATCTGTTTATCCAAAATCTGGTCCCAGAAATGATGTATGAGCTAAAATTGAAAAGTCCTAGTACTATAGAAAAACTCATTAAGAAAGGAATGAATATTGAAGCAGCTCTTGTAGCTAAAGGAGTTATCAAGCTCAATAAGGACAATGACAACACAAATTATTCAGGGGATAGAAATAGATTTTGGTATAAGAACAAGAACTTTACTAATGATGGTGTTGTTGATGCGAGAGCGGTGAATGCAAATCAACCCCCATTCACAATCAAGAAGTTGAGTGTTCCTAATATGTCGACTATGGAACAAAATCAAGCACCCAGGAACAATGTTACTCAATAACCGCAGTATCAACCGCATGCTCAACAGTCACAATATCAACAGCATGCTCAACAGTTGCAATATCAACCGCATCCTCAATAGCTACAATATCAACAACATGCTCAACAACAGTATGTTCAACAATATAATCAACAACAAGGCCAACAACAAAATCAACAACGTAAACCCTTCCGATCATGGGATGGGCCTCCTCGATAGTTTACACCATTGGGAGAGCCTATCAAATCAGTAATGAAACAATTAATACAAGCGAAATTTATCAAGCTACTAGATATTAAGGCAGAACCAACCGTAAAACCACATTGGTGGAATGATAATGCGTACTGTGAGTATCATCGGTCCAAAGGACATAAAACTGCTTCATGTTTTCAACTAAAACATATGATTCAAGATTTACTGGAGCAAGGAGTAATTGAGGTAGATCCACCCCATCCGACCTCTAATACTGATCATACTATTTTCAAAACTCCTTTGCTTGATCATGACAAGGGTAAAGCGTCTTCTTCCAATTCTGCTCAAACGGCCAATTATGCAAATACCGGTTATCACAATGTCATTAATTGTTTTCATGCGTCAAATGAGTATGTTTCCACCTTGAGAATAAAAGGACAAGATCCTTCTTGTGCGGTCACCACTCGTCGATCCAAAATAGTCGTGAAAGGAGCTCCTGCCGCTCCTCCCAAACCAACTCCTGCAAGTCAGTATAATCTTTTGGATCATCTAGGAAAAACACCTGCACAAATATCCATTCTAGAGTTGTTAAAGATGTCTCCCATGCATCATGCAGTCCTAGATAAAGCTTTGACTGAGTCCACTATCCCAACAGATATTGATGTTGACCAATTTCAAGCGCGGATTGGACATTTAGCCATTTCCCAAATTGTCGCATTTTCTGATAGTGATATCTCACCTGACAAGCTTCCCCATAATGACCCTTTGCACCTAGAGGTCTTTGTCCACAATTGCAAAATCCGGTGAGTCTTGATAGATGGCGGGGCGGGTCTTAATATCTGCACCTTAAGAGTGGTCATTGGCCTCGGATATTCAAAAAATGACATTGATGCTTCCAAAAGGATAACAATCAAAGCCTATGATGACGCTGAGTGCCCATCCAAAGGGATAATTGCATTGCCCATCAGAGTTGGTCCAGTGACGGAAAACACTTTCCTACAAGTCCTAGACCTTGACCTCCCTTATAATATGATCCTTGGCCATCCGTGGATCCATGCCATGAAAGTAGTTCCATCTACTTATCATCAATGTCTAAAATATCCTTACAACGGAACTGAGATAACCATTCCAGGAGATCCTAATCCGTTCCAGTTCTGTGCTACCCTAAAGGATACTCCTCAGCAGTAGGTCCCAGTCAATAGAGAGGCCAAATCAGACAGTTATGTGGATCCTAATGCATTATTAGATGCTGTCAAAGGCAAACTAAAGATACAGGACCAAGGGTGTGGAGAATATTCAATGGACCAAACATTCCTCATTGGGAATTTGCCGATGTCTCCAAAGTCATATGGAAAACCGCATTTATTGCAAAAGGAACCCAAGGTCATTATTCAATATCAGCCTCCTACTACATTTACAAGATGGGGAGAACTTGACAAAGAAACTATAGATGATGGTGTCATAGATTGGCTCTATAAAGATCCAACTGAAACTCCACCTGTTAAGTTGCCAGTGGAATTATATGCCAAAGGATTTACTATGCTGCGGAAGAAAGGATATGATGGCTGCAGTGGCTTAGGCCTGAACAACAATGGAAGGCTAGAACCCATCATACCTACAAAGCGACCCCCAACTTTAGGGTTAGGTTTTGTACCATTACGAATTGGATCCACATCGACCAAAAGGTCCTCGTGTCGAAAAGGGCATGATTCTGACGATGAAATAACACCTGAGGATACCCGACCCGAGACTGATTCTAATGAATGGGAGTGGAGTTCTTTTTCATCCAGCTCCTATGCCCTTGACAATATCTTCATTGACCCTGATAACTTGCCTATGGAGGATAAACATGAAATAACTCATCTTCCTAAAACATGTCCTCATGCTTGGATCGAGTCATTTTGGGATCCCAGCTCCGAATCCGACACGAGCAGTTCGGATAGTGACACCACAGACATTCACATTTTTACCATATCAGCCCTCTCTATCCTTACAATCGATGATGACATGCCCCTCATATATCCCCAACTTATCCAATATGACCAACAAGAACCGCTCACGTTGGACTGTTTTCAAAATGACAAAGCAATTGCAGAGTTCCTGGGACTACGAGAAGGCATACCGCAGGGTGATCATAAGGTAGGATTTGCTATTGACCTGGATTCAACGACATATTTTGGGGAGTCAAATCCCTCTTCCAGTCATGAAAAAGAAAAAGAAAAAGAAAAAAATCAAAAGAATAGATCTTTGAGTGAAAACCGTAAGGCGCTCTCTGATCGTACAAAAGTAAAAATAAAAGACGTACCTGCGGGTGAAAACCTTTCTGAGGTGCCCAAAGGTGGAAGAGTGGACATACCCCTATCAGTTCAGGACAAATCAACATTGCTGGTGGAGATGACCGAGGAAATCAATTTGGGTACACCTGATAACCCTAAGGTCATTCACTTTGCTGCCTCCTTGTCAAAACAAGAGAAGATTGATTTTATTAATTTCTTTCTAGAAAAGAAGATCAGCTTTGCGTGGTCTTATGCAGATATGCCTGGCCTCAATCCAAAGTTAGTCCTTCATCATTTGCCACTGAAAGCAGGTGCTAAACCCGTCAAACAAAAACTTAGAAAGATGCATCCTCAGGTGGCTCTTTTGGTTAAAGTGGAGCTAAAAAAATTGCTAGATGTGGGCTTCATTAGACCCATTGATTATGCAGAATGGATTTCAAATCTAGTACCAGTTAGCAAAGTAACTGGGGGCATCAAAATCTGCATAGATTTCAGGGACCTGAATAAAGCATGCCCTAAGGATGATTTTCCATTGCCAAACATAGACATCATAGTGGACATGACGGCTGGATATGAGATGCTTTCACTAATAGATGGTTTCTCCGGCTACAATCAAATCCGTATTGCACCTGAAGATCAGCATAAGACAGCATTCACCTGTGCTTGGGGCACCTATTTCTGGAATGTGATTCCCTTCGGCCTCAAAAATGCCGGTGCCACATATCAAAGAGCAATGACGACAATCTTCCATGATTTCATGCATACTTTGATGGAGGATTATGTGGATGACTTGTTATGCAAATCTGTTACCAGAGATAGTCATCTAGCTATCTTGGGCCCAATCTTTGACAGAATGGAGACCTACAAACTTAGGCTCAATCCAAAAAAGTGTGTCTTTGGTGTTACAGCTGGAAAATTTCTTGGGTACATTGTTTCTCACCGAGGCATTGAGGTTGACCCTGCAAAGGTCAAAGCAATAATGGATATGCCTCCACCTTCCAACCTCCGGCAATTACGAAGTCTGCAAGGAAAGCTCCAGTCAATCCGTCGCTTCATAGCTCAATTGGCTGACAAATGTCATCCATTCCAACATCTACTACACAAAGGTGTCGCTTTTAAATGGACTGAGCAATGTTAATCAGATTTTCAAGCTCTCAAAGACTATTTGTTGTCGCCGCCTATCCTAATGCCTCCTATTGAAGGAAAGGCCTTTTTATTATATATCTCTGCAACTGAAACAGCATTAGGCATTCTCTTGGCCCAACAAGATGAGAATGGCAAAGAAAGAGCTATTTACTATATCAGCCGGACATTGGTAGGCTATGAGCTAAATTATTCAACTATTGAGAGGGCATGCTTAGCAGTGGTATTTGCAACACAAAAGCTCTGACATTATATGCTAAGCCACCAAACATTGTTGATCGCTAAAATTGATCCTTTAAAATATTTGCTCAGCCGAGCAGCTTTGACAGGTCGCCTAGCAAAATGGGTCATGATTCTCAGTGAATTTGACATTGAGTATATGGAGCGAAAGGTGATAAAAGGACAAGTCATAGCAAATCAACTGGCAGATGCTCCTATTTCAGACGATCATCCCATGTTGACTGATTTCCTAGATGAATCAGTCTTTGCTCTCACACCATCCAATGAATGGAAGTTATACTTTGATGGGTCCCACACCAAGTTCGGATCCGGTGCAGGCATTTTGTTTGTCACCCCTCAAGGTGATGCTATTCCAAAGTCCTACAGAATAACTTTCCAATGTACCAATAACATTGCAGAGTATGAAGCATTGGTTACAGGACTCCGAGTAGCAGTCCACTGGAACATCAAGCATTTGCAAGTCTATGGAGATTCTCAACTAGTCATCTGACAAGTCAATGATGACTACGAAACAAAGGATGAAGAGCTTATTCCTTATAAGCACATGGTAGACTTCTTCAAAACAAAATTCACAGCTATCCATTTCAGTCAAGTGCCAAGAATGCAAAACAAGTCAGCAGATGTAATGGCTACGATTGCTTCCATGATAAATATGCCTCATAATATGGACAAGTGCGAATTCTTGGTTGAACAATTGCTAGTCCCCTCTTTTGACATTCCGATAGCTGACGTGATGTGCATTCTTGTTGGTCCCAATTCCCCCTGGTACAATGACATATATCAGTATTTGAAGTCCCAGACCTTATCACCTAACCTTTCCGCTAACCAACGCCGAGCCTTTATTCGACAAACAGCCAAATATGTCATCATCGCCGACACCCTTTACCGTCGTTCTTTTGACCATACCCTCCTCAGGTGTTTGGATTCTGACGAAGCACAAACGGCTTTACACGAGGTTCACGATGGTATATGTGGGGGCCATTTCAATGGTCTTAGCTTAGCCAAAAAGTTGATTTGTGCTGGGTATTATTGGCCCACTTTGGAAAAAGATGTTCATGATTTTGTTAAAAAGTGCTACAAGTGCCAGATTCATGGAGATTATATTCATGCACTAGCTCAAGAGCTTCATTCTGTTATATCTCCATGGCCTTTTTCCCAGTGGGGATTGGATCTTATCGGCAAGATTCAGCCAACATCTACAAATGGACACAAGTTCATTATTACAGCTACAAAATATTTTACAAAATGGATTGAAGCCATCCCCATGACCTATATCACTGGTGTCCAAATTTCAAAATTCTTGCTAAATTATATCATATGCAGATATGGGGTTCCCCTTGCCATAGTCACAGATAATGGTCGACCTTTCAAGAATAAAGATGTTAAAGAGCTTTGTGAAAAATTTCATATTCAACACCATTTTTCTAGCCCATACTATCCACAAGGTAACGGTCAAGCTGAAGCGTCAAATAAAACCATTATCAAGATCCTGAAGAAAGTTGTCAATGACGCTAGTCGAGATTGGCACGTACAGTTAAATCCAACACTATGGGCCTATCGTACTTCTGTCCGCACACCTATTGGCGCAACACCTTATTCTTTGGTGTTTGGTGTGGAAGCCATTTTACCCTTGGAAGTGGAGATTCCTTCCTTGCGAGTTTCTTTGCAACACCTGATTGATGATGAGACACACAGAGTCTCTCAGCTGCATCAGCTTGAGATGATTAGATGAAAGACGTCAGACAACTCTGACACATTTGCAAGCATACCAAAACCGTCTCCGTCGCTCTTATAATAAGAAGGTCAAAGGGCGACACTTCGAAGTGGGAGACCTGGTTTTAAAGGCAAATCCCAAGAATGCACAGTCTACTGACATCATCAAGGGCAAGTTTGAACCTAATTGGGTTGGGCCTTTCATAGTAACTTCAGCCTATGGCTCGGGGGCATATCAGCTTGCGACTCCAGAAGGTGAACCTCTGTCTGATCCTATTAATAGCATGCATCTTCGCAAGTACTAGGCATAGTTTTCTGTCAGATTTTTTCTTCAAATATGATCCTGAAAAAAATTAAAAAAAATGAAAAAAGTAAAAAAATACAAAAAAAAATGAAAAAAAAAAAGCAAAAAAGAGAAAAAAGCAAAAAAAGAGAAAAAAGTAAAGAGCAAAAAAAAAAATGATTCGCCCTCTAGTGAAAACCTGGCAAACAGGCACTTTGGGCAAGTACCATGGTGAAAACCTGGCAATCAGGCGCCATGAGTAATGAGATTATTGCTCCATCATCTATCATGACTTCTAGCCATGCTTTTTCTCGGCCAGTTATCATGCCTATCTTTGTCTCAACCCAATGTTTTATTCCAGGCCTGTTATTGGTCAACATCACTGTCTTGCTTACTCCAGTGTCTTGTACATATGTTTTGGTCCTGGTTTATGTGTCTTTCAAGTGCACATTGGGTGCTTTTCCCTCGTCATGATCAATCACTGGAGCGTTTAAATCCAAAAAGTCCTGAAAAAAGTCATAAAAAATTGAAGAAAGTCCTGAAAAAAGTCATAAAAATTGAAAAAAAGTCCTGAAAAAAATCTCAAAAAAAATTGAAAAATGTCCTAAAATAATCCAAAAAAAATCGAAAAATGTCCTGAAATAATCCAAAAAAAATCGAATAATGTCCTGAACAAAGTCAAAAAAATTAAATAAAGTCCTGAAAAAATGAACACAAAAAAATTGTAAAACTCGAAAAGCAAAACAAAAACAAAAACAAACATTTTGCAATAAAGTATTCCCTTTGTGCATCAACAAACCACTGAGCATACATCCAACGACAATCAATTCAACACTGGGCTTTAATGAAATCATGCTTTAACCAGATGAACTTTTCAATCAAAATCAAACATTCAAACTGATCCAAATTGTCATATCAATCGCACATCAACATCAAAATCATCTATCCTTGTCACATTATCATGGGTCTTATACAGGGTGTGGTATACTCGAAACCAGACTGTGTCCTGTCTTAGACGGGGTACCGCATTTCCTAAAACCAGACAGCACGATCATCTTATGAGCACTTTCAACTTTTGACAATGAAGATCAAGATGTTTGTTTGATTTGTTGGAATTTGTGCATTTATCTTTGGCTTCGACCATGTTCCTATGTTGCTCGATGATGTCACTGAGTGTTTTAGAGTAACCGGGATGGTTCATGGTCCCTTTTCTTTTTTGTTGTGATTGTTGTTTGTCTGCGATGTGTCTGTCTTACGCAAAGGGATTGCATTATCGCTCTGGCCTTCATTTCCATGTAGTGCCGCATCCATTTTGCCATATCAAATAAAGGTTCTCACCTACTTCTGTGCATTGGTGAAAGCAAGTATTTCTTCGTCTCTACCTATCCTCTGTCTAATTTCTGCTTACTAACATTTCTTTGGTCCATCTTGGCAGTCCGTTTGATCCTATCATTTTCTATCATTCTTATCGATCAATTGGGCTCTTTTCTACATGTTTCCGGCCAATTCCTCGAGGGGGCATGCATATGTCATTGTTATTGTCTGGGGCATTTTCATATGTCATTGTCAGTGTCCGGGGCATTTTCATTAAGTTCTTTGAAACAACACTTAAAATCGCATTGTCTCAAAGAGGGGCAAAATGTAGGCACCTAAAAATGGTCAACGCTTGCGAGGTCATACTTTAACATTTGTGCATTGCCTCATTTTAGGTTTTTGCGTCGCATTAACATTTCTCCTATGTTACGCACTTGGTCTTTATCATTTGCGAACATCGAGTCATTCTTCTACATTCTTCAATCATCTCCTCCTCGAATTTGGTCTTGTCGACAACATTATCCAGTCATGATTTTGATCGATTTTATCTTATTGCATCAATGAGCATGCTTATTTGTCATCATTTTGGACATCGTCAATCCTAATTAGGGTTTTTGTCCTTCTATCAATCTTATCAATTTTATCATCAATCTTATCATTTCGGACATCGTCAATCCTAATTAGGGTTTTGTCCTCTTATCAATCCTGTCAATCTTGCGATTGATTTGTCATCGATCGTTGTCCTCTTATCAATCTTGTCGATTTATCATCAATCCTTCAATCTTCTCATCATGTGATCGATTTGTCATTGTTCGATCATTGTCATGTTTAATTTTGTCATTTGACGATCGATTTGTCATCGATCGTGGTCATTGTCAATCTTGTCGTCTTGCAATTTATTTTGTCGTCGATTTTTGTCCTCTTTTCGATCTCGTCATTTTGCGATCATTTCGCTATCGATCATTGTCTGTCTTAATTATGTCAATTTGGATCAATTTGTCATTGTTCCTCGTCAATTGGCACATTTATCAATTAAATCATTTTGTCGCATTGGTCATTTATCAATTCAAAATCATGACATTAATTATCCTCAATCAAGACCTAATTGTCATTTTCGCATTTCTAATTCGTCTTCTAGGGTTTTATGATTTAGTCATTTAACCTAATTTGCCATTTCAAAATCTAGGATTACTAAATTATTTATTAATCCTAAGTCCTCTCTTTACAATTAAATCTTTATTTAATTGGCTAATTATTCCTCTTTGTGAGTGAATTAATTAATAAATGAAAAATTATTGATTAATTCACTAAATCCTAATTTCCATCAATTTCTATTTTCTAATTTTCATCAATTTCAATTTCCTAATTTTCTAAATTTCTAATTTCTTTTCCCTCCTATTTCATCTCCTAATTCTATGGGAATGACATTTCAATTTGTCATGAAATTGTCATAATTGATAATCAATCAATTTTGACATGGAATGTGTCATAATTTGTCATCAATTATCAATCAATCAAATTGTGCATGGAAAGTGCATAATTTGTCATAATTTGTCATATTGATTTGCAATTTCCATTTGAATTGCATCATGCCAATCTTGTCACTTATCCAATTTCTCTATAAATTGGATGATTTTCAATCAAACCTAATCCCGAATTTCTATCAAACTACCGAACTTACGCTTCTAGTACTCTTGAGCTTTTCATCAATCTTGCTTTCAATTGTGTGTGCACTTGTAGGTGAGATCCACAAACCCATTGAAGAGGAAAGAACAACAATGGAGCCGCATGGAAGGAGTATTCAATTCTACATCTGGTTTGCATAATTTTCATTTTGAATGCTTTGTTTTTATGCCTCTATTGAATGTGCTTTGGAATTAGGTTCATTTCAATGAATGTTCTTTTGATTAAGTTATCGTGTCTAGTGTTTTGATTGATATATCTTATCTTGTGATGATTCCTAATTTCTACGCTACAGCAACAACAAGGTTAGAGAAATGAAGAATATGTCTGTGTGTGTTCAAATTCCTCAAACAACCAAACGTTAGAATTCTTGATAGGGTATCTTCGAAGCCATGTACCTATCATGACAACAGACCCTATTGGGTACTCAATACCCTCTCCGTCAATGATTGTGGTTGTCAATTTTCTTTTAGGCTCAACACAACAACACAAATAGTAATATGTTCCTTCTTCATTGTTCTCTTCTACAACAACTACATACACATGACCTACATTTTATAAAGTGTTAATTAATACCAAAAATAAAGTATGGTGTACATCAAAATAAACCAAAAAGAATACTTGCAAAAAAATTAACTCAAAAAATCACCTGAATCCACTAGGTCGGATACATGGTCAAAATCCATTGATGTCTCCATCTGGCTCAATTGTAGTGCTTTGGGAATTTGATATGAATCAATGGGAACCAACGGTCTACAAGACCGTTTGTCAACCCACTCTTCTGATTCACATTCTTCACACAAACAATACACGCATGAAGAGCAAAAACATACCATCTATCTCGTATAAATTACCAGTGAACTTGAATTTGAACTCATAAATGACTTACTTGTTTTGCTTATCAAATGATCTTTTTTTATTTTCTTGTTCATTATGGTTGATGTAATGACACATTGAGTAGCATTAGAATCTTTACTACATGATTTTGAACCAATATATTGATATGCATCAAATAGATTTCTGACAATAGTTCTTTCACTGTTACTTTCAGATGATCTTAGGCCTAGAATTTTCATTGTCTCTCTAAAATTCAAATTTTTAATCATTTGAACAATTAATTGACATCTTGCGGTTTGATTTAAGTTTTTAAAATAGTTTTGCCATATTCTTTTAACCATTCTCCTACAAGTTCATTCATTCATTTTATTGGGCATCGACTTCAATATATTCTCATCAATGTCAATTAGATACTTTGGTTTCCTACAAATGATTCTAGGAGGTGTTAACATCAGTGCATTATGTACATTCAATTCATCAAGTAGAGAAGGTGTAATATGTTCATCATTTAATTGATTATTCAATGCAGTATCTTCTTCAATTGCATTAGGTTCAAATGGTAAATTATCAAATGTTTCTTCTTCAATTGCATTAGGTGCATTATATTCATTTGGTAAATCGAATTGAGATGTTGAGGTTGACATACCTTCTTCTCCCACTATTCTTATGTCACACAATTTCTTCATACGTTTCCTTTGTCTTTCCTTTTGAGCCTCTCATTGTTCCATCGTTCCTCGCTTATTTTTTCCCATGGTTGAGATCGGTTGACATAAATAGAATCATATTACATATATATGTAAAGAGAAGTTTAAAAATAAATAAATAACCATAAGTATGCATCTTATCACTATTTTTTGGAATCAAACTATTAAACAATCACAATTTAATCATTTGAAACCATGCAAAAATAAAAAACTAATAAAAACAACAATTCAATCATTTGAAATCATACAAAAAACAAAAAATTCACTTACTTTTATGTATACAACAGTGATAGAAGTGCAGACACAGTTCTAGTGGGGCCTTCAACGACCTCAAAAACTTCTTTTGAGGCTGTTGAGGCTCTTGGGAAACTAAAACTATGTCTATAAACCATGTACACACTACATTGATAACCTCATATGCACTGCTAGGCCATAAAATGTTGGCAAGCCCAATGGTATTCTTGGCTTATGAGTAATAAGTACCGCGTATGTGCTTATAAGTAAAAAGTACCACGTACGCGCTAATAAGCCTTAAAAAACTTATGGAAGGGGTATGGAGGAAGGGAGAGGGAGAGAGGGAGATAAGAGAGGGGGAAGGGAGAGAGAAGGAGAGGAGAGGGGAGAGGGAGAGAGAGGGAGAGAGGGAGAGGAGAGGGAAGAGGGAGAGAGAGGGAGAGGAGAGGGGAGAGGGAGAGAGAGGGAGAGAGGGAGAGAACATGGGGGGAAGGGAGAGGTAGACGGAGGGAGAGAGGGAGAGAAGAGGGGGGAGGGAAGGGAGAGAGAGGGAGAGAGAGAGAGAGGGAGAGAGAGAGAGAGGGAGAGGGAGAGGGAGAGAGGGAGAGGAGAGGGGAGAGGGAAGAGAGAGAGGGAAGGAGAGAGAGAGAGAGAGAGAGAGAGAGAGAGAGAGAGAGAGAGAGAGAGAGAGAGACCTTGTATGCATTTGAGAGGGAGAGAAGAGGAGGGAGGGAAGGGAGAGAGAGGGAGAGAGAGAGAGAGAGAGAGAGAGAGAGAGAGAGAGAGAGAGAGAGAGAGAGAGAGAGAGAGAGGAGAGGGAGGGAGGGAGAGAGAGGGGATAGGGAGAGAGAGAGGAGAGGGGAGGGGAGAGAGAGAGAGAGGGAGAGGAAAGGGGATAGGGAGAGGGAGAGAACATGGGGGGAAGGGAGAGGTAGAGGGAGGGAGAGGGAGAGAATAGGAAGAGAGAGAGAGAGAGAGAGAGAGAGAGAGAGGGGGGAGAGGGAGAGAGAGGGAGAGGAGAGGGGAGAGAAGAGGGAGAGAGAGGGAGAGGAGGAGAGAACATGAGGGGAAGGGAGAGGTAGAGGGAGGGAGAGAGGGAGAGAAGAGGGGGAGGGAAGGGAGAGAGAGAGAGAGAGAGAGAGAGAGAGAGAGAGAGAGAGAGAGAGAGAGAGAGAGAGAGAGAGAGAGAGAGAGGGAGGGAGAGGGGGAGAGAGAGAGAGAGAGGGAGAGAGAGAGGGAGACGGAGAGAGAGAGAGAGGGAGAGAGAGGGAGAGGATAGGGGAGAGGGAGGAGAGGAGAGAGACAGAGATAGAGACAGAGACAGAGAGAAGAGGGGGGTGGGAGAGGGAGAGAGAGGGAGAGGAGAGGGGAGAGGAAGAGAGAGGGAGAGAGGGAGAGGAGAGGGGGGAGGGAGAGAGAGGGAGAGGAGAGGGGAGACGGAGAGAGGGAGGGAGAGAGGGAGAGGAGAGAGAGAGAGAGAGAGAGAAGAGGAGGGTGGGAGAGGGGGAGAGAGGGAGAGGAGAGGGGAGAGGGGAGAGGGAGAGAGAGGGAGAGAAGAGGGGGAGGGAGGGAGAGAGAGAGAGAGAGAGAGAGAGAGAGGAGATGATGAGAGAGAGAGAGCGAGCTGCGGGCGAGGAGCGAGAGCGTCCGGGGTGTGGAGAGGAAGAGAGAGAGATGAGCAGAGCGAGAGGGGAGAGGGGATAGAGGGAAAGAGAGGGAGAGAGGGGAGAGAGATGGAGAGGGAGAGGAGGGGGGTGAGGGAGAGGGAGAGAGGGAGAGAGGGAGCGAACATGGGGGGAAGGGAGAGGTAGAGGGTGTTAGGCCCAATATGGAGAGCTAATGTACTAAGAGGGGAGGGGTGAATCAGTACTCCAAAACCTTTCTTCAATAATAACCTTAATGTTATGCATAAATAGAATAGTGCAGTAACATAAAATAAAGTTAAAACAAACATATAACAATCATACATGATTCACTCCATAACACATATATTTTGGTTATGTAGAAACTCTTGGTTAGAGAGAAAAACTGCGGTGGGGATAGCACCCACAACTTCACTACTGCAATAATAAAGAATGCTCGGTTAGAGCTACATTTAGCTATTTCTGATAGCTTACCCTATTAGGAGTAACAAGATCTATTAGATCTACCTTGCTAAACAATTTTACAACATTTATTCTGAATGTTGCACCTGGTTAGAGGCTTTACAATTTATAGACTTGGTTAGAGTCTTTTACCTTGTTAAAGGTTTTTCTTTCAACTTCACAATATTACAATAAAATCATTACAAACATCTGCAACTTTATATCTGAAATGTTATAGCAGATTCTATGTGCTCAAGATAAGATTACCTTGCTTTTAGCATACTTCGGTAAACCCTTCTGTTTACTCTGTTCTTCGACTGTTCTCTGAAAACCTTCTTGGTGACCTCTATGTCTTTATAACAGTCTTCCTTCATGCATACATACACTTCAATAATGCTATATATATAGATCTCTTAAAATGGTGATCTAATTCATTGCTTCGATCTTACAAGCAAGATTCCTCGAATGAATAACTAAACAAAATATTTCATTGGTTAGACTAACCTCGCAATCATACACAATCTTCTAGTGCAATTTCCAATGTAATAACGGTTAGATGTGCCTCGATCTTGTAACACATTTTCATATGCATGTCTAGGTTCAATGTATCTGGTAACATGTTTCACTCAGTCAATATCAACTCGGTATGTTAACTTTACTGCTCGGTAGCCATAAAAGATACTTGGTAGACAGCTCGGTGTATACTGCGTTTTGTGACTACTTTCTTCTGTAACCGACTAGACTGTGCATACTGACTTCTCTGTTTATACCGATTGCATGATTCGGTAGTGCTAACCGACTAGAATATATAGTATGACTTTGACTATAAAAACTAATGGTAACTTGATAAGTAGTAAAAATCTCCCCTTTTGACGTTAGTTGAGATGTTTGACAAAAACTACTTTCAAAGTCCTAACTCAAAAATCTATATACTTTGCAAAATGACTACACTTGACATTATATACAATAGTCAATGAAGTAGTATATGTAAATATACTCCCCTTATCATTATTCTATATATTACTCAAATTTTGCATGCTCGGTTCTGTTCTGTGCTTGTATGCTCTGCTTGCTCTACATGCTCTGCTCGATATACTCCCTTGTATACAATACTCAAAACTATATTACCAAAATTGTATCACTCTCCAAATATAGTATAGTATTCCCCTTATGTAGTATTACTATATTATTCCCCTTATGTAGTATTACTCCCCTTTTTTGACAAACATCAAAAACTTAATTTCCATCCAGGGGCGGTAATTGATCAAAAATAGATTTATACTTGTTTCGGGCATCGATGAGTGCGACTGAGAGTGCATCCTTTACACTTTCCATTAAAGAATTTTGTGCTTAAATATCAGCCAATAGTGATATTAAGCTATCAAGAGTGCTTCCCTCTTGTGTAGTAGATAGGCGCGTAGCTCAGTTAATTTCCTCTTGAACTGATGAGAGATGAGGAAGGAATAATGTCTAGAGGGTCATTATATCCATCCTGATCTTATGCTCTTCATTTCTGAGTTCTAACTATTGAGCCATGAGCTGTTGAAGCTTGGTATAAAAATTTTAAACTGAATTAGGCTTAGTGGTCAACTTAGTTGAGAGATCAGTGATCTCTTTCTCAATTGCATCAGTTTTATTCTTGATATCTTTAATGAATAAGGAAAATGTACAAAGTTTTTAAAATAAATAAAGAATATGCTTGAGTTGAGGGGACAACTCAGCAATGAATTTGAAAAGCTTTACTTTCCCTATAGCAAGAGCTTTTTGTACCTCTTCTATCATCTTTGCAGTAAGCTCTTTATCTTTTAGCTTGCTCGAGTACTCAGATGCATCAACTCTAGATGTTTCCATTTGAGTAAGGAGCTCATCTAGTTGAATGTGGATGGCTGCATCGGTTGACACTATTGTTGAAGGTAGCATATCTGTTAGTAGTGTTTTTACCTTCTATAGTACATTATTCTTCTTTTGAATGGCCAATTGTTTTTCTTGTTCGGCCTTTGCTTTGCATAGTTCACCGAAATCAATAAGTGCTTGCCCTTTTAATTTTGAGATATCCACATTGGGCAACATTATCAGTTTAGTTAAATCAACTTTGAAACTATGCTTTCTCACCTTCTTCTCTTTACCTTTGATCGGTTGAACTAAGACAAGTGCTTGTGAGGCTTGCTGACCCTTGGTAGGTTGCTCGATAGATGAAACACTTTGGTCGGTTCTTGTAGCCGTTGTGGTGTCCTTGGGTGTCTCGATACTAGGGGTCTCAGCTGTAACATTTTTAGTGCTTGATGGTGCTTGAGACGTCTGATCTTTAGTTGTATCTTCTACTGCTTCAAACTTGTGACCTTTAGTGCCTTGTTCTGTATCCTTAGGAGCTTCGGTTGAGACAGGTGGCTTGATCGGTAGATAAGGCTAAACTTGTTCTAAGACGTCTGATCTTGACCTTTAGTGCCTTGTTCTGTATTGCCTTCAATCATTTCCCGCTCCGGTGCTTCTGCATCCATGACATCTTCATCAATTTGAATAGTGTCAGCTGGGTCTTGCTTGGTAGCATCAGGACCTTGCTCGGTGACATCAGGATCTTGCTCGGTGACATCAACAATTTCAACTTGAGATTGTTCACCGACATCCTTTATTTTGAAGATTTCCTGCCACTTGGCTTTTGTCTCATTTTCCACATCAATGTATAGCCCATTCATCAATTTTAAGGCTCTTTGTTTGACAAGAAATTTAGAATTGTATGTTGTCAAATGTTCTTTAATTTCTGCTACAGACATATCAGGAAATAGATGGACTAGACTTCTTTCTCTTATTTGTTTCTCTGAGTCCATTGCATATTTCCATCTATTATCAATATGTAAGTATAATTCACTCGGAAGTGACTTTACTAGTTCTAATGGAGCTAGGCAAAACTTTAGAAGTGTGCAGATGACAACTTCAATTTGTCGCTTCTCATCATTATTCCTAGTCTCATACTTAACATATCTAAATCTTGCAAATCCACCATATTCTTTAAGATTGGCACAAAAGTTTTCAACACTATGAATATTTACCTTCTTTCTTTTTACAATCTGAAATTTGTTTGCATCATTGGATTCTGTATCACTAGATTCTTTTGCCAAAATGAGTCTTCGAGTAGATTTCTTGTAGGTCTTGGTTACCTTGGGTGCAGTAACACTCTTTTATTTCTTACTCGGTGATGTAGCTGATGCTCTAGTGCTAGGTCTCTTTGTTGGTGGAGTCGGTAGGGCCTTTGAAATGTCCTATTTCTTTCTTTTCAAAACTTTACCCTTAGGCAACTCGGTACTTAATGTTATTTCTGCCTCTTGAGCTTCTGATTCCTCTTTGGTAATGGCAAGAGTGCCTTTGATAGGTGTAGAGGAGGATTCTTCTCTGAATTTCTCAGATAAAACCTTTATCATCTTTGTAGCTTTTCTTGTAGCCTTGGGTACTACAATGCTCATTTTTACTTTTTCTTTCACCTCTTCATAAGTTCCATATCTTAGTTCGGTAGCATGCCTTGGCAAAGAAAGATAGGCATCAATTTGTTGTTATGTGATATCATAGTCAATCTCATAACCCATTGGTGGCAAATATTGAGTCCTTGGTTCAACAACATTCATATAACAGTAATCAGTGTCTACCTCAAAACATATATCATCCTTATATTTCTCTACCAACTGTGGTGGAATCTGGTACTTGTTGTGTATCTTCTCTTGAAATTTGCTGAAATAGTCATCCATAATATCATTAAAATTATCTCCCAGTTTCTTGATAAAATCATTGATTTGATGGGTGATAGGTCGGTGTAGCTCGCAAACTACTGAGGGAAAGAACTTCTCAAAGTAGAAAAACATGCATACAAGAAGTGAACCAAACTTCAGTGTGTTTGTCGAGTTGTTCTTCTTCGGCTTCCTTATTGTGTTCAAGTTCTCAAACAAGTTCTTCAATAGCACTTCACATAAATCTACTTTCATTCCCTTTTTCACTATTTTACAGGCTAAGTCAACTGTGGCACATGGTACACTATTTTCCCTTGCTAATTGGAAGAAATAGTAACCAATTACTCTAATTGCAAACTTAAGTTCTGCATCAATGACATTGTTCAATTTCAGTCCTCGGTAATCAGATTCTACTCCAGTTAGACTGATTAGCTCCTTCTATGATATCATTTTTTGTGCTCATGCATGATCATAGATAGGATACCCGGTGATCGCATGAATGATTTCCTTGGTGATTTTGAATGGTTGCTCCTCTAGCCACATAAAATCATCATGAACTCTTCTTAAAACAAACTTAACCCACTGGGGTTTGAACACACGAGGATAGGCTAGGGCTTCAATTAATCCCTTGATTTTGATATGCTCATACTTTCTATCCATTTTGCCATCGGTACAAAGTTCATCATATGTGTCACTAATCTCAACATGACTAAGTTCTTCAACATGGCATTTGGTGAAGAATCTAACATCTTCGACTAACAAGACTCGATCAGGGATGAGTGAAAATGCAGTTTTGTCATCCGGTTCAGAGGCAACTTTAGGAGTCAAAGAGTATTTCAGCGAGGGCTTCTCCACATTTTTGACAACTACGGGATCTTGGATCTTGGGCGCCATAGTAGATTTCAGGTAAAAACTTAGCAAACTATCCTTAGGGTTTGACGATTTACAAATGACTAACGCTTCACACTCGGTAGATAATAGCAATTTGACAAGATCGAAAAACAGCTTAACAGTGTGATGAGATTTGATGTAAATATCTTGAAATTCACTCTGAATGAAGTTTGATTGCCTTGATTCTCTCTACTCTGCTCTCTTGAAAACTTGGTGAATGAAAATGACCATGAAAATACCTTTAAGTACACAAAATACCTTATCAGGCTTTGTGCGAGTTAGGTCAAAACATTAAATGCGCTCAGTTCACCTTTAACCGATTTACTCCCTTTTTTTCATTTTAACCGAGTAACCAAATTTCCTTCATTTACCGACTTGACAGGCTTCCTGTATACACCGACTTGACAGGTTTCCTGTAAAGTACTTTTGATAGAATTTCAAACTTACTAATTGCATCTTAACTATGCAGATTTTGAATTTTGTACATAATGGAATGGGAACTATTATGATTTACCCTTTAGAGAATGCATTCCCTTCATACCTTTTTTGATTAATTTGGAATAGGTGCACCTAACTCGGTAGGTAAGGTGCTTTCTTCATCTGACATGATTTCCTTCTTTTTCTAAATCATCCTAATTTTTTCTTTTATCTCTTCAATGTCTCTTTTAGGTTGATCTCGGCAATCTCCAGCTAAATGTCCAACTTTGTGACAATGAAAACATGCCATACCAGGATTTCTCCATGATCTTCGGTTGTTCATTCCAAACCTTATAAAATAGTTGGCACTAATATGTCCATATCTTGCACAAAATTTGCACCATATCCTTGTATTGTAATCCCATGGTACTATTGCATATTGTCGGTAAGGATCTGTGTGAGTTCAGTAACCTCTAGTGTCTGCTCGGCGTGGACACCGCATGTAGTTATTTTGCTTAGACCAACACTTCTCGGTACTATGTCCATATCTATTGCAGTTTCTACAAAACCCTTTGAATTTTGCCTTCTGATAGTTGTTAACAGACTTTGTCCTACATTGATTAGGTGTGTGACCATATTTATTACAATTGTAACAATATCCATTGGACTTAGTGATATTCGGTTTCATCATTCTTTAGAATTGCTTCATGATGTGCATAACCTAGTTGATCTGTCATATTTTGTTGAATCCCAGTTAACCTTATGATTTCATCATTCTTATCAGATACTAAGACTTCAAGTTGTTGTTTCTCTCTTTGTAGATCTATTGCTTTATCCTCTGCTATCCTCAATGCATCTAGATTTTTAGTCATCTATGTACTGAAATTTTCATGTTCTCTTTTCATTGCTTTTAGTTGATCAACCAATGCTTTGTTCTTTTCTTTCAATACTCCAATCATTTCTTCAGTCTCTTTAGATATACTATTCTTAGATGATGTCTCAATTTGTTCCACTAACTCTTGAGAATCCTGCAGGTCATCAGATAATCTTCTTGTTACTTTCAGAGATTTTTGCATTTGCCTTTGCATGTTTGCAATCACTTGATTTGCATGATCCAACTCTTCTTGCTAATACACAATCGTCCAAGATTGTTTATAGCTTTCCATTGATAAGATCTTTCTCTTTAGGTAGTTAAACCCTTTTCCAAGATTAAAGCTCTGATACTAGTTGTTAGGCCCAATATGGAAAGCTAATGTACTGAGAGGGGAGGGGTGAATCAGTACTCTAAAACCTTTCTTCAATAATAACCTTACTGTTATGCATAAACAGAATAGTGCAGTAACATAAAATAAAGTTAAAACAAACATATAACAATCATACATGATTCACTCCATAACACATATATTTTGGTTACGCAAAAACTCTTGGTTAGAGAGAAAAACTACGGTGGGGATGGCACCCACAACTTCACTACTGCAATAATAAAGAATGCTCAGTTAGAGCTGCATTTAGCTATTTTTGATAGCTTACCCTGTTAGGAGTAACAAGATCTATTAGATCTACCTTGCTAAAGGATTTTACAACATTTATTTTGAATGTTGCACCTAGTTAGAGGCTTTACAATTTATAGACTTGGTTAGAGTCTTTTACCCTGTTAAAGGTTTCTCTTTCAACTTCACAATATTACAATAAAATCATTACAAACATCTGCAAATTTACATCTGAAATGTTATAGTAGATTCTATGTGCTCAGGATAAGATTACCTTGCTTTTAGCATACCTCAGTAACTCATATAGTAACTCGGTAAACCCTTCTGTTTACTATGTTCTTCAATTGTTCTCTGAAAACCTTCTCTATGACCTCTGTGTCTCTGTAACAGTCTTCCTTCCTACATACATACACTTCAATAATGTTGTATATATAGATCTCTTAAAATGGTGATCTAATCCATTCCTTCGATCTTACAAGCAAGATTCCTCGAATGAATAACTAAACAAAATATTTCATTGGTTAGATTGACCTTGCAATCATACACAATCTTCTAGTGCAATTTCCAATGTAATAACGATTAGATGTGCCTCAATCTTGTAACACGTTTTCATATGCATGTCTAGGTTCAATGTATCTAGTAACATGTTTCACTCGGTGAATATCAACTAGGTGTGTTAACTTTACTACTCGGTAGCCTTAAAAAGATACTTGGTAGATAGCTCGGTGTATACTGTGTTCTATGACTGCTTTCTTCTGTAACCGACTAGACTGTGCATACCGGCTTCTCTGTTTATACCAACTACATGATTTGGTAGTGCTAACCGACTAGAATATATAGTATGACTTTGACTATAAAAACTAATGGCAACTTGATAAGTAGTAACAGAGACAGAGAGAGAGAGAGAGAAGAGGGGGGGTGGGAGAGGGAGAGGGAGAGAGAGGGAGAGGAGAGAGAGAGAGAGAGAGACCTTGTATG
The DNA here is from genome assembly GCF_030272615.1 of Cryptomeria japonica. Classification (NCBI taxonomy): domain Eukaryota; kingdom Viridiplantae; phylum Streptophyta; class Pinopsida; order Cupressales; family Cupressaceae; genus Cryptomeria; species Cryptomeria japonica. The sequence continues at coordinate 500,370,697 of NC_081410.1, read as the reverse complement.
CGTTTGAGAGGGAGAGACGATACACTTACATGTGTATATATATGTTTAATATATTATATGTATATAAACATATTATATATACAATGTCATATTATACACATATTATATATTATATATTACATATATTATATGAATATACACATATTATACATAGAGTATAATATTATACAATAGCGCGTACTCACTGTTTAATGGGAAACATGTGCGTATGCACTTCTTACACTATAAATACCCCGTACGCGCTTTTTAAACCATACGTACCCTATACGTGCTTTTGACTTTTTAGGCTTGGAAATAGGCTTGGATGACAAAGCTATGGATTGGAAGTTTGATTTCCCTCCATTTCTCTCATTTTTGACATGTTTTATTTTATCAACTTGGTTTATCGACTTTGTCATCATCAGGTTTACACTTCATAAAGTGGGTATTTCTAAAATTGCCACCATATTTTCACCTATCTTCTGAGCTTTCTAACCATATAATTTTTTTTCTATTTGAACAACAATAACATATTATTATTGAATTTCTTTTACTAGTGTCTCCATAGTTCTCACAGACAGAGGTGCACCATTTTTTGAATAACTTTTGATATACGTATCCAAATTTAAAAAAAATTATATATTATTGTAGTGCACTTGATTCTTTACAATTTTTTTTTTTTTTAAATTGTATTTTCGATTTGTTTAGTGCAACTTATGCTTTGTGTACGAACAGGTCCTGAATTTTTAGGATGTGCTCGATTGGAGAAATTATTACAAAAAAAATACACATCTTCTAGTTCTCACTCTTAACTATCTTTCTGCCAAAGGATTTATCAAAATACTAAATCTAACTATGACTTTTTTGATGCGCACGTCAAACACTATGTTATGTTTTTCAGAAAAAAAAATAGTGTTAGTTTTTCGTGCGTGAAGGATTTGACCCCCTTAATCTTATCCAATTTTGAAATAGTTTAGTAGTTTGGAAAATAGATTTAGAGTACTACAATATTTGTTTTTTTATTATCTTCATATCTTGAGTGGCTGACTTTCAAATTTTGCCTCTAAGTTCAGGTTCACCTAATTTCAGAAAAAAAGTGTCCACTTATACCCCCCTTTTTGACCACTATCTTTGTGCACTTACTTGTCCATGACTCAAGTAATGAGGTAGCAACCTCACTTTCAGTCTTCATCTAGAATGCTAGTTCTTCCTTTGCATTGATGGTACTCATCTCTTGAGTTATCGTGATAGCTTCCAAGTTGAGAAAACATCTCTGAAGAACCTGCAGTTTTGGCAATAGGAGCAGTTGAAGCTCCTGCAAATCTTGAGTCTGGTTTTTGATCTCTAAGTTCATCTTGGTAGTCTAATGCTAAAAATGATGAACATTTTGTCCATAGGTAGTGAATAAATCATAGGGCATCTTGAAGTTGCTGATATATTCCTGTAACTCCGATTGGAGTTGAGCTTTCTATTTGAGCACATCTTCACAAAACAAATGGGGTTGGCAGATTTTACTCAAAAGTAATTTACCTTCACCCATAGAAACGCTGATATCATTCTACTGCTTCAGTAGTTGTGTCTTGAGTTCATTAATTTTCTTGACTAAGACAATATTGAGTGCCTTTTCATGGTTCTTTCTTGCAGTTGCTTGAGCAACATCTTCCAAGCATTGTACCTAGTCCTCTACTATGGTACAAAGAAGTTTGAGCTTGGCTAGAGAGGAGTCGGTACTGGGGAGGTTAGTACTAGGAATTAGACTGGTAAGGGTGTCAACTGCAATTTGTATGACATCCTGTTCTTTCTTCTTCTGCAATTCTTCTAGTCTCTCCTATGCAAGTTTGATGCCTCGAAGTAGCTCAGACTCATCTGCTGATTGAGTCAAACATGGAAGAGTTAAATCAATAGGACTAGTGGAATCACCCTGCTTGGTTTGATCACAGGTTGCCTTAGGATTTTGCCCTCCTTCTTTGGTCTTGATCTCCACTTTTTTTCTCTTCTCTTCTTCCTTCTCCTCTTCCACTCTTTTCTTTTCTTCTTCTCTGACTCTTTCTTTTTCTCCTCTTCTTGTTTCATCTCCATTTCTTCCTTCTTCTTATCCTCTTCCTACTTTTTCTTCTCTTCCTCCTTCTTCCTTTCTTCTTCCTTCTTCTTGTCTTCTTCTTTCTTCTTGTCTTCTTCTTTTCTCTTATCTTATTCTCTCTTCTTCTCTTCTTCTTTTCTCTTATCTTCTTCTCTCTTCTTCTCTTCTTCTTTTCTCTTGTTTTCTTCTTGCCTTTCTTTTTCCTCTTGTTCTTTCTCTGCTTTCTCTTTGTCTTGTTTCTCTTTCTTAGCCCTCATTATCTAATGCATCAACATCAATAGGGTCAATTTTTTCTTTCACTCTTTCACCTTGACTGTCAAATACCTCAACCGATTTGCCTAAGGATAGGTCAGGTTCTTGATCAGCCTTCTTAGTGGCTTCAAATACTTGGTGTATTTTGATAGCAGCTTTAACATGTATGTGTGTATCCTTTTCTACTTCAGAAGTTTTACATTCTAATAACCTGAGTCACCTCCTTCTCATAAATAAGATTCCTTTGTTCTTATCCATAATTTCAAATAACTTAGAATTTGAAGCATCAGGAAAGTATTGTGCAAAAAATTTCTCCCTGATCTCTTGTTCTCTTTCAATGGAAATGCATCATTTATTATCCAAAGAATTATACAAAGAATTTGGAGTAACAGATTTAATCTCTGAAGGCAACTAATCATTAATACATAAATATTTAATGACCTCTTGTTCTACCTCCTCTTTCTCACTATCACTAAAGTCATCAAAATATTCCCTTAAATCATTAAGCACTTTCCTTCTAATATTATTTATTGTCCTCTGACAATGTGTCATTGGTTTATAAGAGGTAATATCTATATTTACTGGTGCAGAAGTTGTTGGTGCATTACCGATAGACTTCATCTTTTTGCTTGATTTCCTTGAATTTTTCACTTCAACCTTCGATTCAGTGTCCTCTGACTCCGGTGAGTGATTCTTGGTTTTCCGCTTCCTCTCAAATACTTTTGCCAAAATAATCTTAGGTTTCTTTTTGGTTGGTGACCGCTTGGTCACTTTCAGACTTGCAGATGTAACCAGTGTAGATACCGATGGCACTGCTTTGCCCTTTTTCTGCTTTGGTTCCTCAATCAGTGTGACCCTCTCCAAGTAGGTACCGGTTCTTTTCTTCTTTGCATCGAGTGGTGAGGCAAGTAGGGTAGAGGCATACCCAATCAATAATTCATTCACCACTTCATACCCCATAGGGCCAACTACTTCCTTTCTAGGTTCCACAGCTTCCATTATGTAGTCATCCATCTTTATTGTGAAGCAGATGTCATCTTCATACTTCTTCACAATATCACCAGATATCCTCATTCTTGAGCTCATCTTTTGTTTGAATTCATCAAAATTCTTACCTATAACCTTAGGATATGCAGTTCCCACTACTTGTAGACTCTCCTTAATCTGTCTAGAAACCGGTAGGTCAGTAGACCATTGAACATCACTGATTCTAGGGAAATAGCATTGAAAATAGAAGAATAGACCGACCAGAAGTTGGCCAAACTTGAACCTCAATGATTTGTTCTATTTGATGGATTTCAAATTCACCTACAATTGCTTCTGTAAATAGGTACATAGGTCAAATTTAGTATCATCCTTGATCATCCTGTAAGCAGCATTCACCACAGCAGCAGGGACAAAATTCATTCTGCTGGCATAAAATATCTTGTAACCAATCACCATGCAAGCATATTTTACCAGATCATCAGAAATGGTGTTGACGGTCATTGCCCATTGGTCACTCATAGAACTGGTGAACTCTTTCATTTTAGTTTTGGTGACCTTCTGTAGAGTTGGAACTTCTCCAACATTGCAGAATCCAGTGACAGCATGAACCGCTTTCGGTGTGATGTCATGGGTCCACTCGAGATACATCTTGTCACCATGCACTTTGTTGTGGATAATGTGAATATGTTCTTCTATAAATTATTCTAGAAAGTATACTGCATTGTGTAGATTCATCTTCTCAAGGATGCTATACTCTAGTTGGATCTTCTTGGCATCTCCACAAAACAAACTTAGCTGGGAGTGAATTACTAGGGATCCTAGGTCTTCCAACTTACAGTCTATATACCTTGAAATATCTTCCTTGACAATAACTCTGACAAGAATTTGAGAAAGGGCATTGTATCTCATTTTCTTTTGAAAAAACTCAAGTGTATCTATAGGTACACTAGAACTAGAATGCGATGCAGAAGCCATAACCAAATGATAAGAGAATTTCAGGAAACACCTTCACAATCTGAAATTTAGGTTTTTTAATATCATGCATAGTACACCACTTCGGTTTCTAGTTCACTGTTTAGTGTTCTTCACTGATTGCTTGAAAATGATTGCAATATTTTGCACACGATTTCTCCAAATGCTAAACAAATTGCTCTGGTTGCTCCACTCTTGAATATTCTTCTTTCAAAAATAGATAAGTGAAAATGATGACAAAAACCCCTTTAAAACAAACTCTCACTGACCATAATAAATGCATCACTGTCCCGATTTGTTGCAATGATAGCATACCATTCCAGGTGTTCTCCATGGTCCATTATTCATACTTCCATTCTTCCTTCTGCATGTTGCAGCAGTGTGACCGCTACCATGACAAATCAAACAAGTTTCTCTCCAACTAGTTTCCACTTGATAACTAACTGACCGATGGTCATAGGTATTGTACCAGTTGGGATTCCAATTCACAGGAAGTTCTAGAATAACTCCTTGAGTCCTTGGAGGATATCTCCCAGTGTTGTGCAAAACTGACCTGCATTCAAATGCTCTATGCCTAAATTTGTTGCATGCATAATAGTTTCCATTGAATCTATTGGATCTAGGCATATTGTTTTGAAAATAAGGAAAATTGTTGTAGGCCTTGCTTCTACACATGTTGGCAGTATGTCCTTCTTTGAGACAATTAAAGAAAATAGGTTTAAATTTTTTCTTACCTTTATCCTTGGATGTCGGTTGCCTCTTTGATGCTTCAGCTTTTGTTCCAGAGGTCTCACCTTCCTCATACCTAGAGAAACCAAGTCCAGTGGTATTCTTTACTGGCTTTGTTGATTCTAGCTTTTTCTCTAGCTTAGAAGTACTCTGATTGAATTTGGCAAGTATTTCTTTTGACTCAGTAAGTTCCTTGGAAATAGTAGCATTGGATTCCATCAAGGTTGAATTCTCAGAAATAGCCATGTTTAGTTCACCTTGCATTTCTTCTTTTTCCACTTTACTCTCTTGGAGATGAGTGTTAAGGGTATTGATTTCATACTTCAGCTTAGAGATCTCATGATCCTTGTCTTTTACTAGATCTTTGGCTTTCCTTCTATTCTCAAGCTCTTGACACATTCTGATAGTCAGTCCTTCCAACTCTCTTCTCAAGTTGGCTGTATATTCATTTAGTTTTTCAACTTCTTCAACTAGGGAATTCATGTTTGCTTCATCAGAAGAGCTATTTTCAGTGAGTTCCATCAGTTTCTCACCTTTCTCTGTTCTCTTGGCCAAAGAGGCTTTATACTTGACTTTGAGTTCATCATAGGCTTTCTCAATCTGAGTGAGCCGATGAGTAACTTCCCTCACATTGTATTCCCCCATATCTCCTTCCAAGTGGTTAGACTTAAAGAAAGGTTGGCTCTGATACCAATTGATGAATACTAAGAGGGGGGGTGAATTAGTATGCCAAAAAATATTGTAAGTATACTTTTAAATAGTTTAGCAGATAACCATTGCAACAGATTCACTAATAAACTGGTTAGGATAAATTCAAACCAAATAGAAAACAAAGCATTCACCCACAAGAGCACAATCACCATAACACAAGATATTTGACGTGGAAACCCAAATGGGAAAAACCACGGTGAGCAGAAACTAATAAGTAACTATTTGCAAAATAGTAACTAGACCGGTTAAGGTCAGACCAGTTAAGGTCATACAATGTTCTTCACCAGAACAAATCCTATTAGGAATCTAGATCTCTGTTAGGAGATAAGTCCCATTAAAGACTACCTTGTTAAAGGATTTCAGATCCACGGTTGTGAACCACCTTGTTAGAGGATTTACAAAGGCTTTGCTGGGCCTACCCGGTTAAGGGTTTCAGACTTGTCAAAGATATTAGTAATCAACAAGTGAATGATCTAGGTAATAGCACAATATGCTTAATTAGATCCTTGACAACTCATTGTTAATCCATTTCAGCATTACTTCAGTCTTCAATATCTCCACACTCTATCTCTTCATACAGACCTAATCTTCTCTTCAATGATCGCACATAACCTTTTCTATTCTATATCTCACACATGCAAACCCTAGACATGATGTCCTTATAAAGGAATCTGATTTCATGTCGGTCCAATAGAATTAGACTACAAGTTCCTAGGTACAATGCATCTAGACACATTTGGTAACGTGGCACAAACACACCACCAAAGTGTCGGTGGATGATAACTCATCACACATTATAGTAATACCGGTTGGTAACTCATCACAGATATATACCGGTTAATACAATATACTGATTGTCGATTGTCAAAAATAAAGATGGGAAGATTGTAGTGTTTTGATCAAAATTTTACTACCGCTTGGGTCCTTCATACTTCTTGAGATCCTCTAACTGCTTGGGGTCTCCATACCTCTTGGGATCTTCAGTCAATCTGTGACCGGTAAACCATCTTCAGAAAAATTCTTGATTGCTTTATTATGGTGCTCCCAATATCTCTCTTGTTATCAAAATGATAGGGGAAAGCCTCCTTATATACTTTCCTATCATCAAACATATTAATTTTCTTACATAAGTAGACATGAAGCAAGGTTTTCTACTCAAAAATTTGGATAGGGCAAAGGATTTAAATTAGGGCCCAATTAGGGAGGACCATGGCATGGTGCCATGGTCCCAGTGAGGACCAAGGTACCATTCCCTAGTCCTACCCCATATTTGCATCAGGGTTAAGGGTCCTAGCAAGGTGGAATGTGAAAATATGGCCATTATTGCATGGTAGAATCTTAAATAAGTCCTGATCAAGCATGAGGATGAAAACACTAAATTGAGAGCCCCAAATATGGCTTAAATTACAAAGGGTGTAATTTTTGGATGCTACATTTATCCCCCACATTAGTGGGAGTATGAGATTATGAAAATACTCATAATAAAGTAGAAGAAAGAGGAATGAAGAAGATGAGGAATGTAGATCAAAATCAAAAGAAGTATAAGATATCACTAATATCGAGGAACCAATAACCCAATATTAGGATCTTAAATCACTAAAACATATGCAAGGGCACACAAAACAAGACAAAAACAAAAAGGAAAACAAACACAAAAAGACAAACAAAGGCAAAAGACACAAAAAATACACACAAAAGAAACTAAGAACCAAAAACAAGACCTCAAGTCAACTAGATGAAGAGACCTTGATATAAAAATGCCTCAATAACTGATATCATTCTTGAAAAATGTCATCTTAGAAACATAAGCAATCAAATAAAAGAGAAAAGAAAGCATCATTCATGAACTATCAATAGAAAAGCTACGAGTTCATGAGAGGAAGAAGAGAGAGAATGAATACACACTATATTTGTGTTTCTAGGTGATCCATGAGAAGAATTATGAGAGAGGACATAGATACTTCACCCCTAGATGTTTGCATCTATGTGATCCATGTTGGGGAGGAGAGTAGCAATAGTCAAGTCATATTCTTCTAGTTCCACTCATCCTTGTGTGTGCATGCAAGTGATGTCTAGTTTCAAGTGTCTATCACCCCGTATAAGAGTTTTTTTCCTCTGGTTTCAAGTGGGCTTCAACCTATTTAAGACATGTAATGTAAATGCAAATGCCAAGAGGCAACTATGTGTGCAAATTCCAAGGGTGAATGTGCAACTTTGGGAACATCTCATTTAAGAGTTTTTCTATGGTTTCAAGAATGTGTAATCCCAATTGAAATAGATACATGTGGTTGGTTTCAAGGACATCCTGTGTAAGAGTTTTGACTTGTTTTTGGTGATGTGTACCCCCATCTAAGAAATATATCAAAGTTTTATATGGTTTTTTGTGTGAAGCATCTCGTGTAAGAGTTTGTTTCCTCTGGTTTTGAGAATGAACACCCTATTTAAGACATGCAAAAATGATATGAAAAATATAGTACAATATGGTACAAAGGGAATGATATGGGTGCACCCCCTTAAGATGCCAACATAGCCCTATGGTGATGTCTTAAGAAATCTATAAATAAGGATACCTCACCTTCAACAATGAGGAGATATCCTTTAGGCAACAATGTCATAAAACTAAGATAGAGAGGAAATACTCTTCAAGCAATGGTAAGATAGTTGAAAAAGAGATATCTTGCAACATGTGTAAAGGAGATCCTTGGAGGAGAAGAGATCTTTGCTAAAAAAGGCATCTACCTCCAAGGGGAGTTTCTTGAACAAGTATAACATCGTCTACAAAAAGAAAGGAAGGGGAACAAGAATCCATACCTTCCCCCCTATTGCTAGGTGAAAGAGGTTCTTGATAAGGGATGAAACACTTTTAAACCAAAGTGAGGGGGTACGTTTATGAAAGGTGTACATCACCAAGTAAAAAAGAGGTTGTAGACAGGGACATACACCTCTTTCATAAGAGGGAATCCTTTCGCAAACAACAACTTCATACAAGGAATGACATCAAATCAGGAACAAACACCACTCAACAAAGGAAAAGAAAATCCTTAGAAGGGAGAGAGATGGAGAAAGAAATCATTGCCCCCAAGTGTAAGGACAGTGAGAAGAATTACACAAATTACAAAGAAAGATTATTCATAAGAGATTTACCATTTCAAACAAAGAATATGTCCTAAAAAGGGACAAACATGTACTCACATGAACGATAATTCTATGCAAGAAAGGACATCACGTTATGAAAAATGCAACTCAAAAGAAGAGGCAATCTTCAAATAGAAATAGAGAGAAGAAGGATCACAAACTCCTATAAGGAGAAATAATTCATAAGAAGCATAACATTTCAAACAAAGAATAGGTCTTAACCAAGGAGCAAATATGTGTGCGCGTGAAGGATAATTCCATGCAACAAAAGGACATCAAATTATGAATAATAGAATCCATAAAGAAAATAGTGAAACTTTAGAAAGAAAAAAGATAATATTCTTTCTCCCCAAGCATGGAGACAAGAATAAATAGACTATTATGTTTCTCACTAAGTATGATTGCACTTGATATTGTACCACCATGAATGATAATGGGCCCCCAATTGGTAGGCTACCAATGTCGCATGGTGAGGAGCAACATAATAGGGACTTGAATGTTATTTGAAATGATTATGAGAAATACATAATTCATTATCTGATGTTATTTTAATGACACCTATATCAATGCAATATTGTATTTTTGTTTTCAAAGCTTGACACTCATTAGTAGAATAGACATGAATTTGATGATACTTGCAAAAAGAAGAATTTTTAAGATTTCTATGTTTCCTTCTTCTTTTAGGCGAAAGAAGAGAGATTAAATTGGCATGGAGAAGATTGGACAAAACATTTTCTTGTTGTAATACCGTATTGATATGAGAAAAGTGTGGATTCATGAGACAATGAAGGAGAGGATGTTGACAAAGAAAGATGTTGGAAACCTAGCTTTTCATTAATAAAGTGTGATTTCTCATGACTTTCAAGGCTTTGTTGCACACATCCTAAAACTTGTCCATTGTATCCATGTGTAGGATCAAGAGAAGGCTTACTCTTAGGTGGAATTGGATTGAAGTTTAAAGAGGCCCAATAAATTTCTAGACATGCATTAGGATAAGAATTTTGATTATCAAATTCAAGCATCTTAGATTTTCTACAAAAAGAAGGTGTGAAATCTTAGGACCCCCAATCATTCTCTAAGAGTTCTTCCTTAGGAACTTCTTTAGTAGGAGATGGTGTAGTTGAGAGGATTGTAAGAACTAACAAATAATATGTTTCTTCAATTTGCATGTTCTCATCAGTTTCCAAAGAAAACACTTCATTATTATATGTGTAAGGCATGACATGATAATTAGGAAAAATCTTAGGGTTCTCAACAATATGATTTGCATTGATTTGATCTTTGTTAGACTCTTCATTTTTGGGAGAGAGAGAATGATAGTAAATAGTATCATCCTATTGCTCTAAGTTATCTTTAGGATTAAGACAAGCATTAGGAAAGGGAATATCATATGTAATTAATGCTTCATCTCTAGGGGGAAGATCATGAATAGAAGGTAATGTATCAGTAGGAGAAGTAGTCATAATATCATCCTCTTGCACCAAATATTTCTTATGAGGGAGGTACTTTTTAGGAGAAGAAGGAACACAATTCTCCAAAGATTCATCTTTAGGAGGGAGATATTTGAAAGAAGTGTCCATATCCCCTTTTTGTACCAATGTCCCCTCATTAATGAGATCAATTTTGGGATAGGGTAAATCATAGCTATGAATGAAAGGGGGAACTAAATTATCATCATATGAATGAAACAAAACATCATGAACATCTTTAATTTGTAACTTGAAATTGAACTAGCAAAATAAGATAAGAACTCCATATGCACTTATGATAAAACAATAAACTCATATAATGTTCACCCCATACATGCATGGAAAATTGAATAAAGGAGGGAAATAGGAATTTGAATTGGAAATTTGAAATTTGAATTTAAAATTTGAAACTTGCAAAATAATTGAATAATGTAAAATTTTAGAAAAATGATTATTCAATTAAATAAGAAAATTGATTGAAAAGATAAAGAATAATTGTGAAAAATCATGCAACCCACCAATAAATTTAAATTTAAAGAATTAGGGCTTTGTAAAAATACCCTCTTAATTTTAGAATTTAATTTAAAATTACCCAATATGAAATTAAGATTTTAAAAATTAGGGCCTTATGAAAAGAAACTCTTAATTTAAAAAATTTTAAATTAGATCTAAGGTTGAAATTGAAATAATTAATCCAAAATCGGGCAATTCACAAGGTTAATTTAAATTTAAAAATTAGGGCTCATTTAAGTAACCACTTAATTTTAAAATTTAAATTTGAAATTGGATTTAAGATTGCAATTTTGAATTTGAGGCAACTCTAAAATGATAAATTCAAAATTTAAACAACCCACAAGCTCAATTTTTTAAAATTTTAAAATCAGGGTTTTTAAAATTCACCTCTTAATTTTAAAATTTTAATTTAAATGAAAATTTGAATTTTGAAATTAAAAAACACTCACATCTTAAATAATTAATCCAAATTAAGTAATTCACAAGCTCAATTTTGAATTTAAAAATTAGGGTTTTTGAAATTAACCTCTAAATTTTAAAAAAATTGCAATGAAATCAAACTTGTAAATGAAAACTTGAATTGTAAATTGCATACACACTCAGATCTGAGAACATAAATCAGAGTTAAAGGTGTAAGGAGTCAGGTTCACCAAAATGTAATGGTGAAAAATTGATTTGGAGTTTGCAACATAGAAGAGAGAAACGACTAAATATTTTCACTTAGGACCATTACATTCAAAAGAGGGAAGGGAATCCACTAGATTCAGTCACAAATTAGATAAGGACTAAATAGTAAATGAATTGAATTAATTTTGATTTCCTCTCTTGTAAATTGAAATGCTGAAAATGAAGGTAAAAATATGTAAATAGTAGGCTACAAATGCAAGATTGAGTTGGGCACCTAGAACTGAGCAATGTAAGTCGAGTCAGATCCACTGCCCAAAAAAGGTCCTAAAATGTCGAAACTAAATACTAAATGAATTGAATTAATTTTGAAGAGTACAACTCTGTACCTATATCCTAGACACATAAAGAAAGGGAAATAGGTTGGGAATAGGGGTTTGCCTAAGTTAAACCTCAGTTGAGAAATCAACCTTGAATGAAATGATGCAAATACTAAAATAAATAATAGAAAGATATACATCAGATCTGTAATGATTGGTAATGATGCTTTGATTCTTAAATTTAATCACATATGTTATATGAAATGGCATGAACATGACAAAACCCTAATCACACACACATGCTTGCAAATGAATGATGTAAATTTGCTCCACAATTGATAGATGAAGAATATGCTACCGTAAAGACTTCTAGAAATGCTTGATGATGAATACTTCAATGCTTGAATGCTTGATTGCTTGATTATAGTTCTCCCAATATCTCTCTTGTTATCACAATGAGAAGAGAAAGCCTCCTTATACACTTGTCCATCGTCAAACATATTAATTTCCTAACATAAGAAGACATGAAGCAAGTTCTCCCACTCAAAATTTAGATATAGAAAAGGGTTTAAATTAGGGCCTAATTAGGGATGACCATGGCATGGTACCATGGTCCCAATGAGAACCAAGGCACCATGCCCTATTCCTACCCCATATTTGGGCTAGGGTTAATGGTCCTAGCAAGGTGGAATGTGAAAATATGACCATTATTGCATGGTAGATGCATAAATAAGTCATGATCAAGCATGAGGATGTGAACAATAAAGTGAGAACCCCAAATGTGGCCTAAATTGCAAAGAGTACAATTTTAGGATGCTACACGAGCATGATATGATGTCATGATTCTCTCTCACTTGCCTGATTGATTATGATATATATTATGGTATATGTTGTCTCATGGTTATTGGTGGTTGTAGGAATTGCAGGTACTAGACATTGACTCCACCTAGTCTCAAAAGTATGAGCGTGTCTCTTTCCCAGTGGCAAGTTGATTGGAGATGGCATGAGTTCCCTCTACACACCCTAGGCTTAAGTTGTCACCCTTGTAAATCTAAGTGTCATCATGTGAGTCATCGTGTTGGTATTTAGTGATGTGATGTTTGAACCTATGTTGGGTTGCCTAGTGACATTGTGAGTATTAGATTATCTAATAATTAATTGATTTGTATAGTTTATTATGAATTAAATAAATTAATGGATGACATTAATATTTAATATCAATGTGTGATAAATATTATTGGGATATTAGTATTCATTAATGTTTATTTTATGAATTATTATTATTATTATCCGACAGTTTAATGTTTATTTAAATATTTATTATTTGAGCCTTCAGTTATTTATTTATTTATTTTTTGTTGGATTATTTATTATTTATCTAATTATTTATTGATTGATTTGATTATTTATTTATTTATTTGCATTGTTTATTTATTTATGTATTTATTTATTTGTTATTCTTTTTGAACCTACCCCTTGTTATGATTGGCCCTCTTGGGAGTTGTGACTGGGAGAATATTATTATTTAATTATTTGTTTATTTATTTATATTATTGTTGGATTTATATTTAATTGGAGCATTTATTTATAATTCCTTTGATTTATTTTATTGATCTTTTATTTATTTTTATTTTTATTTTTTTTAAAAAGGTGGCAGTGCCACTTAATATATTTTATTTATTTATATATTTCTTTTACAAAAGCTAGTTCAAAGAGCTCCTAGTGAAAAGAACCAGTAAGAAAAACTTTGATCCTTGCTCTACAATACATAGAAAGGTTGTGAAGCTTAAATCTCTAGTATGCCAAAAAATACAATATATCTTATAATGTCCAAAATACCAAGTGCCACAAATCATCCCCAAGTATCAAATGCTTTCTGGAATATGTTGAACAAGGTGAAGTCCAAACCAAAACATCACAAGAGTTGTACACATTTACATAGCAGTCCACAATCTGTCTCTTATGCATTTATTCAACTTGCAATCCAACACACTTCTTAGATGCTCAAATCAACATCCATTCACATCATACAGATGCAGCAGAACCACATGACCCTGCACTCATAATACCACACATACCAAATTTTATCATTATGAAAAAGACCACTGCATATCCATGTGTAATATTATTTTGTACCCATGTCCTCCAAAAATGTTTCCTTGAGAATTGGATGACAATTGAGATCACAATTCAGACCCATCATATTAAGTTCCACCTTCGAACTTCCCATATTTTTCAAATGATCTGCAACTCGGCTCCCTTCTCTATACACATGAGAAATGGTAAAGTTTACAAATGTATCAATAAGTGTCCATGCTTGTTCAAGTAGATATCTTATCTACCAATTGTCAATATTTCTCTTTATGCAAATGTTGATAATAATAGTTGAATTGCCTTCAATGTGAATATAAGAGATCTTTAGTATTTTTACTAGTAGAATGCCTTCAAGTAAAGCATATGCCTCTCCAAATTTGTTAGTACCTAGTGGAATAGAAGTAGATTTCAAAGCAAAAACACACCTTGTGTGATCCCTTATGCATACTCCTATCCTTCCATCACCCGGGTTCCCTTTAGAGGAGCCATCAAAATTAAATTTGAAATGCATTGAATCTGGAGGACACCATTTCACTTTATTTCTATCAATTTTACTAGTTCTCTGTTAGGTCCCGGAGACAACTGAGAGGGGGGGTGAATCAGTTGTCAAAAAAATTCAAACCAAAAATCAATTAACCAGCTTAATGTTTAATACCGGTAAACCAGTTAAGTGTGTCGGTAGATAGTGTTAACAGTAAATTGCTATACTGGTAAGTATTAATGCATGAAACATAAACATAAAGTCATCCACAACACATAACACCAATATCTGTACGTGGAAACCTTGTAAGGGGAAAAACCACGGTGGGAAACCTTACCCACAATTAGATGATACTACTGTAGATAGTAAGTGTACATAAATGGGGTCTGCACATGCAAAAAGGCCAACAACCTAGAGCTCACTGCTCAAACACAAAATGGGAGTCACACTGACTATAGTTGGATGGTTAAATCCAATAAGAATGTACTGCACAAAATAGCATCTCCATATGCTTGATTCAGTACTGGTGTAATGCTGATATGCTTCTACAAAAACCTAACTTCACCTTCAAATGATGTCTTCGTGTATACCTCTGCTTAATCTCGCATATACCTTCACACAACTCTTTTTCGCATTCCACATTTGATCTTACAAATAAGATCTTACATTTATACCATACCCTAAGACAAATTTTAGTAGGTCGGCTCTACAAGATATTACAATAAAAAAATTTTACATACAATATAATATCTAATGCAATAACCGATTGAACATGTCGAGTTAATGTATTTACAACAATAATAAATCATCTCCATAGTGTGCCATGCTGATCTGGAAAAGATAAACCTGTCAGTGTAACCCTAGATAACCTGGACCTATTTGCCGGTAAAAGAAAATATGCAAATATGAATATACCAATGATTAATTCTTTAAAACAAACTGTCTATATGATGTCTTCAACATTACCAAGTTTCTTTCATATCATTCTAGGTACCGGTGAACCATATACCAATAACTGTGCAATAGTTACTTTCTTGCCGGTGAATGTTGTTGGATCTCCAAAGTGCTAGTTTTCAGTAGGTATTGACATCAATGACAAAACCATACCAAAATACCAACAATCTCCCCCTTTGGCATTGATGGCAACACAAGATGGAAAAACCATCAAAGTGCCAAAACAGAAATGTCAAATACCAAAAACAATCAATCTCCCTTAAACAACAATTTCTCCCACTGGGAATAACATTTGTTTATCCAAAGATTTATTTTTCAATACCAATACCAATCTCTCCTCAAAAGATAATGTGTTTTTCCATAGATATCTCTCCCCCTTTGACATCAAATGCCAAAGTTACAAAAATCAAGTTCATATACAAAATACCAACTACTCCCCCTGAGAAGTAGCTTCCTCATTAAAGACTGGAGTAAAAAGATTTGTCTTTCAATTCTGCCAGTTGATGACAATCACCTACTGTCTAAGTCTCTACCGATGGTGGTATGACTCCAAGATGACCTTTGAGATATTCAAAAGTCTCCTTAGGGAAAGGTTTTGTGAAAATATCTGCAAGTTGTTCTTTAGTATTCACATAAACCAGTTTTATCTCTTTTTCTTCAACTTTTTCCCTTAGAAAATTGAGTTTGATAGAAACATGTTTTGTTTTAGAATGTAATACTGGATTCTTGGATATATCAATTGCTACAGTGTTATCACAATATATAGTAATAGGTTCCTTGCATTTTACCTTTATGTCGTTCAACATTTGCTTAAGCCATAGTACCTGTGTACAGTTAGTTGTTGCTGCAACATATTCTGATTCTGTTGTTGATAAAGATGTACAACTCTATTTCTTACTCAACCAAGAAACTAATCTCTTTACAAGAAAGAATGCTCCTCCAGTGGTTATTTTTCTATCATCCACATCTCCTACCCAATTTGCATCTGTTTATGCACATAGGTCAAAATTTTCATCTTTAGGATACCATAATCCAAGATTTGTTGTGCCTCGTAAGTATCAGAAAATCCTTTTTACTATTGATTCATGATTTTCCCTAGGATTACTTTGAAATCTAGAAACAATACATACTGCATTCATAATATCAAGTCTGGTTTGTGTCAAATACAGTAAACCTCCTATCATAGATTTGTATCTAGTTGGATTAACAGGTGTAGATTCATCCCTTTGAGATAATTTGTCATTTGTAGTCATAGGTGTGCTTACCGGTTTAGAGTTCTCCATCCCAAATTTCTTTAGTAATTCTTTCAAGTACTTGGATTGACTCAAAAATATACCGTTATCAGTCTGTGAAATCTATAATCCTACAAAGAATTTTATTTCTCCAATCATAGACATTTCAAATTCTTGCTGCATTTTAATAGAAAATTCCTTACATAATCCATCTTCTCCTCCAAAGATTATATCATCAACAAATACTTCAAGGATCAAGATGTCATCATTAGTTACTTTGTAATATAAATTACTAGCTGCATTTCCTTTAGTAAAACTAATCTTTAAAAGATACTTATCCAAACTTGCATACCAAGCTCTTGGGGCTTGTTTTAATCCGTACAAAGCTTTTCTTAACCTGCAAACCATATCATTGTCATCTGTCAAAGAAAATCCATTAGGTTGTTCAATATAGACTTCCTCTTCAAGATCTCCATTCAAAAATGCACATTTAATATCCATTTGATAAACTTTGTAGTCCTTGTGAGCTGCAAAAGCCAAGAATAATCTAACTGCCTCAATTCTGGCTACTGGTGGAAAGGTTTCATTTTAATCAACTCCTTCTTTCTGAGAATATCCCTTAAACACTAGTCTTTCTTTATTTCTAACAACCTTACCATCTTCATTAAGTTTGTTTCTAAATACCCATTTGGTTCCAATTACATTTTTATCTTTAGGTCGGGGAACTAATGTCCAAGTATTATTTTTCTCAATTTGTCCTGATTCTTCTTCCATAGCTTTAATCCAAAATTTATCTTCACATGCCTCATTGATAGATGATGGTTCAATTTGAGAAATAAGACATACCTCTTCATTTTCCAATCTTCCTCTTGTCATAACTCCTTTAAATTTGTTTCCAATTATCTGATCTTCAGAATGATTCAATCTTACATACTGGGGTGTCTTAGTTTGTTATTGTTCTTCAATTACTGTGGAATCCTCTGATGATACCGAGGTAACTGGATCTTCATTCTATACCGGTGGATTCAGTGTAGGTTCATTTGTCACAATTTTTGTTGCCGGTTCAGAGTCTATATACCTTGAAGTTCCTCTAAATTGTTCATCAATCTTTACATTTGTACTCTCAACAATTTTCTGCAATCTCTTATTAAAACATCTATATGCCTTGCTCTTAGATGAATAACCAAGAAATATTCCTTCATCACTTCTAGGATCAAATTTGCCAATATACTCATCTCTTCTAATATAACATTTACTACCAAAAATTCTGAAATACTTAAGAGTAGGAGTATTACCAAACCATAGTTCATGAGGGGTCTTACTGATTTCACCTTTGATGTGAACTTTGTTGAATGTATAGACAACAGTGCTAACTATCTCTCTCCAATACACATGTGGTAGATTTTCTTTTGATAACATACTTCTTGTTGCATCCAAGATAGTTATGTTTTTCCTTTCAACAACTCCATTCTGTTGTGGTGTCTGAGGTCCTAATAACTATCTTTTGATTCCATTCACTTCATAGAATGTATTAAAGTCATTAGATGTGAATTCTCCTCCTTGGTCTGATCTTAAACATTTGATTTTCTTAGTGGTTTCATTCTCAACCATTGCTTTGAACAGTTTGAACTTCCCAAGTGCTTCTGATTTTTCTCTAAGAAAAGTAACCCAACACATTCTAGAATAATCATCAATAATTAGCATGAAATATCTATCACCTTGTAAGCTTCTAGTTCTAGTTGGACCACATAAATCAGTGTGAATTAAATCAAGAGCATTATTGGATTTTTCTAGAATACTTTTGAAATTAGCTCTAACTTGTTTTCCAAATTGACATTCCTTACAAATTGTATTCTAAGGTTTCACAATTTTAGGTAGATCTCTAACTGCCTTAGAAGTACTAATTTTTACCATGCAATCAAAGTTTACATGACATAGTCTCTTATGCCATAACCAACTTTCATCTATATGTGCAATTAAGCATGCCTTTTCATTGTTGTTCAAATGAATTATATTACCTCTAGTCTGATTATCAGTTGCAATTTCCAAACCAGTTCTATTCATGATTTTGCATTTTCCATTTTTAAATTGTAACTGAAATCCTTTCTCAACTAATTGACCAACACTTAAAAGATTATGCTTTAATCCTTCAACATAGTAGACATTGTCAGTGTTATGCTTACCATCAAGAGATATTGAGCCCTTACCTTTGATTGAATAGGCTTTGTCATCTCCAAATCTTACTAAACCTCCATTGTATTCTTGAAAGTTCAAGAATTTACCTTTGTCTCCTATCATATGATGTGAGCATCCTGAGTCAATGATCCATTCATCCTTTACTTCAACTTTAGCTGCTAGGGCTTGTTCTACTGGTTGAGCAGTAGGTGCCAGTTGATCTTCTATTATAGGAACAAAAACCCATCCATTGTCTACTGGATCCTCATCAGAATCATCAGTCACACCTTCATCAGCAATGTAACAAGATTTGTCTTTTTTCTTCTTAAATCTGTATCTTTGATATTCAGGATTAGGCTTGTATGTTCTTCTAGCTTCTTCTCTTAGTCTAGCATGTCTATCAGGGCATCTTGAAGCCATGTGACCAATCTTATTGCAGTTAAAACATTTAAAGGGTGCTTTACCTTCATACTTACTTCCAATTGGACCTTTTGGCATTTTTCTTGCAAATAGTGCTTCAAGTTCTTCAAGCTCTTCATTCTCCTTCCTAGTTTCTTCAAGTTCTCTTGCATAAAAGGCTTTCCAGTTTGATTTGTGAAATGATGGAGCAAATGATGTTGATGCTTTAAAGGCCAAATCTGTCTTTATAGTAGCAACAGGACCAAATTCCTCAATTTCAAAGGCTGAAAGTTTTCCAATCAATGTATCCCTAGTTACTAATGTATTAGGCATTTTTCTCAACTCATTTATAGCAGTAACCTTCATTTTGTATATCGGTGGAAAACCTCTTAATATTTTTGAAATAATTTCATCCTCACTCAAGGTTCCTCCACAACATTTAATACCCAAAACAATTTCATTTACTCTTTCCATAAAAGCATAAATCCTTTCATCTTCTTCCATTTTCAGATGTTCATACCTGACTCGGAAGCTTTCAAGTTTTGCAATTTTGACTGTGGAATCTCCTTCATTCAGTGTTTCCAAATGATCCCAAATAGCTTTAGCAGTAGACCTATCTAATAATCCCATGATTTGTTGATCTAATAATGCACTCAAAAGTGCTTCTCTTGCTTTGCAATCATTCTCTTCATCTTTGGCTAAGGTAGTTGGAGCAATCTGACTAGCTACAAGAGCAGTATAACCATTCTTTGTAACTTCCTAGATGTCTTTACTGATGCAATTCAGATGTGTTTCCATCCTGATCTTCCATATCCCATAGTTGGTTCCATCAAGTTTAGGACTGTCCTTCATGAAGTAATTAGTAGACATTGGATCTCCACAAGTTGTTAAACTTCTACAAAAGAGGACTAAGCTCTGATACCAATTGTTAGGTCCCAGAGAAAACTAAGAGGGGGGGGTGAATCAGTTGTCAAATAAATTCAAACCAAAAATTAATTAACCAACTTAATGTTTAATACCGATAAACCAGTTAAGTGTGCCACTAGACAGTGTTAACAGTAAATTGCTATACCGATAAGTATTAATGCATGAAACATAAACATAAAGTCATCCACAACACATAACACCAACATTTGTACATGGAAACCTTGTAAGGGGAAAAACCATGGTAGGAAACCTTACCCACAATCAAATGATACTACTGTAGATAGTAAGTGTACAAAAATGGGGTCTGCACATGCAGAAAGGCCAACAGCCTAGAGCTCACTGCTCAAACACAAAATGGGAGTCACACTAACTACAGTTGGATGGTTAAATCCAATAAGAATGTACTGCACAAAATAGCATCTCCATATGCTTGATTCAGTACTGGTGTAATGCT
This sequence comes from Cryptomeria japonica, assembly GCF_030272615.1. Taxonomy (NCBI): domain Eukaryota; kingdom Viridiplantae; phylum Streptophyta; class Pinopsida; order Cupressales; family Cupressaceae; genus Cryptomeria; species Cryptomeria japonica. The sequence goes on along the minus strand of NC_081410.1, from coordinate 500,350,210 downwards.
GATATGCTTCTACAAAAACCTAACTTCACCTTCAAATGATGTCTTCATGTATACCTCTGCTTAATCTCGCATATACCTTCACACAACTCTTTTTCGTATTCCACATTTGATCTTACAAATAAGATCTTACATTTATACCATACCCTAAGACCAATTTTAGTAGGTCAGCTCTACAAGATATTACAATAAAAACATTTTATATACAATATAATATCTGATGCAATAACTGATTGAACATGTTGGCTTAATGCATTTACAACAATAATAAATAATCTCCATAGCATGCCATGCTAATCTAGAAAAGATAAACCTACTGGTGTAACCCTAGATAACCTGGACCTATTTGTCGGTAAAAGAAAATATGCAAATATGAATATACCAATGATTAATTCTTCAAAACAAAGTGTCCATATGATGTCTTCGACATTACCAAGTGTCTTTCATATCATTCCAGGTACCGATGAACATTATATCCTATCAGTGAACCATCTACCAGTAACTGTGCAATAGTTACTTGCTTGCCAGTGAATGTTGCTAGATCTCCAAAGTGCTAGTTTTCAGTAGGTGTTGACATCAATGACAAAACCATACCAAAATACCAACATTCTCACTCTTGGAAGATAAGGTGATATAGGAATAGAAATTCCCTTCTAGCAATTAATAACTTGACCATCCCAAGAAGTAAATTCCCTATTTGAATTGAACTAATTTGAAACATGAGCATTAACCAGTTCTGATACTAATTTTTCAATATAATTGAAAACATCAAAAAGAGGAGATGTTTGCTTTCTAAAACTATGCTTATTTCTTTCCCACCAAAGTGACCATACTACTATGGATGGGATCACTTTCCAAATGCACACAAAAAGAGAGGATGAGTATAAGACTGGCCATGACTGGAACAAATCCCATACATTATTTGGAAGAGGGATGCTAAAGGAAAGCTTATCAAGCACAAACATCCAACAATAATGAGCAAAATCACATTGGAGGAGGAGATGATCTAACGTTTCACTGTGCTCACCACAAAGTACACAAGCAAATGGATGTGCAATATTCAATTTCTCAAGTCTTTCACTGGTGAGTATTCTCTTATGTAGAACAAGCCAAGCAAACATCCCTGCCTTGGGAAGAACATTGTTGTTCCAACAGAAATTATAAGCTCTTTGTGAATAGGATTGAATAGACATCTGATGAATTGCCTAATACCCTTCCTTGATAGAGTATTTTCCATTCTTCGTAGGGCACCATATCAATTTTTCCAAACCATTAGAGATAAAAAATAATGTGGTTCTTGAGAATCAAAGAAAATTTTACCTTTTGACCCGGGGAGATAGGGAGTAGAGATGGCTTGTTCCAAATGACATGATTTGAAGGCTTCTCAAGATCATCTATGTAATAATAAAGGTGAGAACCCCATTGAGCAATAAATATAGGGATCACATCTATTAGAGATTCCTCAATATTAAGAGGGGGGAGATCACTCCATGAATCATCCCAAAAGTTGACATCTTTGCCATTATGTACTTGCCATGATAAATATCTAGTAATCACATTCCTAGAATCCATCATGAAGTTCCAAACTGTAGACCTTGATGGAGGATCAAGGATAGTAAATATACATGATGGGGTAGGAGTATCTAAATACTTTGTTTTCATAATTTGATAGCACAAAGAATGTAGTTTTTCATAAATATTCCAAACCAACTTTCCCCCAAAGGCCTTATTCCTTTTTGAAAGATCATGCAGGCCAACCCTGTCCATAGATTTCCTTGGAGTCATTTTGTTGAGAGGCACAAGCGATATCTTTTTATCTTTTGAAAAGGTTACCTTTCCAAATAAAATTTTGAATAATTTTCTCGATATGAGAAACAATAGATTTCAGGGCTTGAAGGACTGAAATGTAATAGTTTGGAATTGTAGCCAAAATAGTTTTGACAAGAATGATTCTTCCTGACAGAGATAACCATCTAGCTTTCCACACAAAAATTCTTCTTTTTAATTTGTCAATCACATAATTCCAAAAAGAAGGTTTCTGTGCTCCCATAAAGAAAGGGATACCCAAGTATGATGATGGAAGAGAATCCACTGGAAATCCCAATGTCTGGATAATGTTGTTAAACACCATTTCAAAAGTATTGAATATGAATAATTTAGATTTCTGAGCACTGATTTTCTGCCCATATCTAGAAGTATATATGTCCAACATTTTCTTAATATGTCTTGCTTCTTGAATATTGGAACAACCAAATAAAAGTGTATCATCTGTAAATAAAGTGTGAGTGATACAAATTGAGGTATTAGGGATGCATACCCCCTTCCAAAGACCCAGACTCAACTGCTTATTGACCAATCTACTAAAATCTTCTGCCATGATAATGAAAAGAAAAGGTGATAGTGGGTCACCTTGTCGAACTTGTTGAGTGGCTCAAAAAAATCCAAAAGGATTACTATTAACAATAACTGAAAATTGTGCCCCAGAGAGGCAATTTTTGATCCATTTGCACCACTTACCCGAAAAGCCAAACTTTTTAAGAACTCTCAAAAGAAAGGACCAACATACTTTATCATATGCTTTCAACATATCTAATTTATCTATGAAACCAAGGATTGAGAAGAGTTAATTGAGTGCAAAACTTCATGGGCCACAAGCGCACCTTCCAATGTTTCCCTACCAGGAACAAAACCTCCTTGTTGAAGAGATATTACTTTCGGTATCAAGGATTTTAACCGGAGATAGATAGATTTTGTGAAAATCTTGTATACGATATTACACAGGGAGATAGGCCTAAAATCTACAAAATATTGAGGGTTATTGGATTTGGGGATAAGAGCAAGATGGGTTAAATTAAAGTTCTTGAGAATAAAAGCTTTTTGTCTTGACTCCTCCAAAGCCATTAAAAGATCAATTCTTAAAATGTCCCAACACTTTTGAAAGAATAGTATGGTGAAACCATCAGGGCCTGGAGACTTGTTAGGATCCATCGAAACTACCACCTCTTGTAATTCAGCAAGAGAGAAAGGTTTCATCAAGTAATCATTATCACGTTGTGAAATCAGATAAGGGATGGAATCTAGCAATATCTCGACACTGGACTCCTCAGGAACAAAAGGAAGGGAGGGAGCAAGAAGACTTTTATAGAAGAGTTCACCCTCTTCCCCTAATTTCTTGTTCATTAGTTAATTTTACCCTCGAAGAAGAGGCATTTATAGAAAAGATAGTAGATGTAGCTTGCTTAATCTTTGCAGATGCCTGGATGAACTTAGTATTTTTGTCCCCTTCTTTTAGCCATAGCTCCCTTGATTTTTGCCTCCAATACTTCTCTCTAGAGCACAATTCTTCCCAGTAACTTTGTAAATGCTTCTGCTTTGAGAAGGTTTCTGTATTAATCCTAGTAGAAAAGATAAGTTCATTGATGTCCTTTAATTCCTTCTCTACATTTGATTTCTCTGCAAAGATATTTTTGAATACTTTCCTATTCTAGACTTTGATATTTTCTTTTACAAACTGCATTTTCATATAAAGTTGAAACATTTTGTTCCCCCTACAGAAGGGAGCACTTACCCACCATTGTCAAAGCAGAGCATGAAAGTTTGGGTGTCGAAACCACATTCTTTCAAACTTAAAAGAAGGTCTATGATGAGAAGCTTCATGTTTATCCAAGAATAATGAGATAGGAAAATGGTCAGATCCAGAGAACGCTAGAATTTTAGAGCTGAAAGTATATTTCTAAAGGATCCATTCATATGAAGTGAAAAACCTATCCAATCTACTTGCAATTTCAAGGGAAGTTCTCCGGTTTGTCCATGTAAATTGACCATTAGAAGGTGAAATGTCAGAAAGGGCATTGTCAGACACAAAAGATCTAAAGTCTTCAATCACGTTAGACGCAGTTGGATTGCCTCCTTGTTTCTCATTCTGAGACAAGATGGCATTAGAATCACCTCCTAAGATGATTTTCTAAACTCCCTATTGTTGGATCTGACAAGATAGAGTATTCCGAAGAGCATGTTTCTCTTGAGGAGCTGTTGGACAATAGATATTAAAGAGAACAAAGGATAAATCAAAATTTTCAATAAGTATAAGATGCCAATTTGTCCCTTGGTTCAAAGTTTTTGCTTTGATTGTCCTAGAATTCCACAAGGTCATAATACCATCGGAAGCCCCTACTGCAGGAGTATGTATGAAATCCCATAAAGTCCATTTTTTAAAAATCTTTTGAGAGGCTTCATTTGAAAGCTTTGTTGCTTGTAATAAAATGATGTCTGCTTGGGAGGAATCCAACTGCTGCTTGATCCATCCCCTCTTGTCAGAGGCATTCATACCTCTGAAATTACAAGATATGATCCTCATTGCATCCGAGAAGAACAACATATTCTTCTCGGTCTTGTGTGAGCTGAAAACTTGTCTACAATTGTTGTCTGGATACCTACTATGATCTCTTCTTGGGTTTTAAGAATCTTTGGCTTCCGACCTCTTTTTTTAGGTGTTTTAGATAACAAAGGAGATGAAGAGACTGTTTGAGAAAGAGACAGATGTTGAGAAAAATCGAAGTCAAGCTATGTGGGAGGTTGAAAGGGCTAATATGAATTATCTTTAGCCACAAGGTGTTCAACATGACTAGATTCTAACAGGGGCGAGGAAATGGGTGGTGAAATATTGAGATCAAGAGGCATAGCATCAATAGAAGGGACACCCTGAATTTCCAAAAATTCCTCAAGAGCAATTTCATCTATCAATTTCGATGCAACAAAGATAAGGATATCATGTGCCATTAATTCAATATTTGGAGTATCTGATAAGTATCCAACAGTGGAAAGACTGTGATCAACCACATGGAAAGGTTGGCAATTAAACATCACGCTATTAGTTAGGTTATCCTGTGCATTCTATGATATAAAGATTTCTTGGGATTGAGTATCTGAGGTTCCCACGGAATTTAAACTCAAGAAAGAAGAAGTGGGCTGCCTAAAGAGAGAGGAAGCAAATATTTTCTTATACAACCAATCAACCAGGATTGAAGGGCAGTGGATCTTAAAAGATACTTTCTTGTATCTACCCCCAAATTTTTGTAGAGAACTTAAACCAAAAATAGCAACCTAATATTGAGGAGATTTCTTCCAATTGGAGGGCTTTGTTCTTTTTTCTGCTGGAAGTAAAACGTCGGTCATAGAACCCAAAAAGGATTGAGAAGGAATTAGAGAAAGAGGAGGACCGGCCTGAAACTGGACACCCTAGAAAGGTCTTGCAATATTATCCACATTATTCAGAGGTACGGAGCTCCCTGTTGAGTCAACTACACTTGTTGTCCCACTTGGTGTAGAAGGGGGAGATGGAGAAGATTGATAAAAGAAGTATTTATGGAAATCAGTCACAAAATCCTTGTAGACCCTAACAGCATCAATACCCGATCCTTGACACTGCGAATTAAAATGACCCAATTTATCTATACGGTCATCAATATCTCTAGTACCCTGTATGCAAATGTCTTGATTTCATTTCCCTATGGAGGATGTCATTATAATGGACTTGGGAAGTGGCTTTGTGAGGTTTAGCAATAAGAATACCCTAATGGTTAAATGGGAAAGTTCATATGGGATAAGATCATGCTTGATAAAAATACCCATTTGATTAGCCAAAATTTCCATAATATCTGGATCACGGTATTCAAGCGGGAGCCCCGGTAGAGTAATGCAAAAGGGCATGAAAAGAGGGGGAACTGAATCCAGACTAAAATTTGGAACCCACACCAAAGTCATAATACCAACACCCTTACAAAACCATCCCTTATATCTATCAACACAATTTCTATGTTCTTTGGAATAAAAAATGGCAATAAAAAAGAGAGATTGCTTATCCATCAAAAAAAATCCTTCAAGCCCAGCCAATTCTATTTAGCCCAAAATGAAAGTTGCATAAAGGAAATAGTAGAATGAAGCTTACCAATGAGGGCTGTGGCACCTAGCAGATCTATTTGAGGCTGAATAAGGTGGTCTGGCAAAACAATCTTATACACACCTTCAGATTTGCCTAATTTTCCAGTATTAGCAGCAATTGTGTTCTTTGGCGAGATTGGAGCCCGATTACCCTCTTTAGTTGTATCATTTAAACGTTTCTTGTTACCTTCTGCATCCATGTTTTGTGCTAGTGGATCAGGAAGAAATATACAAGGGGTTTACTTTCTCCAGTTCTGTGTAATTTTTTTTGGTTTGAAGGGTGCTCCTTAGCGCAAGTTGTTTATTGGAAGATTATTTGGGGTTGAAAGAAATTTGGGGTTTATCAACTAGGTATTGTTTGGCCAAGACACATATGATGGAAGATTAGCCGAATTAGCCTACGATTTGGGTAGAGAATGATGTGACAATGGTGGTGTCCCCTCGCAAATGTCAAAGGGGGGTTATGGTGTTCGATCTAGTCGGCATGCAAAACAATGTCATGGGAATCTTCTTTCTCTCCCCTTATCCTGTAGCCTACCTAGAAATCGTTGGAATCCATCAAAAGAGTGCCTATTCTCTGATATACCATCATGTAGCTGCCACGAAGCCTGCATAACTCCCACAGGTGTAGGTCCTAGCAACCCTAGTTGCATGGTTTTCCACATCACTCTGAGTTACTCAATGCATGTTTTCACAATCAACGGATGATCTTTGTTACTTGTTATCTCCACTGTTTGGCAGAGGTTGCAAGTCTCTCCACTACTGCCCAGTATCACTATTGCCCAGCCTATAACTCCCTCTACCACCCCCTTGGGTCTTGTCGCCTCTCAACCTCTTAGTTTGGGTTTAGTATTATTGTAATGCTTCTTGAAGAATACCCTAACATGGTCCTGCAACTTTCGGTCACCTTGCAATGTCTCACTGCCTCTCAGCCTACAATGATGGCCACTCACCCTGTCACTCCCATTACGGACCCCTACAACTTCCTCTCACCATGCATAGCCTTGCTACCTCTCGGCCTCCAACGATGACCGCCTGCAGCTCCCATCGCCAACATCGACCCTCGCTGCCTCTTGACTTAGGGTTTCGTTTGTGATGGTTGCAGAGGTTCCATTTAATCCTCTTTAGTGTTATCATTTTTTTGGGCTCTTATTTATTATTATTATTGGTTATTATATTATTACATTCTCTTGTTAGTATTTGAGCAATTAAATATTATAAATCTTACCCACCCTATATTCCTATTGGTTGAAATTTGGGGGTAAGTAAATAATATTATATTTGTTGGTGTAAATTATGTCACATAATTACACTTTACTTAAGTTTACTTAGGATAATGTATCTTATAGTAGTTTGGATATGAGTAACTTAGGGAAGTGTGCACATAGGGATGATGCATGTAAGAGAATTTCCACCTTTTGTGGTCTTATCTTGTTGTTACATTCCACCTTTAGTGGGTGATTCACCTCTTGTGGAATATTTTATTATTTCTTCTACCTACTCCTACCTACCCCTACCTACTTGTGTATCTCATTGAGCCACATGTCATGATTGTGTGCTCACATATCCATATTGCCTTGCCTTTATAAGTAGGCCCATCTACATTGTATGTAACAATTTTAGATGATCCAGTTGATCAATATTTTGCATCTTGATTAGAATATAGTTTATTCTTATCAATCTATTTGTCTCTCTTACTATGCTATAAATTGAACTCTAGATCTTGGAAAATTCTCACATGGTATTAGAGCCATTGGAGTGCCATTGGTTTGCCAATTGAGAGAAATTTGATGCTTTTTGGGTTTTTGCATTTTGGAGCTTTCTAGGTTAAATATGAGGTCATCATTGGATTGAGGAGGCTCAAGAAAGTCAGAATTGCCTTTTGTTTTTTCCAAATCCAACATTTGAGGCCAAATCTAGAGCCAATTGAAGTTGGAGGGTGGTGACTTGTCTTTGGAGCATTTTGGGTGAAATTTTTCATCGCCATTGTGCTTAGAAGGCCCAAAAACCCCAAGATGCCTATTTATATGTGCAGATCCGAGAAGTTGGCCTACTACTAAAAAAAAATCTCCCCCTCTATTGTATGGATGTTTGCAGCAAGTATGATTTTTTAAAAATTAAAAATTAAATTTTTCTTTTTTTTTTTTAATTTCTACGTTTTAATTTTCTAGCAATTTTGTTTTTCAATTAAAAATCGTTAAAAAAAATCATTTTATTAGGTGGGGAGAGATGTGTTTTTTGAAAGTTTATTAATTATTATTATTATTATTATTATTTTTTTTTGGGGGGGGGGGCGTGGGGGGGCTTTTATGGGTACCATACGGTACCCTTGTGCAACATTGCATAGTGGTACCACAGTGTACCACCTATGCAGACTCGATATCCATGCAAACCCCTGCCACTATAGGGTGGGTACCTACAAGTACCACCATGTGGGCCCGCAGACCCCCCTGTGGACATTTTTTTTTTAATTTAAATAAATTTTTTAATTAAATGTTTATTTATTTATTTTTTAGTTTTTTAAAATTAAAAAATGTGTTTTTTTTTTGCTTTATTTTTTTAAAAAGTATTTTTTTCAAAAATTTCAATTACTTTTTATTAGAGTTTAATAAAGTTTTTTTTCATGCTTTTTAATGGGTATTTTAATAAAAATAAAATTAAGCTTCATATTATTTTTCTTGAGCCAATATAGTCTATAGTTTTTGAATGAAATCTATTTATTTAGTTTTGTGAGTATTTTGTCGGGGTTGGCTTTCAGGAGTATTTTGCAACTTGGAAAATTTGATTACTTGGATTTTGGCTTGGTTGAAGCTTGCTTGGATTTGGATTTGGCTCTTCTTCGAATTTGGCTTTTCCATTACTTCTATCTTCCAAGTTAGTGCAATTTCCACTTCTCTGCAGTTTGTTTCAGAAAAGATTGTCTTCTCCGTGCATGAAGAAAGTTTGTTTGCCAGGAGATTCAGGAATCACTATAATATTATTATTTATAAAGATAAACTATAAGGTTTGGGGATTAAATGTATTTGCATTTCATTCCTAGTTAGTGTGTTGTTGTGAATGGTGTTCTCTGTGTTTTCTCTATGTTTGCTATAGCAATTATGGATTTTGATTTTGGTTTGGGAGTCGTGAGAATTGTTCTACTATGTATTCAGGAGTGATTATTAACCTATCTAGATAGATTTGTTGCCTTGGCCTGTGTATTACCGTATTGAGTCTATAGGGAGTCAGATTTGTATTTGGTTATGATTTTTTTCCAACTAATGTATTTCGGGTAACTTGAGCTATCATCTTTGATGTGATTTAAATTGTTTGGTTTGGGTGTCATTTTGAAGCCTTAGTTATTTAAGTGTCATTTTTTGGGTTTCCTTACAAATGTGCTAAAATGACATATGAGCTATTTCTTTTGGTATAAGTGTTGTTTCTTAAGGCCTATGGGCTACACTTTTAAGTGTATGTACCAACCTATGTGTCCCTTGCGCTACCTGGTTAGACAAATGCGCTATTCAGATTAGTGTATGAGCTAATCTGAGGGACAAAAGTGTTATTTAAATTGTTGAATGCGTTAATGTATTAGATAGAAGCACTACTCTATGCAACAAAAGTGCTAGACTATTTTTATCACTTACATTTTGATGGTTTTGTACTTCTAAGTTGTTTCCTTCAGTACTGTCATTGTACCAAAGGCCTTAGTTGATCCTCTTGTGCTTCTTAGAACTGATTTTGAATCAGTTTTGGTTGTTTTAATGTTGTTTTTTTAAACTTTGACAAGTTGGTACGCCTTTCTGTTGAGGTTGTGTAATTTTTGTCCCAGAAAGTTGATGAGCCTTGTTGTTGAGGTTAGTTTCATGTTTACCTCCAGTGAGATGGTTGTGCCTCTCTGTTGAGGATTTGATGTTGTTCATGGTTGAGTGAGATAGATTTATGACTTACTCTTGTTTATTGTTATATTGATTATTGTTGAGGCTCTTGTTTATGTATTGGCATCTTGGCTTTTGGTGTTTGTTCCTATTTCATAAGTTATGTGGATACTTTTATGATGTTTCTATTGAGCCTCCTTTTTATCATGAGGTTGTTGTTTATGTTACCCTAAGGTCTTGGAACATGGTTAGGGGGAGTGGGCTTTCATATGATGACCGGGGTCATGAGAGATAGGCTGCTAAGAGGTTCCTAGTACAAGGATGCTTGGAGTCTAGACCACCAAGGCACATTGAAAGTTTTCCTTGTTTAAATAGGTGATAACATTAATAGTTAATTAGATGGATTGGGTAATTAGGTTCATCTAAACAAGATAATAATGGTTGGATTTGAGCCCCAAGACTTATTCCTAGGGTTTATGTTTTAGGATAAGATAGGGTAGACCATTGTGATGGCAAACCAAACTCCCTTGATCTCTCATAGGTTGAGATGGTTCCACATGTCTATCAGGGTTTATATTCCCCTTCTTTGTGAGGAAAGCATTCAAAGACATGTCTATCAGGGTGTGGCTTTTCCCCTCTGTATGAGGATAGCATGTGATAACACTCTACTCCTATATTTGTCCTTGTTCCTTATGCTGGTATGGATATTGATATGCCTTTGGGATTTTCTACGTATTTTGTTTAGCCTTGTGATGTGATTGGCCTATTGGTTATGTGTTACTTCTTAGTTGTGGTTCTTGATTTTTTGTGTTCTCTTTGGTTGTTAGGTGTCATCCTAGGTCTAGAGTGTGTGTGGGACCTTATTTCATCTCCTAGCACAAGGGGTGGTTCATTTTATTCCACATGGTCAAGTGGTTTGATGCCTTGTTCTATTGGGATGTTCTTTGTTTGTTTCTCTTGTGCTTGGATGTGCATTCTTATCTCCCCGGCTTATGGATGGATACTTGTATCAAATTGATGTTCATGATTAATATGGCATATGTATATATAGATATCATGAGAACTTTGTATTTATAGACTTAGAGATATGCTCCTTGATGTAAATGGATATTGTACATGTAATGGTGGTTAATGTATTAGGATATGGTTATGAATCTTGTAAGAAAACATATTGATGTATCTTGTTGTGTCATGGATATTGTTTTATAGATGGAAATAATGTAATCAGATCTATTGAGGCAATTAGTGTAGTATGTATGTCTATTGTTGTTAGAAATGGTTTAGGAATGTAGTAGTGTAGTAATATTTGTATCTTTTTTTGTCAGTATCTATGCATTTAAGGATTAAGGTTCATGGATGAAAAGTGATGTTATTGAATTGAAAATTATGCTTAGAATTGTGTGGAATCTTCTAATAAAAATAAGGAACATTTGTACCTTAGATTTGATGTAGAGATGTGTGGATAATCTTAATTTATGGAAATGGATTAGACATGTAGTAGATGGCATTAGAAATGAAGGAAAGTTATTATGATAATGATGTGAGGTTGGGAATTAGGAACACTTGGATTGGCTCTTTAAAATGAACTTAATAGGATTTATTGTCCTTGCATTATTAATGATGGGAAACATGAAAGATGGATTAGTAGATGACCTTATGTATAAGCATGAAGGAGTAAATGATGGTTGTATTAGATTGCATTAGGTTAAGGTAGTACTCATAAGGTTTTTGTTAAGATGAAGTTATAAGTCATTGCATTGAGATATCCTAGGGAAGATAAATTTTGAATGGTATTTATTTTTGCTTGCATTATGAGCTCATATGATTATGCTTTTATGTTATCTTCATGATGGATATGTGTATATCATGTATATGGATATTAATGCATGTGAGTACATGGTTATATGTGAAGCATTATATGATGTTTAAAATAAAATTATCTCTATTAACATGGTAGTTATCTTTATTTCTCTAGGGTATTTTGGTGGCCATTACATCTGGTATTAGAGCTTGTGTTGCAAACATTGGGATCTCTAGTTAAGGTTGTTGCTCTTAGTCATGCATGGTGTATTATAATGTTCTTTTTGTTTAAGTTGTTTATGAGATTTGTTATGAGAAAAGTATTTGGAGCCCTGGAGATTTTAGATATCTATTCTTTGTGTTCTCTCCCTAAGCCCTTTAAAAATCATAATTGTGTGCAATATATGCATTCATCTCTTGTGCATGCCTCCTGGATGTGAGCAATGTTTATATGATTCTATGCGGTCTTGCTTGCTTGTTATTTCTAGTGCTTACCTATGTAATAAAGTTTTTTTTCATTATATAAATAATTATGCTATAGAATGAGAAGAAGTGTATTCATTTAACTGATGCTATATTTATAGGATTATCTTATTTAGAATAATACATTGATTTTCCTATGAATAGTAAGATGGTGTGCTTGCAATATGCATATATGAATGATTCAATGTAGACCATGATGAGTAATTGAAAAATGTGAATGAAATGCATTTATATAATTAGATAGTAAATAGTAGCTTAATAATATTCTCTATCCTTTACTCTTCTACATTAAATGTAAGGGGTAAATTGGTGGTTTATGGGTACCAGATAGAAATATTAGGTATTGTTACGTGTAATATTTTACATGTAATAAAAGAATTGACTTAGTAAATCATATCTTTCAATAAGGATTTGAGATTTTTAGCTCCATTTATAATGTTAGGAGACATCATGGAAGGTTTAATTTGCATATCTTAGGAAATGATGTAAGCAACTGCATGGTATGATAAAAATGACATATTTAGGAAATTCAAAACTATTCATGCATAACTCTTGTGTGCATCTACTAGTTGTTGGCAATGGTCTTTGTTGACTCTTAATTTTGCAATAAATGCAAACAACCTTATGGGAAATTTAGTGATGGGGGACCTTTTGCGTGAAACTCATTGAATGAACTCTAGGTTTGAGAAGTCAGATCTTCATACAATTGGGGGAGAAAAGGGGAAGAAGGAAACTTAATAATAATCTACACTACTTAGGCGATATGCCAAAATATTTTGGAAAAGTATTGACAACATAAAACCTAGATGCATGCGGCTTTAAAGCTCATTCAACAATCTACATGCCCAGAACTATTTGAGAGGATAGTTTGATAAAAATTCATTCAATATAATATGACATTCACCATTCATCCAATAGATAAGAAGTCTTAAAACATAGTTTAATTCATTGAGTCTCACAACATATATCATAGAAGTTATCAAATTTGAAAACAACACAAAAGTCAGTCTATTAAGCTTCAAATAAAACAATCACAAAGGCCACAAGCACAATATGTCATGTCTATCATTCACCAAATTTAATTAACATAAAGGCTTCTTCAATGAGCTAAAGTCTAAAAATCTCTCTAAAGTCTAAACTCCCTAAAAGCAGGAAAAAGAAAGCATATATAGAGCCCCTAGCTCTTAACCAACAGAACACAACATCAACAAAATCCTAGCAACTGCTTCTGATAGGAAACTCCTAGTGTGGCACTCAAGGAGACGCTACCCAGTGAAACGACCTTCAAAGTTGTTATCCCAACCACATCATGGTGACCCTTGCACCTACCAAACAAGAAAATCGTGATGCAAACCGCATTCTGGTTCATGAACCACCATGGAAGACATGCAATGACTTGAGGGAGACCCAAAGTTGAGCACAAAAAGAGAACCAGATTGTGAAATGTGAGGCCACCAAGTGTCACTACCTTTACATAGGGGATGGTGTGGCCGAGAAGTATACACTGAGAAAAAAGATTTGAGCCACGCAGCAGATCCACATTCTCTCAACTTTGAGCGAGAAAAGTGAGCCTCTCAGGGAAACATCGAGACACCATGTGGCATGTGTGTTGATGAATAGGAAAGTGGGCCAAAAATAAAAAGAATTTTTTTCCACTATACCAAAATGCCACCTACGAACAATCCCGAAATAACATTAACATTTCTTGGTGACTCAATGGGGAATTCTGCCCGCAGAATGCTAGAACCCAAAATTGTTGGTTCACAAACTAGACTTCAAGCCTAAATGGGGAAAAGTAGATTGAAGACCTACTGCAATGGAAACCACTAATCCTCTGAGGGTAGCACTTTCATTTCCATATTTTGGTAGTGTTGGTCTAAATAGATTACTTCATCAAATGGCAAGTTCGCTGGTTCATCATGGACCAGTTTCAAGAGAATGTAGAGATGGGCTAGGGGATGCAAGAGAGGCTCAACTTCCTCCACTGAAATAAGACTACTTAGGTGTTGTAGGAAGGTCTAATCTTTTTGTAATTGTTCTATCTATCTCATCACTTGTTCAATCCCTAGCATAGAGCCATCTATGGGAAAAGGAGAAGGCAGACCCAGAAAAACAAGCCTCTCTACACACTGCTTGATATCTGGAACTGAAATCTTCAAAGGCTTAAGCATTGCTGATACATGTATGATTACCCTATGTTGGTAATGAAAACATTAGTCTTCTTAATTAATTGCTTGTGGTTTGTAATTCCTTTTGCTCTCAATTCTTCATCTGGAGCAACATACAACAAATAAATTAAGCCTGGGCTACGAGGAGCTTAGAGCCAACGAAAAGCATAGAGTTGTTAATGAGAGTGCCTGATTTAGCACAAAGAGATTGTGCTTCTCCTAGGAATCTCAGTATGGGTTGCAATGAAGGACAATACTGCTTAATTCTCTCCCAATGAGAAACATATAATTCTACTAAAATTGGAGAGAAATCTTGAAGAACCTCAAGAGGGGAGGAAGGTTTGATACCCACGAGACTTCCTCATCTTTTTCTCTTATCTCATTTTGCAGCTCCCTACACTTTTCTTGTTCATGGACCACCTGACTTTCTAGAGCGAGGATCTTGGTGCTTCCATCCTGTAAAGCTTGTTGAAGTCGTGACATGCGATCTTGTTCTTGCTACAACAAACCTTCCACATCCAAGAATTTATTTTCATCTTTTCCACTCTACTTTGTTTCTCATGTGCATCTATTTCAAACCTTTCTCTTTCCTCTGAAAGTGTGACCTGTGTATCACTCAGCTACCAAGCGTATTCTTCTTTTAGGCGGATCTCCTCACGCAACTAGGTATGAATTTGGGTAGCATCTCTAGAAGTTTCTTTTAGCTGCTATATTTCTTGCTCCCTCTCCTACAATTCTTTCAAGGCCACATTCCTCATTGCCTCTTGTCCTTTCAATTGAGAGCTCATGTTGTTCAGGGCGAACTGCAAATTTCCTTTTTCAAAGTTGGCTTGGGTTAACAATCCCTACAAGCAATTGATTTCAACATTTCTAGCTCTATCTTCCTTTCTCCATTGGTCCAAGGATTCTCTAAGGGTCACATTCTCTGCTTGCACTTTCTCCAGATGATGACTTTTTTTGATGAAATCTGAAGACACATCCTTCGAGGTTTCTTTCATCATTTCTACTTTATCAGATATCATAGCATTCAAGAGATTGACCCCGACAACATGTAAGGTGTAATCATTGGGTCTCATTTGGGCCTTTGACTTCTCGACCTTTGGGAACATGGTCACAAATAAGAGACTATCTTTTTCCTCGCTAAAATGTGTTTGTACATCTGGATGGGCTGGTTGCCACCATCTTTCTCCTTTCTCTTACTAGTCTTGCCAATAGGTGTAGTCTTGGAGTAGGTAACCTGTTGCTAATAAGCATCTAGGTTTTCAATAGCTTGGCCTACAAACACTACACGAGGAGGGATTGCAAAGGGGAATTATGAAATAGGGTCACTGGAAGAGGTCTGAATGGGATGTGCAATCATGGTTGGGGAGAACAACGGGATGAAAGAAGAGGCTCCTAGAAAAACTAGATTAGTGGATGCTACCCAACATTTGGGGGAGGAGTGGACTCTTCGAAACCAAGCCTACACGAGACAATGGTTGTATCAGGCATCTGTGGGAAAAACGTTGCAAGAAGAAAATCAGGGGTAGAGAGCAAAATAGAGACCTGCGATGACACAACTTGAGGGTCAATTGGTGCTCTGACAGGTGTTAATGTGAGCGTAGTGGGGACTTGGGTAGGCATAGATGCGACTTGGGATTCTATGAAAGACATAGATTGAGCAAAGAAAAATGGCAGAGAAGGGTGTACCTGAGTCATAGAAGTCACTAGTCGCTAAGAGGCTGGAGGAATTATAGAGACCCGAGAAGATGAACCCTTCTTGGTAGAACCCAGATATTTCTTTTTGCTGGAAGGGGAATCAGGCGCCTTCTTCTCAGCCAATCTTTTGGCGGTTTGGGAATGGGGTCTTCGGATTGAACTAGTGAGAGGAATAGGAATACTAGACTCGATCTCTAGCTCTACTACATTTATAACTTCTACCTCCTGATGTTGAGCTTCCTTAAGGATGAGTCACCATGTGGGGACTCATCGGCTATCTCTTCATCTAATTTGTTGTGATGTTGCCATTCAACCTCAAAGCGCTCATCGAAAGGAGAGTTCCTAAAGTTAGCTCTGGGCTGATTCACTTCTTGACGGTAGATCCAAAAATCCTCCCTCTTTTTCTTAGGCCATGAATCCAATCTCATGGCTTCTAGCATGCTCTATGGAATGGGCTTTGTTAAATTGTACTTTTGTAGGATAGAGTAAAAATTCAACCACAAGGGACATTTTAAAAAAGGAAAATCACTGGGACCCACATAGAGATTTGGGTCATTCACTGGTGGGTTGGTGCGTCCTTCCCACGAACTCTACAGTTCATGCTTTACTACCATTTTTTCTCTTAGATAGGCACCCATTCATGTCATAACTCCACACATCATCAATTGCTACCAAACCGAGTTGCACTAGCTTGGAGATCGGGACATTCTCAACAATGCTCCTTCGTATGAGAGTAATGGGGCCAATAGCTTTGTGGTCTTCTATTATGGAGGTATTATGTTTTCCTGCCCCTATAGCTCTATCTATCTCCACCAACTATCAAAAAATTTCAAGGGAGAGGGTTCTCTCTATGACATAGGTAGGTAGGTAGAAGGGTTCTTTAGAGAAGCCATGCACCCAGACAACAGAAAAATCACTACCCAGAAATGAGTCACAAGGGGGCGTTCATTGTACATCCAATTCATTTGTATCTGGGAAAAGAAAGCAAGAGACTCTTTGGGGATCAAACCAAGATCACAAAGGAAATGAGTTAGGAAATAGTCCAAAAATTGATAGGCATCATAAGAAGCTAGCAGGATGGGCATCTAGGCCGACACAGGAATTTTGTTTCCTAGATCATCATGAGTAGCCAATCACATGAATTGACTAAAAAAAGAGTCATTCTGGTGTAGGAAAAGGTGAACTAGGAATGAGGAAAACCTGAACCACCAAAAATGTTGGAATTCAACTAATTGCTTCACCATTTATCTGGTTATCAAGATAGAGAAGTCGAAATGGAATGGCCCTTTCTACATTTGACATTTGAATAGGAAACCCATCATAGGGGTAGTGATCTCCTAGTTGTTATCATGACTACATAGTCACACAAGGGTCAAGGAGACATGTTTGAGGTCATCATGCCTCAAATCATTGTAGGATAGAGGGAATCTTTGACGCTGCATCGTGACAGAATGAGACGATATCCCTTCTAGTGTCCCAATATTCCTCCATGGATCTCTCACCAAACACCTTTGTACCATCAAATATATGACAACATAACATGTCCCTAATAGCCTCTAGGATTATAAGGACTCTCAGAAGGGAGCCTTGAATTGAAGAAGAACCAGGCTCGAACCTATTGGTGCATGCAGTTACAAACTCTAGACAGTGCCGAACCATGGGAACCACGAACTGAGGAGCACCACTATTCCAAAACTTGACTGCCATATATTGTAGCTTGTTCCTATGATTTACCATTCTTCTACAAGAGGCTTCTCTAAATTTATTCGGCTTCCTGTGAAGTTTGGTCTCAATGACATTCTCCAAAGAATCTATCACCATTGTAGGATTGTGGATGGCCGACTTTGATTTAGGTTTGGTTCTTTGATATTCTGGCTTTGGGGCCATGATCTGAGAGGAATATGAGAGGTCCCCAAATACATCTACCCACATTTTCCCTTGGAAAGATCCTAAGGAGGCTTCTTCCATCTCCATCTTCTGCAAGAAAGATTCTCTTTCTGACACCTCTGAAGAGTTTTGACTCTTGGGGGTACAAAATAAACAATATGACATGCATTTTTGGAGACCTTCTTCCTTAAATGTGTCACATGCCTAGATTTGTGTGAAAGAGGGCATTTAATGACAAGCACATCTCCACACATATGCCACTTCATTTTCCAAGTTGCAATTAATTCTAAAAAAGGATTAGCGTCGCCATCTACGTAACCTGAGAAGATGCCTATTCAGTCCGCCATTACTTCGAGCCACTTGAGGTGATTTGTTTGTCTGGACAAATCTCCCCATTAAGGAGAGTATCCATAGCCAGTGAGGCTCACATGAGCCATAACAAACCTATGAGTTATTGGACTTAGACACGATGTACCTATATATATGCGTGGCATCTGAGGACACCACTTCTCTTTTCATTAAGGTACAGGACAAGGCATACACAACCTTCAAGTTCAACTCCATCTATCTGCGTGAGTTTATGAGAAAAGATAGTTGCATCAAAGATCGGGAGCACTAGATTTCCACTTCATTCATTACCTGGAGCTAAAAATATTCTATAAATATGTCTTTTCAGACATTCTTTTGCACATTATCCAGCTCAAAAATGGAGTTTCCTAGAAAATGGATACTCCCGTCAGGCTTACTAGTAGTAAGGTTCATCACTTTCTTCAGCAATATCTTAGACCAAAGGTTACAAGGGATGGCACGATGTAAAAATCCTTTGATCATTGTTGCCATCAAATGGGTTCTTAGGGAGGACTTCTTTGACAATGTGGATAGATACCGTGTCAACACGGATATCTATTCACATTTTGTGGCTTCATTACTGGATGTCGAGATGAATGGTCATCTGACCTCAGAGATAGCTTAGGCACTCTTCCCTCTAGAGTATCTAGGTGGCTTAGAGAATGTTGTGGCATACTATGTTCCTCTCAGAGGTTTACCTCTGGCCTTGGATCTGCAACGTTTGATCACCCTCGACAAGGAGATGACTTGGTATCCTCTTATAGGTGGCCTGAATACCATGTTGTTGTCATCTCATTGCTTTCAAGTGGAACTTTTCATGGAGTTTGTGAGGCCCTACCCCGACCCATCCTATCCTTTCAGTTATTTTCATTTTGGAACTATTTTGGATGCTAGTTTTGACACACTATGGATATAGAACTTTTCATGGTCCCGCGATTTTGGTAACATTGATATATGTGGATGCTTCATTTCTATGCCTTGTGGATTATAAAGTATTATATGATGCTAGATTAGGGTAATATTGTGATGATGCAGATTATTATCTGAATTTCAGGATTTGATATAATGTTAGGAAAATGTTTGCATATCTTGTAGATGGATCAAATTTTGAGGATTATGAGGAAATTGCTTTGAATTGTGACAAATTATATTTCAAAATGTCAAGTCTTTGTAGAATGAATGTATTGTATTCTGATTATGTGATTTTATATATTATATGAGGCTATTTGGGAAGTACTAATGTTTAAATTGAGATGTGCAGGAAAATATCCATGTGACCATGGAAATATTAGGGAGAATCAAGCCTAGGCCAATGTGCGTTAGTAAAACTAGGGGTTGTCTATTTGGAGAGACAACACCCCGTATGTACTGTATTTTATTCGTAAATGTAAGATGTTGCATGAGTGTAATTTGTATTTATTTGATTGATTAAATTGTTTAAGGGACAATTGCCATGTGGTTATTGTGATGTGGAATTATTTTGTAGTGTCACTTGACACCTATGTAGTATGTTGTGTTGGCAATGGTCATGTCACCTTTTTGAAAGTTTTATTTTTGTTAATGGTTATATCCCCTAATTATCCTTGAAGGAACCAAGAAATCTAGGTTAGAGAGCCACAAGGAAGGTCAACTCAGAGTTGACCCGTAGGTTAACTTCAGGTGGACTTTCTGAAGGTCAAATCAACTCCTAGAGTCAATTTTAGAGCTTTTCTATTAGGCCTCATGGGGTACCTATGGGTGAAGGCCAAAATTGGCCATGTGTCTTTCCCTTAGGACTTGTTTAACCACCCAAAAAAGTGGTTTTCCCAAGATGGACGAATTCCATCTATAGGAGTGCCATCCTTGGAAGGAGAACCTTCTTGGAGATAGTAATCCCTCTTCCCCATTCCATTTCCCTTCTCTAGGCACCTAGGTTAGGGAGTGTGTAAGACCTAGGGAAGACCAACCCAATGGGAGATCACTCACTCTATCCAAGAGGTTGGAAGGAGTGAGAGAGGCCCTTTTAGGCTAAGAATGGAAGCTTAGTGAGCTAATCACCCACTCTCCACTTTTGGAGATTTTTGGAAAAATTTGAAAAGAAAAGAAAACCAGTTTTAGAAAATTTAGAGGAATTTTGGTGGCCAAGGATTGCAGAAAGTTGTGTGGATTGGGCAGCTCATCTCCAACTAAGTTTAGCATACCTATTGGCAGAATAAGGTTGGTTGTTATCTCCTCTTGTTCATGTTGTTTATCTTAGTTATGTTGTTTTGTTGAAGGAAAGAAATGCTTGTAAAGAAAGTGTGTATGTATAATGTTGTTGAAGAAAATAATGTGTAGTTCTTTCCTATGTTTCTTTTTCTGTTTTGTGTTCTTGCTTTGGGAGTGTCCAAGATCTTCTACTCTTGGGAGAGTAGGATGATCTTGGGGTGGAAGAAGCATGACAGCCTTGGGTGAGAGGCTCTCCTTAAGGAGAGTGATCTCAAGGGTGTCCTTTGTGACCCTTGCTGCATAGCCTTGTGTATGCATTTGGGGGTCATAAGGGGAGAGAAATGGCTTTGAGCCTTTGGGGGGCATAAGGTGTGTGAGATGAATTCTGTTGGGTATTTTGTGTTGCCATGAGGTGGCTTGTGTTATATTTTTGGCTGCAGTCTCCCCAACGGTACTTGGTCCACTTCCACCCATAGATTGATCTCCACAAATGTGGTGATAGTGTAGCTTGGGATGGGAAAGTGTATGTGTTGTGTGTTTGCTCTATTGCTATGTTGTATTGCTTGGTTGTAACCCGTCTAGGTCTTGATTCTCCTAGCTCGGGGGTGGCTTCTGGTAAGCCTAGGCTGGGAGGTGAGCATCCCATGGTCACAGTCCTAAAACTTTACTTGCAGGTGGCTTGGGGAAAAGACTAGGAGTTGCAGATTTTGTGTTGCAGACTTCTATTTCAGATTTCAGATTTTTATTTAAATGCAGAAAAGAAGAAAGAAATGTAAAAGAAAAAAAAAGAGAAAGTGCATATGTAAATATAGGGCTTAAAATGATTCTGTTTCTGTTTAAATAAATGCAATTATTATTTTCTGTGTAAAAGATTAGAGAAAAAAAAAAGGGGACTGTTAGATTATCTACCCATTTTCATATTTGGGTTATTGTAACTATCATTCTGGAAAAACAATGTAAATGTGACTTTTATTATATTTGATGACTATTGTGTTTGTTGTAGTCTACATTTAAATCTGGTTTGTAACATGTTATTTACTGCAATATTAAAGGAAAGAAACAGAAAAAAAAGAAAATTGCACTAGAATTCCTTCTTTACTATTCACTAGTTTATTTACTGCATTAGTAAGGAAAAGAAAAAAAAAGAGATGCAGTAGGGTTATTATTATTTTCTTGCATAATGTAAATTCTGTTTATGACTGTTTTTAAAAAAAAAAAAAAGGGAGAGAGAACTAGTATTGTTTTATTTCTCACTATTTACTTGCATAGTTTTAAATCCCGTTATTTTAGGTCTGTTAGAAAGAAAGGAGAACCAGAATCGTTTTATTTCTATGGAGAGTTAAATAAAAGGAAGAAGAAAACAGACCTAATCTAATGCTGTTAGAAAACTAAAAATAGAATGTAAATGGTTAAAACCCCAGATCAATATAAGGGTTTTTAACCCTATTACTTCAACATTTGGTCATATATATATTTCTATATATATAGAAGTATATATATTGAAAATATATACCTATATATATATATAGAATACATGTATATAAGTTTCCTGCAAGTGCATGCCCTGTAACAACAAAATAGAAGATACATTCTGAATCTTGTGCATCTCTGTTACAAACATATGGAAGAATGGCAGAATAGACTTCTTTATATATATATATATATATATATATATATATATATATATATATATATATATATATATATATATATATATATGTGTATATATATATATATATGTATATATATATATATATATATATATGTATGTATATATATATTCTGCATCAAAAAAAAAATATATCCTACGAATGCCTGTAGAAGAAAATATTTCCGCATTCATAAATGAAACTGTGCATATTATATATATATATATATATATATATATATATAATATACAATATATATATTTGATATATTCAAGAAAACCACATCTTATAACATGTTTTTATCAACCCACGAATATATTTAAATGAATAACAAAAAATCTTGTAATAACAATGTTGGCCGAACCACTGTGTGTAAACACAGTGGACGGCTCTCGGGCCGCGCCACTGTGTTTACCCACAGTGGACGGCACGACAAGGCCGAGCCACTGTGTGTAAACACAGTGGGCGGTGCTCGGGCCGCGCCACTGTGCTTACCCACAGTGGACGGCACAGAGGGTGCCGCCACTGTGTGTAAGCACAGTGGATGGTCTGCGGCCGCCACTGTGCTTATACACAGTGGACGGCACTACCGTCACTGTGTATAAACACAGTGGCGACCGGGAGATCCCCGCGCCGCCTCCTCCCCTCATTTCCCCCTCTACGAAACCCTCCGCCGTGCCCTAGCTCCGCCGTACCTACGATCTCCAAACCAAAAACAACAAAGGGGGACAAACAATAAAATAAAGGGGTTTAATAAACCCTAACCCATTTCGGGTTAGGGTATGAAATGATGAATAAAATAAAATAAGAGTAATATATATAAAAAATGCAACCCTAACCCAATTTCGGGTTAGTGTTAGCATTTTAATAATAATATATATATATATATATATATTTTGGGAGATTTAGATTGGTGTATTATAATTTGATTTTTAATTTATAATGAGGGTTAGTAAATAAGAATGTATACTGTGATTTTATATATATATAAGGAATTTAAATTGAAATTTTAAAGTTAGATTTTAGTATATAATTTGGGGTTAAGTTTATAATGGAAATATCATGGAAATTTAAACCCTGATTTTAATAATTGAATTATTATGGGATTTTAGACTTCTGATTTTAATATATATAAATATGGGGTTAATTTAATAATTGAACGAATATAAGTTCCCAATTCCTTAGAAATTTAAATTTCAATTAATTCAAGGGGGTTAATAATAAAGGACTATTATAGTTGGAAAAACTACACGTTTAATCCAACAATATATTTAATTAATCAATGGACTTACCCCCCCCATGTAATTGGACGTAAGGAAAAATTTAAAAAGGAGGAATTTGTAAATTTATGAACCTTAAGCCCTTGAGACCGACTTTTGGTCAGATTGAAAATTAATCGACCAAATCAGGGGATTTAGGGAAGATTAGAATTGGCCCTAGTTTATTGTCGAAATTTTAGTGGGCAAATGACATTGTAGAAATTCGAACCCTCATCAGTTGGATGTATATAATGATTTCGCATGTGCATCAATTAATTAATAGCATTATCCTTATATGGATTGGGAACGATATAATACCTTAAGATAATCAAATATCCCTTGATTTAATTAGCGACAGCTTGTCTTAGGTAATTGAGCTAGCTGACTAAATCCTTGAGGCTAATTAATCCCCTCCCAACAAGTCGCTCGCTCGAGTTGGTTAATTTCTCCAACCTTGGAAGTAAATATAGTTACATCATAGATAAGACAAAACTTTAATATTAGGATTTATAGCGAGTTCATGACGTCAAAAAAAAAATTTGTTGTTCCGTTTTTGTGCCCTAAAGTTTGGGCACGACAGAGTTCCTCCTTTGAGTTCATCTGATAGTGCCTATTTTGGCTATCACTAATTGGTACACTGAATGCAAAGACTACATCTTCCTGTGGGTCTTGATGCTACATGATCTCCCTAACCTGGTGCTTGTGTCAATAGCTCAGAAGCTCGATGATGACTCTGGCCACAAGTGGTCAGAAGGAGATAATGTTGAAGATGAAGATGATGACTTTGAATTCTAGATGGATGAGGAGGATGATGAGGAAGACCCCTGAGATACTGCCACCCTGTTTCAAAAATTTGTCCATTTATTTCTCAAAAAATAGGTCGCAGGCCTTCTGCATGTATTGTATCGAGATACTTATAATATAATGATTTCCTTTTGCTTGCTCAAGGCATATCTTATGGTTCACTTTTTTTTTTTTGGAATGCATGAAGAAACATAATTAAATAAATAAGGCATGCTAAAATATATTATTTACATTAGGAAATTTGCTACTTTAGTGAAAGGGTTTAAGATGTAAACCATTGACCGGGATTCTGAGAGATTCCCCCTATATATTCTTGAGATCAAAAGCATTAAAACCCTTGTAATTCATAATGTGGAAGGCTCCCTCCCATAAACCATCAAATTTAGCATGCTAACCGGGTTTGGCTGCTCTCTCAATATACTTCAAAACAAGGTCACCCTATTTGAGTCCTGGGTCAGAACATTTCTTACAATCAAACCACCTCTAGACGGTTTGCTGGTAGTTCTAAAGGAATGAAAAAGTTGATTCCCTTGCTTCCTATAGGTCCATAAGCTCTACCAATCTCACATCCATGGGATCATTTTTGGCTACCTCAATAGATTTGAGTAACTGTAAGGTGGGGATCTCCAAAGACACGGGGAATAAGGCATCCTTTCCGTAGACCAACTTGTATGGGGAGCTCTTTAGAATTTGTTTGGGTGTGATCCAGTCTGCCCATAATGTGCTTCTCAAGTGGCGATGCCACTCCATTTTATGCTTAGAGCCCATCCTTTTAATGAGTCTTATGAGATTCTTGTTAGTGGACTCAACTAGGCCATTTCCTTATGGGTAGTAGTTTGAGGAGGTCTTCAGGTAGATACCTCAACTAAGAGAAAACTGAGTGACTTGTGAGCCTATGAATGCTCACACATTGTCCAATATTATGGTCTTTGGTAGACCATATTGACACACTAAGTCTTCCAGAAATGCTAGTATCTCTACCTCTAATGAATTCCTTAGGGCGATAGCCTCAGACCATCTAGTGAAGTAGTCAATAGTAGTTGGGTTCCACTTGTGTCCACCTGAGCTTGGAGGTTTGATCATTCCTATGAAATCAAGACCCCATTGAGAAAAGGGTTCTTCCACCATTATGGGCCTAAGTGGCATTGATGCCTTTCTGCACCTACCACTGTAGTACTGGCTTTCTTTGCATTCTCTTACTAGAGTATGTGCATTTTTAAACATAGAGGGCCAAAAGTACCCAGCGTGGGTGATCTTAATGATGGTGGTTTGTGTTGAATAGTGGCCTCTTGATAGTCCATAATGGAATTCATTTAGAATCTTACTTTACCTAGGAAGGACTGAATGCCCTTCTTGTTGATAGGAAGAGGTAGCTCCTTTATTTCCTTTACTCATTCTATATCAATGGAGAATCCTTCTTTTGACACTACGTGCCCTAGTAATTTCCCTTGTGGGGCCCCAAATATGAATTTCTTTGGGTTTAATGAGATGCCAAATTCCAAACACTTTTGGAACACTAGCTCAAGATGATTGAAGTGATCTTCTTTATGCTTTGAAAAAATGGTCAAGTCATCCAAGTAGATGAGGATGATTTTCTTAATGAGCTCCTTGAAAGCCAGATCCATAGCTCTCTGAAAAGTGTTGATGTTTGGCAACCCAAACAACATTTTCTGATAAGCAAATGTTCCCTATTTGGTTGTGAAGGTTGTCTTATGTTGATCTTTTGTCTTTACCAAAAACTAGTCATAACCCAACAACCCATCCAACATCAAAAACATCTCCAACCCCACTACAGTACTTAACAGTGTAAGTCATGAAAGTCTACACAGAGCCGGATATCCCCATTCTTTTTTTTGACTGTACCAAATTTGATACCCATGTACTATGCTTGATGGGGTAGATGATCTTTGATGCTATCAATTTCTTTAATTTTTGTGCCATAAGAAACTCAATCTTTGGATTGACAGGTCTCTGCTTCTGTCAAACCGGCTTGGCCCCATCAACGATCTCAATGGTGTGTTGAATGATGCTAGAATTGTACCCTTTCAAATCCTTATATGTCCATGCTAGCATACCCACATATTGTTTACAAAATCAAGCCAATCTCTCTCGATCTTCTGGGGGAACTTCCTTTCCGACCTTAAGTATTCTCCTATTCCCTACTGACATTTTGGCATAGTCACCTTTATTGGTCGTGAGTTTTCACTTGTCATTTTTGGCATCATCATGGTCAAATAAATTCTCCAAGGTGATCAATGCATTTGGGAGCTTGTTGGATTTCAATTGAATGATTTGATCCCCATAAGCCTCCTTTACTTTAGGCTGCAATTGGTCAACAAACTCTCTAGAGTTTTGAATGAACAAAGCAATTTGCTCATCACTCTCAAAAAATTTCCAGTGGGTGTCATTGTCTGGAATAGTTGGTCGAATGAGCACATAGACCACCTGGGGGCTAGAGAGCAGGTCCATAGCAAGGTTGAATTGCAACCCAACAGTATCCATCTGATCAGCAAATGCATTTGTCTTTTGAGGAATCCTCTGGATGTTGAAAGCATCAAAGATTTTGATCAAATCCCATGTCCTATGATGGTAGGACCTCATGCGGACATGCTTAGAACTTGAGATTCCTTGGACCTCATGCACAATCAGCTCATAATCACCCAAAACTTTCAAATTCTTTATGCCCATCCTTTCTGCCAAACTTAGGCCTTGGATCAGCCCTTCATATTCTACTTCATTGTTGGAGCAACCAAACTACAGGTAGGAAAGACCTCAGGATTTGTTCACTCAAAGGCTAAGTAAGGAAAATACCAACACCTAAACCTACCTTGCATCTTGCACCATCAAAGTGTAAGGTCCAAAGTGCAGAAGACAACTCTTCCTTGGTTAGCAGATCTGATAGGGAGATTTCTAGGTAAGTGCTCAAAAGGCCAATTTTGGTCAAGAAGTTACAAAAGGAAACAAAATTATTGTTTATGTCTGTTGGCCAATATCAAGATTAGTTGCAATAGTTAGGTCTCTCTACAAGTCTTCACCAACAACCTCCCTTTTTGGTGATAGCTCACACCCATGCTCAAACCTACTCCAATTTCTCACTCCACCCATCTACACATTCTCAAACCCTATTCTTTTAGCATTCAACCCTTTGTTTTAGAGTGCATTAGGAGTCTTCAACATGGACATGTAGGGTAACAATATTTACTCAAGGCTTTGGCAATCAAACTTATTTTAAGGCCCATAGTCTTTGGCTTACTCAACTCACCAACCAAGGGTCAAAACTCCAATTGAGGCTATGCACTATCCAAGGTCCTATTTTTCCTTTGTTTCACTATTTTAAAATTTCCACACAAAGTTTCATGAGCCCCAAACTCCTCCTTACAATCGAGTTCTAAAAAGTGTGTGTTATGCAGTCAAAGGGCTACTAGCCCGTGGAGGCCTAATTGGCACTTTTTTGCTCACCCTACCCAATAATGGGCTTCTTGACCATGGAAGATTTTTTGGATAGTGATAGGTCTTAGCAAAGATATTTTTATGGTTTTAGGCTCCCTCAACTTGTTTTAGTGACTGTCCACAAATTTAGGCTTAAACATAGGGTTTAGTGAGGGTTTGGATGCTTCCACCATGGATTCCTTTCACCAAGCTTGATTCAAACTCCCACAATGCTAGGAGACCTCTACCATAGAAAATTAAAACTTCCCCTACCTTTTATTGACAAGCATTATGCCAAACACTTGGCAAGCCACTGAGAAAAACAGTAAAATTGGCACTGTCACGGTCAAAATGCTGCCCTTTTACCAGTCAGTAGTTATTACACCTTCGGACCTGCATAACAAAAGAAGTGGAACTAGAAATACACCTCAAAGAGGTCTAAAAACACTTTTGAAACCTCCTATTACATAGCCTTCATAGTTACAAGGCTTGGATTATTCTTTTGAAGCATTCCTTGAGCAATTTGGCAACACAATTCACAAAAATAGTGAACTCACTGTTTTGTTTACAAAATGAGAATGTTCAATAAGAATAAGCTATTCTAATAGACCAAGATGATTCTCAACACTCTTGGCCATATGTCCAGACCTCTGCCTCATACATTTGTTCACTCCAAATTTCTTTTGGGTGCAAATCTTGAGTTTTTGATCATGCTACTAGCCAAGTAATCAATACTTGCCTAGTATTCACTCAAGTCCTCCTTCCAAACACAATTTTGGCACAATGAGAAGCATATGTACACTATATACATGAGTACCAACTTTATTAAATCCATATTGTGGGATCCCAAACCTAGATTAGTCAAGTGGTGGCATTTTGGAACTTAAAACCCTTGACAGGGCAATGAGCACACAGAAGTAAAATAATTTTGTATAAACAAATTGCCAAAGGAAAATAGAATAAAAATCAATTATAAAATATTGTAAAAATATTATGCACACTTTACCAAAGGTATAGTATGGACTATGAAGCTACAGTACAGACTATTACACCAAAGGAGAAAAAAACAGTGAATAAAGCCAAAATGTCATGATTTTTATTAGGAAACTCTTGCTCATACAATCACAAACCTTCTTCAAGGAAAAGAGAGGTCTTTTTATAGTCCAAAAAGTTATTTATCAAGCCCATTATGGACATGAGGCTTCCACAACTTCATTTTGCAAGAAAAGTAAAAAAAGTGACAACTTTTACAAGCCCAAATGACAACATTTCTTGCTCCAAAAGACATTTTTGACAATATAACCTTATAAACTTATCTAGACAACTTAGACATGCTTAAAAACACTTATCAAACATGTTTCAATTCTTTGGAAATCATTAGAAGACCTTTCTGGCAATTTTGCACATTTTTGCCAAAAATTGTCAACTCAAAGCCTGAAAGGAAAAACTTGATCTATTGAGCCCAAAATGAGATCAAAACCACAAAACAAGACACATAACAACTTAAAACAACATTATCAACCTAAAACAAGACATTACAAACATGTAAGCATAAAATACTCAAAAATGAGAGTTTTACTCAACTAGGTGCTCCTGCACCAGGATCCTTAGTTTTGGGATAACTTGATCCTCATCAAAAA
The DNA here is from genome assembly GCF_030272615.1 of Cryptomeria japonica. Classification (NCBI taxonomy): domain Eukaryota; kingdom Viridiplantae; phylum Streptophyta; class Pinopsida; order Cupressales; family Cupressaceae; genus Cryptomeria; species Cryptomeria japonica. The sequence goes on along the minus strand of NC_081410.1, from coordinate 500,321,064 downwards.
TATAGTAGGCACCAAGACCATTGTCATGATAGTTGGAATATGGATCACAATTTAGGAATTCATTAAGAAAAACTTCCTGCTCTGGTGTAATATCCGCAGTCACCTCTTCATCCTCTAGAAGCTCTATCATTTTTCTCTCTTCATTAGAGATGGAAGTATGAGTAGGCTCAAAGTTGACCATAGCTTGATCTGCTAAGTGATCAATGTGTAGGGGCTCTAAAATAATTTTGAGCTTAGAATCATGCTTGGTTTGAAGGATGAGGTGAGACAAGTCTAAAGATAGGTAACCTTTTATTTTGGCAGTAAAGTCTTGAGAAAGGCAGAGGCCAAAAATAGGCAGTATGTCAATAACTACTACTTGTTGAGACACGATGACACTAGGACATGCAAACAATGTCAGTGGAAGTCTTTTAATAAGACCCACAGTCTAGAATTTATTTCCATCTAGTTGCATAATACCCCTATTTTAAGGCTCATATTTAATATTCAAAACCTCAACAATTTGCTTAGGCATGATAGTGGTGCTAGCACCAGAATCTAGCATAGAATTGTGTTAAAGTTTGTCTCCTACTATGACGGTCAAATAGAAAGGATTTGGTTTAGGATTACCTTCCACTTGGGATCTAGGAGGTACAACCTCATTTTTCAACATTGTCAGCAAGCATGATTGTTCTGCGAGGGGCTGAAATCTTTCTTCGCTATCTCGCAAAGAACTAGCAACGTTCCTGCCAACAAGTTTCTCCACCTCAAATAGAGCTTATTTCAACTATTTCTTCTACTCAGGGATTCTAAGGATATCCGATAAGGAGACATTGGTCAAGGCTTTCTTTAGCTGCTCCACCATGTCCAACGTTGATGGTACTGATGTCTTTGCCTCTCTCGGCTTATAGGGGATAAACTCCTTTCTCGGATATGTGGTAGAAACCGTCAGTTGTTCAAGAACTTTATCTGAGATGAACCTCCTCTACATGCCTACATTCTCTCCCATGAAAATTTTGTTTGACCAGAGGTTGTAATCTGACTACACTTTAGGAGCCCCCAAGCTTGATGTGGTTGCGCCATTTGTGAGTACGACATCTTCATCCTCCATCCAAGAGAATAATGCATGGTTCGGAGCTATCTCAGTTTCCTAATCTATTGACATACCTTGCATCTATGTGATGAGAGCTGCATTGTCCATGCCAAGGAATGCATAAACCAAATCATCCGAAGTAATGCCTTGGCTCCGCTAATCTGCAATTTTTTGTTGTAAATTTCCTTTCGGGTAGTTTCTTGGGGCATGGGCATTGTTACATGGAAAACAACAAGAATTGGTATCATCCACTAGATTATTTTGTCCTATGGTCAAATCTTTACTGGTGTTGGGATAGATAGTTTGCAAAGGATTAGACACTGGAACTATCTAGCCATTTGACTGACTTGAGGAAGCTCGATTATTTGCATATTAGTTTTTCTAATATACGAGTTTATTCCCTTGGAAATTTTGTTGGAAAGGAGGTCTAGAAGGTGGGATTTGTACCTTTTTAATTTAAGAATTTCATTTGAGAAATATCTCAATAAATTTTTCATATCATTGACCTTCGTAGCCAGGGATGAGGAGGGAGGCATATTTTCTTATTGGGATCTAGGGTACACATACATATATTGGGGTGCAAATGTGATAGGTACGGCTGGCTCAAGAAATTGATTTGATAACTTAGGAAAGACTAGCATGAGTGGTCATGGTGTAAGCTTTCCAACATCAATTAGATTGTTTTCTACTCAGACTGCCAAATCATACGCATCTGGGAGAGTATTGCCTCTAATAGATTGGATCATCACAGATATATCTGAATTGAAGGCTTTTGGATAAATAAAAAATGCCATATCTGTAGGTGGATGAGCGGACAACGGTATTCTTTGCCAGGTCCTCTGAAATCTCATATTGAATTCTGTCGCTGCTTCTTGAGGGGATCTTTTTATGGTTATCAATTGCTACATTAGGGATGACCTATCAGCCTTGTTGAAAAATCTCTCAAAGAAGCGGTCACCTAGCTGGTCCCAATCAGCTATAGAGTTTGGGCCAAGAGATCTATACCAATCTAAAGTTTTCCCTTTGAATAAAGCCACGAGAAATCTCAGAGCTACATTTTTCTCTGTAATGTTATGGACAGTGCAGACATCGGCCACATCTTGTAAGTGTTCCCCAAGTGTCTTGAAATATTCTACTATGAATTTAGGGACAACTTTTAGTGTGGAAGTGGGAATCAGCCCCCATACTATAGGTGGAATAGGGGAAATGAGAGGGCTCCGACTATTCCAAATCATGAAGTTTCTAGTAGGAATCTAAGTCATTATTATGGGAACAACCGCAGGGAAAATGATGGCCTCTGGGAAGAAGTAGCCATGGGTGAATGGATGCTTACCAGGGGTGGGAGAAGCAAACTGGGATTTAAAGTTGTTTGGCTCCTAGTAGCATGCCTATGACTCATAAAATTTCTTAGGATTCTTCAAAATTATGGTCCCACTAGGTGTGCCACAAAAAGAACTATTGACTCTTAATTTTGCATTAAACGCTAACAACCTTATGGGACATTCAGTGATGGATAAACTTTTGCACAAAACTCACTGAATGACCTCCGAGTTTGAGAAGCTAGCTCTTCATACAATTGGGGGAGAAAAGGGGAAGAAGGAAACTTTAAAAAAATCTATACTACTTAGGCAATACACCAAAATATTTTGGAAAAGCATTAACAACATATAAAACCCAAATACATGCGACTTTAAAGCTCCTTCAACAATCTACATGCCCAAAACTATTTGAGAGGATAATTCAACAAAAACTCATTCAACATAATATGACATTCACCATTCATCCAATAGATAACAAGTCTTAAAAAATAGTTTAATTTGTGGAGTCTCACAACATATATCATAGAAGATATCAAATTCGAAAACAACATAGAAGTCAGTCTATTAAGCTTCAAATAAAACAATCACAAAGACCATAGGCACAATATGACATGTTTATCATTCACCAAATTTAATTAACATAAATCCTTTTTCAATGACCCAAAGTCTAAAAATATCTCTAAAGTCTAAACTCCCTAAAATTAGGAAAAATAAAACATATATAGAGCCCCCAGCTCTTAACCAACAGATCACAACATCAACAAAATCCTAGCAATTGCTTCTGACAGGAAACTCCTAGTGTGGCACTCCATGAGATGCTACCCAGTGAAATGACCCTCAAAGTTATTATCCCAACTACATCATGGTGACCCCTACACCTGCCAAACAAGAAAATCACGATGCAAACCATATTCTGGTTCATGAACCAGCATGAAAGACACGCGACGACTCGGGGGAGACCCAAAGTTGAGTGTGAAAAGAGAACTGGATTGTGCAACGTGGGGGAACCAAGTGTCACTACCTTTACACGGGGGATGGTGGGGTCGAGAAGCATACACCGAGAAAAAGACTTGAGCCACGCGGTAGCTCCGCGTTCTCTTAACTTTGAGTGAGAAAAGTGAGTCGCTCAGGGCAATGCTGAGACACCACTTGGCATGCATGCTGATGAATAGGAAAGTGGGCCAAAAATAAAAATAAGTCGCTACCACTATGCCAAAATGTCACCTACAAGAAATCCCAAAATAACATTAACAACCTTCCTCTCTCTCCCTTCTCTCTCTATTTGTGTATATGATTCAAAGTGCTTAAGAAGTTTATTGATATTAAATAAAAATTATTGAATAATTATTGAGGAACATGATTTTGCATACATTAAAAAGAATATTGGGATGGAACAAATTTGCATTGAAGATAAAAAAAAAAACTCATGAGTGGCATCCATTATTTTCATCTTAAGAAGGATAAGCTAGGCAAAACGTCTTTTACATAAATAATGTAGAAATTCTTATGAATTAGTAGATTAAAAGATCATGTTATAATATATTTTTTGAATAAAGTTAAATTGGTGCATTGCATGTATGTTATTATGACTTTACTTGTTTGGGTAAGATAAAAGTCTTAGATTTGTGAAGGGTTGTGTGGTTTTGAAAAATTGTTCTGCTTGATTGAATGGATAGATTAAGGAAAAGTGTTATCTCCTTACCTTATTGAATTTCAAAGAAAGTAATTTCTCAATGAACTATAGTAGGATGGATTGATAATGAATTGAATAAAGTTTTAATGTGTTCCTAAATGACATTTTTCCTTTGGAAATATTTAGTTTACAAATAATAATAGTTAAGGACTGATGGAAGTGAGTGTAAATAGAATAATGCAAGTGTGTATTTCAATTTTTCTGAAATTAAATAGAAGTGGATACAATTAGACGTGGGGAAGGCTATGAATTCTACTGTGTGCTTAATATAAACAAGTTGACTAGTTAATGGGTCTATTAAGGAAATGATCATAGGTGTTAGGAGTATGTGTAATTGAAGTTTCATATTAAATTTTGTATGGCAATTAAATAATGAGATCTATTTCTTATGAGAAAATTTACTTATGTGTGAATATATGATTGACTAAATTGTTTAATTATATTCCATCATGTAGGACAATGTGAACATCTGTACGCTACTCGCTATGCATTGAAAGGATTGGTGAATATTACAGTACTTGAGTTATTTTTGTTATTTGTGCAAGAATCGTTGAAGTTAATTTGATTTTTGGACTTCTCTAATTCTTCTTTCATCTATTTTTATTCTATGTGGTGGAACTTGTCATGCTTTATCTCTTGTTGATTTTGTTGGAAAGTTTTTGTGATTTAATGTTGGATTTGATGATCTTTTCTTTTTGATCTCTCTTGTGTTGTGTTCTACAATGGCTGTTCTGTATGTTGAGGTTTGTGGGCCCTTGTTTTGTGTGAAGTATTGTGTCTATCATGTTCATTTTGAACCTCTGATAGTGTGTATAAGGGAGGACATCGAAGGGAAGTGTGCTAGACTTGCCAAACAATTATAAAATGTTGATATTAGTTGAGCACATAAAATGTGTATAGAATGAAATGAATTGGTAAATTTTTAGATATTATGAAATGTTAGATAGAAGTGCATTGGAATTTGAGGAGTTTGTACTATATGAAATATTAAATGCAAAAGGAGCAATTGATTTCATATCTTCAATGAGTGCTTATGTATATATAGCATGTATATTTAATGGATTAGTGTTCCTTTGAATGATTTGATTGGATGAAATATGTGTCAAATGTTTTTATTAGAGTAGTGCAGCAGAAGTGTGGTAGAGACTGGGATGTTTGAATGTTTTAAACCTTGTTTTTCCTTGAATTTATAGGATATAGATTTCTGGAAATTGTGAGATTCTTTTGATTTATTTGGCCTTGAAGAAAGCTTATTCAAAAATTCCTCATATAGGTGTATGACATGGCTTTTTTAATAATATAAGGATGTTCCTATGTGCAAAATATTATGTAAAATGTATATCTATCATCTTAATTACGTGCAACTAGATGTTAGAGGAATGTTGCCATGCTTGAATGGTGTGAGCTATTGTGACTTTTTCTTAGAGATGCTAACTCGGTGATAGGAATTATAGTTTTGGTCTTACAAATATGGTTAAATAAAGTTCCCCTGAAGATATTTTAATGATGGAGAATGCTTATTGTAACTAGTAAGAGTTTTGTGACTTGTTTTACCCCTTGTGTAATGCATTCACCTTGAGTAATTGAAGCATAGTAAGGAAATTTTTTTTGTCATTGTTGCCAAAAATGCAACAAATTGAGAGGGGGGGGGGGGGGGTTGAATCAATTTTCTCAAAAACTTTACATAACTCAAACACAAATTCAGATCTAATAATTAACAATGAAAGCACAAATCAACACCACATCAATAACACACATAACACCAATATTTTTGAAGTGGAAAACCTAGGTAAGGGAAAAAACATAGTGGGAACCTACCCACAATGAGATAATACCCTAATAGAAGTATATTAAATATTACAATGGGGAATGCACATACATTCAGGCACATTGCCTAGAGCTCACTTCTCAAATCACATAACAAGAGGGGATACAACCCTTGGGAAGGCTCATTGTCTTACAAAAACATTCGAATTACATCCAGAAGATCATAAACTGATAAGATAGCATCTTTTCATGCTTGGTTATAGTTTCGATTAAGCACACAGTCTGATCTGCTCTTCCACACTCTTCACACTTCTAAAAGATCAAAACACTTGCTAGCACACTTACATTCAAATACACTGGCATATACCATGTAGATTCATCTCTCATATGACTATTGCATATATTTATACAAATCATCAATGTATATTTCAAGGTCGGCTCAACACTCATCACACATGCTACAAAAATACATGTGGACCAAAACAATATTGGCTAAGACATAGTATGGACCCAAACCAACACCACAAACAAGAAACACCACCAAGGAATATTCCTTGAACATCCATAACACACTACAATCATCATGTCAACCAAGAACATGAAGAACACCACCGGATCAAGAAAATCGTAAATAATGCATACAACTATCAATGCAGACCATCAATACGGATAGGACATGATCTAGAAACATCCACAAGCATCATAAATTACTACAACAACAACCACAACATCACCATATACTAGAATCTTCATCATCATTATATCGAACCTCAAGAACACTCATTCAATTGATTATAAAACTAAATGATTCACTTTCGGACCTCCAAATCATAAACCATCTTAATTGAAGACAAATATGAACATCCCAAACACTCTACCAAATTTGCAAACCAAGATATTGCAATGCAAAGCAATGCAGAGAAAAATCTAGAACACTAAACAAATAAGAAACCAATCACAATATTGGATCTCATAACTCAATCAAATCATCATGCGGACCTCTAAAACTTTAGCTGAATCAATTAGAGATACTTATCTCAAAACCCTTTAATTCACAACAACTCAACTACACCACACTAGCCAAACCAACTCATTTAATTTGAATTCAACACTGGCACATAGAGGAATATGTTGGCATCAATAACAGCACATCATTCCAACAAACTTGTCAACAAAGTCCAACATATGGATGTGAAAAACAATCAATGTAAAGAAAGAAATCAACTACCAACAATCTCCCTCTAAGATCATGCACACAGCTCAACATAGCTCTCTCCCCCTTTGACATCAATGCAAAAGGAACATATTGCATAAATCTCTCTCCTTTTAGCCAAGCACTCTCTCCCCCAAAACCAAATCTCAATATCTGAACCACCACATTGACTACTCCCCCTAAGTAGCAGCCACCACTCATCAATCTAGATCACAAGATATCTTTGTTCACCAAACTGATACAACTCAATGCACCTTATTTCTCATCAGTAGGGTCAATCACCCCTAGCTTCTCTCAAAGATACTCAAAATTATCTTTAGGAAAAGGCTTCATGAAGATATCTGCAATTTTTTTCTTTGTAGATACATACTCCAATCTGACTTCCTTCTCATTTACCTTCTCTCTCAAGAAATGAAACTTGATTGATATATGCTTGGTCTTTGAATGCAACACCAAATTCTTAAAAATGTTGATAGCACAGTTTGAATTATCATAGTATATAGAAGTAGGCTCATCAAAGACAACTTTGATATCCTTCAACATCTACTTCATCCACATCACCTGAGTACAATTGCTAGCAACATCAATTTATTCAACTTCTGCAATAGATAAAGAAATAGCATTTTGCTTCTTACTCATCCATAACCAACTTCTTTTCCAAGAAAAATGCACCACCACTAGTACTCTTTATGTCATCAGCATCACCTGCCCAATCAACATCAGTAAAAGCACTCAAAGTAAAGTCATCATCTCTAGGATACCACAAACCAAAATCAACTGTCCCTTTCAAATATCTAAAATTTATTTTCACAACTACAACATGAGATTCCTTGGGATCAACTTGGAATATTGCAACAAGATAAACAACATTCATAATATTTGGTCTAGTTTGAGTCAAATATAGCAATCTACCAATCATAGATCTGTATCTAGTCTAATTTTCTTTCAAAAAATCATCATCCTAAGTCAACTTACATCTGGTCACCATCGGGGTACAAACTGGCCTTGAATCATCTAAACCAAACTTCTTCAAATTTCCTTCACATACTTAGATTGAGATATAAAAATACCTTTATCCAAGTAATTTGCAATCCCAAAAAGAACTTCATCTCACCAATCATAGACATTTAAAACTTATTTTTCATATCATCAACAAACTTCTTACACAAACCATCATTTCCACCACAAATAATGTAATCAACAAAAAATTCAACAATCAATATTTTATCATTATGAATCTTGAAGTATAGATTACTATCAACAGTACCTTTATTGAATTAAAGCTTCATCAAATACTTATCCAATCTGTCATACCAAGTTCTTGGGGCTTGCTTTAATCCATACAATGCTTTCTTCAATCTACAAACCATATCATTCTTATCAGACAACTGAAATCCATCTACTTTCTCAATATAGACTTCTTCTTCCAACTCACCATTAAGAAAGACCGACTTGAAATCCATTTGATAAACTTTGAAATATTTCTAAGAAGCATAAGAAAGAAATAATTTGACAGATTCAATTCTAGCTATCTCCTCAAAATCAATTCCTTCCGTTTAAGAATAACCTTTACAAACAAGTCTTTCTTTATTCCTAACCCCTTCACCTTTTTCATCTAACTTATTCTGGAAGACCCGTTTAGTACTAATTGCATTTTTATCCTTAGTTCTGGGAACAAGAATCTATGTATTATTCTTTTCAATCTAGTTCAATTCTTCTTCAATTTCTTTAACCCCATTTTCATATTTGCAAGCTTCATTAACATCATTAGGTTCAATTTTAGAAATCAAACAATATTCTTCAACGATTCTTCTTCTAGTCATCAAACCTTTATTTTTTATCACATATTATCTGATTCTCTAAATGATTCAATCTAAATACCTGGGAGTCTTAGGATTTTCTTGATTTTCAGACTCTTGAGCTCTTTCTTTTGCACCAACACTTGTCTCTCTTTCATTCTCAGGCTTTTTGGAACAATCTAAATTTGATTATGGGTCTGCACTTTCTTTCTTTTATCTAAATTGACATCCTTATCAGTTGAATCATATTCAAAGCATCTTGGTTGATACTCATCTCCTTCATCAACCTTTACATTAGAACTTTCAACTATCTTCCTAAATATTTTATTATAACACCGGTAGGCCTTGCTCTTAGTAGAATAACCAAGAAAAATTCCTTCATCACATCTAACATCAAACTTCCCTAGATCTTCATCTCTTATATATAGAATTTACTTCCAAATTTTTTGAAATATCTAACTATAGGAACATGACTTAACCATAAGTAATAAGGAGTCTTACCTATATCACCTTTGATATCCACCCGATTAAAAGTGTATACAACAATACTCACAACTTCTCTCCAATAGATATGTGGAACATTTCCTTCAATCATCATTATTCGAATAGCTTCTTGAATTGTTTTGCTCTTCCTCTCCACAACACCATTCTATTGAGGGGTCCACAAAGCAGATAGTTGTCTCTTTACCTCATGTTCTTCACAAAAGATATTGAACTCACTAGGAGTAAACTCACCACCTCTGTCAGATCTCAGACACTTTAGCTCCAATCCAGTCTCAACGACAGCTTTGAAAATCTTGAAATTGTCCAATGCTTCATACTTCTCCCTTAAGAAAGTAACCCACATCATCCTTGAATAGTCATAATCAACAACATGAAATACCTGTCACCCTACAAGCCTCTCACTCTAGAAGGACCACACAAATCAGTATTCACAAGATCCAATATTCCATTAGAACTATACTATTTTGTTTTTAAATTACCTCTTGTCTACTTCCCTAATTGACATTCCTTACATACCAAATTAGTAGGCTTTAACAACTTAGGAAGATCTCTCACTACTTGAGTACAACTTATCTTAACCATGCAATCAAAATTTATATGACACATTCTTCTATGCCATAACCAACTTTCATCAATCTGAGAAATCAAACAACTTATACCACCAGCATATAAGTGAAATATATTACCTTTAGTCTTTGTACCTGAAGCAATCTCAATTCCAGAACTACTCAATATCTTACACTTTCCATTCTTGGATTGCAAATCATATCCCTTGTCAACTATCTGTCCAACACTCAAAATATTATGGTTTAAACTTTCAACATACAATAAATAATCAGTGTTATGCTTACCATCAAGAGAAATAGAACCTCTGTCATGTATTATACCATCTTTATCATCTCCAAACCTTATAACACCACCCTCATACTTTTGCATACTCACAAACTTACTCTTATGAACTGTCATGTGATGAGAGAAGACACTATCAATAACCCATTCATCTTTCTCTTCAACTTGAGAATTCAAAGCTTTCTCATCAATAATGTAGCTAGTAGAATCAGTATTCACCGAATCATCTTCCTTGTTAGCAATAAATACCCAGTCATCTCTTGAATATCTCTTATCAGATTCATCATCTGTCACACCTTCATCAGCAACATAATAACATTTCTTCTGATATTTAGACATATGGCTTTAATGGCTTCTTAAGAACTATTTCTGGACACCTTGAGGAAAAATGTCTTAACATATTACATGAAAAACATTTAAGAGGTGACTTTCCTTCATACTTACCGTCTCCTTTCAGCAATCTTCTGGCAATAAGGGTGTCAAGCTCTTCAATCTCTCTTTCTTCTACTTCCATCTCTCTCATCTCCTTCTCATATCTAGAAACCCTTGTAGAAATTTATCTTGGATCATATTTCTACTTCCCAGAAACAATAGCTTTGAATGTAGATTCTAACTTAGGAAGAGATTCACCAATTTCGCTCATCTCAAAGGTAGTAAGCCTTTCAATCAACATGTCTTTAGTCACATTTCTCACAGTCTAGATCTCCTCAATAGCAGCAGTCTTGTGCTTGTTAGTAGGAGGCAAGGATCTCAACAGTTTATCCATAGTCTCTGATTCTTCCAATACTCCAATGGCACATCTAATATTCAACACAAGCTCATTCACTCTCTGCATAAAGGAGGTAATGTTCTCATCTTTGCCCATCTTCAACATCTCATACTTTCCCTTAAAGCTCTGCAACTTAGCAACTTTCACATGGCTATCAACTTCATACAAAGTCTCTATCTTCTTCCAGATCTCATGAGAAGTCTACAAATCCATCACATTAGTCATCTCAAAATCAATCAAGGCACTTAACAATGCTTCATTATCTCTAATATTGAATTCAACTTCATTTATCTCATCCAAAGTTGTAGGACTATTTGAAGGAATATTATACACATTCTTAGTAATCTTCCAATAATCTTCACCAATAGATCTCAAGTGATATTCCATCTAGTTCTTCCAGAGTAATTTGTTCCATCAAATCTCAAACTATCCTTCTTGAAAGAAAAGGTTTCCATCTTAGATCACCTCAAGTGGTCAAGCTTCTTTCAAATGATCTAGCTCTAATACCAATTGTTGGCAAAAATGTAGAAAACTAAGAGTGGGGGTGAATAGTTTATCCACAAACTTTACACAACTCAAACATAAATTGAGATCTGATTATTAACAATGAAATCACAATTCAACACCACATCAATAACACACATAACACCAAGATTTTTGACGTGCAAAACCTGGTTAAGGGAAAAAACATGATGGGAACCTATCCACAATGAGATAATACCCTGTTAGAAGTATATGAAATATTACAATGGGGAATGCACATGCATTCAGACACACTACCTAGATATCATTGCTCAAATCACATAACAAGAAGGGCTACAACCCTTAGGAAGACTCACTATCTTACAAAAATATTTAGATTACATCCGAGAGATCATGAACTGATAAGATAGGATCTTCTCATGCCTGGTTACAGTTCCAGTTAAGCACGCAGTCTAATATGCTCTGCCACACCCTTCACACTTCTTAAAGATGAAAACACTTGCTCGCACACTTACATTTGGATACACTCATAGATACCATAGAGATTCATCTCTCATATGACTATTAAATATATTTAAACAATTCATTAATGTAAGGAAGTTAAGAAGCAAAACAAGTTCCTATACTAACCTTGAGAGGAGGATAATGCAAAAACTTTTATAGATCATTATAATAGTTACAGAAGCTTAACAAAAATAGACAAAATAACATGCATACCATAACATAGTGATTTACATGGGGAAAAACCATTTCGAGATAAAAACCCCACACTCCAAAAGTAGCTCAATATATTATTCAACAATAAATAACATATTACAATATACTTGCAAAGCAAGATCTTTGCAGAAGTACCACTAATCAAAGACTCAGAGGTAATTCAATCTCCATAAGACTCTTACACAACCTCTATCTCATGCACCTCATATATAGGAGATACAAAACAAAAAACCGTCAAATGGTATTACAAAACCATGGGCTAAAACCACCCAATAAGGTGTAGCCAACCTTATCTTCCTTTTAGATGTCCTATGATATGTTAAAAAACACATCAACACATGTCCCTCCCTTTTACAGCTCATTTATGTGTCTGATACATTTTATATTTCCTATTTTAGGAGTATGAACTTCTAGAGGCCATAACTTGAGAACTGTGTGTCCTATTGATGAACTGTTTGAAGTGTTGGAAAGCTCATGAAGTGCTCTATTGCCTTGTAAGCCACTACACCACTTATGCCCACTCTTCAAGGCATTTTGGGGCCTCTAAAGTCCTCAAAATCAAATTTAAACCTTTCATTGGACCCCCCTAATATGTAAACTTTAATATCTTCAAATTTAGCTATGATCTTATGACATAACTTTACCGAAATGCTTATCTAACCAACCAAAAGCTTCAAGGATAATTTTGCACCATTTCATGCTCAAATGAAAACTTACTATAAATAGTAACCTCAAGTAAATACAAGGTTGAGACACCATTTTTTCCAACATGCTCCCACTTATCAAACACCTTGCAAGAGAAAAAGGAGTATCAGCACAATAAATTAATTGCTAGGGGCTATGAGGCCCATAGACTCTTAACACCATCTAAAATTCTTTGTGATCACAACCTTAGTTAAAGCATCTGCAACATTCATCAAAGTTTCTACCTTAAATAGCTTCACCCTGTCATCTTCAACCATATCTGTAACAAAATGATACTGAACATAAATATGTTTGGTCCGGGCATGAAATGTCAGGTTCTTAGCTAGGCAGATCGCACTCCAACTGTAACAATAAAAAGTCATTGTTCCTTATTTTATTCCAATATTTGAACACAATCTCTTAAGCCAAATGGATTATTTACAAGCATGAGTAGCTTCCATATACTCAGCTTTAGTAGGGGACAAAACAACCGTAAATTTTTGCTTACTCATGCAACTAATTGTACCACCAAATAAAGTAAACATATAAGGAATGGTGGATCTTCTGCTATCAATATCTCCTACCTAGTCTGAATCCACATAACCATGAATATCAAGTGAAGTCATGTCTCCAACCAAATTACCATGATAACACAAAGAATACTCTGAGGTACCCTTCAAATATTTGAAGACTCTTTTGACTACATCCCAATGAACTCTACCAGGATTAGACATATATCTGGAAAGAACTCCCACTGCTTGGGAAATGTCTAGTTTGTTATAGACCATAAAATACATCAAACTTCCAATTGCACTCTGGTAAGGTATTCTGCTCATGTCTTCCATCTTTGATGAGGATGTAGGACAATCTGAAGCAGATAATTTATTTCCAACTACAAAAAGGAACACATAATGGTCGACAATGTTGCATGTTGAACCCCTATAATATTGAATTCACATACTTACTCTGGCCTAGCAATAGCTTTCTGTTCACACTATCTCTTCTAATTTCCATCCCAAGAATGTGCTTTTCTACACTAAGATATTTCATTTCAAATTTAGTAGCGAGCGAGTTGAGACTTTAGTTCAAAAATCATACCTTTCCCTTTACCAATGAATAACATATTATCAACATACAATGCAATGTACAGGAAATGATCACCATATGATTTATAATAAATATAGTGATCTAATTTAGAATGCTCAAATCCCATGTTGTTCACCAAAACTAGTTAACCCAAGTTCACCTACAATGGATCTATGAAATAGCCAATTTCAATCTATGAGATATTTCAAGACTTGGACAACATAACATAGGATCCTAATGATCCTCCTGCACTTCAGGTTTTGCTAGACCTAGGGGGGGACACCCTTTTGATTCTTTAATTCAGACCTATTACACACATATGGTAGAATCAATAGAAGCAGATAGATCTCATTAAAGCTCAACAACAAGGAGGTTACTATGGATGAGCTAGATCTACATTGACATCTCAACTAATTGGAGCATGAGATGGATGGAACACTACCACAGAACAGAAAAAGAAAGATATTCTGATTTAGGATTTAAAATTTTTGCAAATAACTTCTAATTGTAACAAATTAGTGCCTCATCCTGGGCATAGAGTCCATACAAGTAACCACAAATGGAATCCAAGCTGCACATCAAATTCATTGAAAAGATATCCGTGTATTAATGCCTGACATTAACAAATTGTAAATTCAATAAAAGGATCATACATATCCAGACACTAACCCAAATCCAAAATGATTGTTCACAAAATTTAAACTCTTCATTGGAGAGTACCTAAGAACACCCATTACATTCTCACTTTGAGAGGATAAACCCAAACTTGAAGACTGAATTTATTGAAATTGAAGAATGTCTGAAGACAATCCAATGCAACTATGTATATGCCTTACATATATATGACTTGCAACTAAGAATTTATAGCTAAATGTATCTATTCAATGACAGAAGAATGAGAATATCAACAATTACAACCCAGAAAATTAAATGCACAAGACTAGAACCCCTCTTGGAAATCTGCCTTAAAGAATTTTTCAAAAATTGGAACCCTTACAAATGAGAAGAATAGAGAATAAAAACAGGAGGGAAAAAGATTAGATCTACATCAAAAATCGCCAAGTGTCCTCTTTCCTCAACTAAAGATTTTCCTTGCATCCTTTCCATGGAGATATCTCTCAAAACATATAATATTTTTTGAATTCAATAGTAAATATGAATTCCTTATTCTGAAAGCTTTCCAACGACATATAATATGTCTATATTTGGGCAAAAATAACCCCTCCTATGAATTAATCTCGTATGCACCTCTATACAATCGGTCATTTAAATATTTGCATTTTCCACTATAGTCAGAACTATATTAATTAACTTTGATTTTTGCTTGATTTTCACCTTCTGCGTCCCGCCATGTGACACCCTATGATTTGCTTACAGAGCCACCGGCACGACACCTCATCTGCCATTGGGCCTGGGCCCGCCTTGTCGCCAAGTCGCGAGGATTAACCGGTGAGCTATTTCTCATTGTGGTATAGCGATAGTTGTTGGATCTGCCTCAGACCTGCTCAATCTTTAACACTTGAGCTGCTCTTTTCTAGCGGGCTCCACCATTCAGTCGCCATGTCACAATGATTAAAGTTCGGATGTATTTCCATTGTGGTATAGCGACGAGCGTCCGATCATCTCCAACTTGCTCGCTTATTAATTCACCTTTATACTATAAAATTTGGTTGCCTCGAGGTGCATGCATGCGCGTAGTGTCCACTGGGTCATTGAGCTAGCTCCTTGTCAAAATCCTTTAAGCTTTGACACTATAGAAGTGTGTAGCTATGTATTTAAGTACAAAAATTTCCTTTCCACAACCAATGTGGGATAAAGGCATTATACCTAGTTTTACACATTGCTTGAAAATTCTAATGTCTTCACCACCGCACAGGGAAGGATGCTAGCAGAGGTCATGGATTTAGCTATACACCAGCTAATTCATTGGTTTGAAGACTTTTCTTTGAATTAACCCTTACCCAACAACCACACTAAATGAGGATGCAGGCAAGGGTTGCATTGGAGCATTAACCAAACACCTACCATTTACCTTTACTAAAACCTTCTATGGCCTTCCAAAACCACGCAGGGTCATTGTCTTAATGCCATCAAGGGAAGAGGTCGTAGGTTATACACCTGTAGACATGCATTTGCTGACGGTTTCTCTTGGGCTTTTTTCAACAGCCACACAGAGGGAAATTAGTGCACACCTGCCAATTTCATTTGTTGAAGGTTTTAAATGGCTGCCTTTGTATTTGCTAAAAAGTTTCCATGGATTTTTCAACCATTCCCACGGCTCACAGCAAGGGATATTTTGGCATTAAACCTGCCAAATGCATTTGCTTCAGTTTTAATGTGGCCTCCCAACTCTCCACGTAGGGGCATAGGAAGAGGAACACAAGGGAGCATGCTGACAGAGCTCGCAGACTTTGGCGATACACCTCCCAATTGCATTTACCTGAAGGTCTCTTTGGTCTCTCCATATTACACATCTGCAGGGAGGACGTTGGCACTAAGCATGCCAATTTCATTTTGCAGAAAGTTTTCTTTTAAAACACACCACAGGCCCACGATAGGGAGGGAGCTACCAAAATTTGAAAACTTTGGTTTTACGCCCTTTCAGCTATCAAATAGCCAGGAATCTACTTCAATGTACCATTAATGTCCATATTGCTCTTATAATATTCTCTAGATTCTTCTATATCTTTTAAATCATAAAACACATGATTTAAAATAACAATTTAAACTTTGCTTGAAAAAACACATGAAGCTACAAGTCAGGTCGGGCCCCAAAGTGGGTCTAACTAAAAAAAAAAATTGTTTTCATGCCACTGGCCCTTGAAAAACCTCAAGAACCTTAAACATACTTCTGGAGTTAATCTATACATTTTTCTGATCACTGAAACTCAATCTGAAACATTCAGGCGCTTGTGTCACATTTTCACATTTAAACCCAAAGAGGCATTTTAAAAACTGGTCAGAACAACTTCTTGGACTTCACAAACTGATAGGCGTGTACTCTGATATGTTAACTTTCATCCTACAAAACCATTCCTCATGAAGAATCTCAGGTGGTGAGATATTAATGCACAAAGTTGATTAATTGTCTTTGTCAGCAAATGAACCTAATAAAATCAATGTGCAAGGACCACAAAATGCCTTTACTAAAAATATCAAATGATCCCCGTGGATCCCCAAATCTGGGGCATAGATACTTTGAAGTACAAGGAAGATCGTGGAATGTTTATTTCTACCAAAATGATGACTGGGTGCAAATGGTGAGCTCATGAAAATAGCCACTTTAACAAGTGCAACAATGAAAGTGCAAAAAACTCAATAAAATGGCTCAAGAAACCATCTTGGAAAACTGATCAAATGGATTGGCAAGGGCTTCAAACTGGAAACATAGCTTGTCTTTCATACTATAAATAACTTGAAATAAACATTCTGACATGAAATTCACTGGGGCAACTTTTACACACATGCAAAGTGGTGCTCTGACTAGCTACTGAAACAGGGACTTATGCAAACATTACAAACTGCAAATGGATTAGGCTTACCAAACTAAGCAAATGGATTCATAGGGACTTGAAATTTGGCATGTGGACACACCTATATGCATACAATTAAATGCACTTTTAATTTCAACATGACGATCAACTAGTTATGAAATAAAAAGCCTCAAAGTGGGCCACTTGGTAAAATATGCATTTGCACCTATGATGCACTTCCAGCTCACCCATTGAAATGGGTACCTAATAAACTGATCCAAACTGAATTTTGAAAGTTGCAGAGCATTGCATATGCTAAATGAAAGGTCTAGGACATATTTCCCAAGCCTTGCCCCTTGATAATCAATTGGCTCCATTTTACCCTTCTTGAAAATAGGCGTATCAGGTTGACTCATTAGGTGGTCCTTTGAAAGTGCATATGCAAAATTTTGAATTGGGCCTCTCAAATTCCTCAAATTTTTATGAGTCCCAACATCCCAAATTCAACACATATGTATCAAATTTTTGGTACCACATCCTAGGACTCTGTTTGAGGCCATACAAAGATTTCTTTAATTTATAGACCAAATGACTTTTATCTTTCACCACATAGTGCTTCGACTGTGTCATATAAATATCCTCCTCCAAATCACCATGAAGGAAAGCAATTTTCACATCCATTTTCTCAACCTCTAAATCATAAGCAGCAACAATAGAAAGCAAAAATCTAATGGATGTCATTTTTGCAATAGGAGAAAATATATCACCATAATCAACACCCTCAACCTGATAGTAGCCTTTTGTAACCAACCTTGCTTTATACTTCTCAATGCTTCCATCTGAGCCAATATTTTTTTTGAACACCCATTTGCAACCAACAGGCTTACGTCCTTCAAGAAATGGTACAAGCTCCCATATATCATTCTTTTTCAAAGTTGCCATCCCATCCTCCATAGAAATATTTTGAGATTCTGCATCATTCATACCTAATGCCTCTTCTACAAATCTATGTCCATCCACATTAGTGTTCAAAGAAAAAATATATCTCAAATCATCAGGTGAATATCTTCTAGGTCATTGTCTATGTCTTGTAGACCTTTGAACAACCTGAGTTGGAGGTTCTTCCTCCTCTTTTGAAGATTCAAAGATAGATGAGCTCTCTTCAACTTCTTTCCTTTCAAGTGGCCTCGATTCAACTCTTTCAAGCATAGAAGGGAATTGAATCACATCTTTATGTTTAGTCTATTATGGTTGCTGTGTAACAAAAGGAGACTTAATTTCTTTAAAAATAACACTTCTACTATGAATTACCTTTTGTGCAATAGGGTCCCAAAGCTTGTATCCTTTCACACCATGACTATAATTGATGAAGATACATTTCACATCCTTGTTCTCCAATTTTGTTCACTTCTCCTTTGGCACATATGCATATGCCTCACAACCAAAAACTCTTAGATGTCTCAATGAAGGCTTGTGACCTGAACATGGTTCCATAGGCATTTTATCAACAAGAGATGATGTAGGAGACTTGTTAATCAAGTAGAAAGCAATGGCAATAGTTTCAACCCAAAAAAATTCTTCTAGACCAGCTCCACTCAGCATACTCCTAGCCTTCTCCATTAGTGTCCTATTCATTCTTTCTGCAACTCCATTCTACTGTGGAGAATACAAAGTTATCTTCTATCTGTCAATACCACAATATTTACATAATCTATCAAAATCATTAGAGAAAAAATCACTGCCATTATCAGCCCTCAAACATTTAATTTTCTTTCTAGTTTGCAACTCAACCATTGCTTTAAATTCTTTAAAATGACTGAAAACTTTAGATTTACTCTTTAGAAAGTATACCCATGTCCTTCTACTAAAATCATCAATAAATGAAACATAATATGTGGATTTTACAAGGGAAGGAACATCTACAAGACAAAACACATCGGGATGAATAAGATCCAAAACACCACAAGAATTATGAGAACTCGAGTAAAACTAAATGCAGTTTTGTTTGCTATAAATGCAATGCACACAGAAATCAAAGTCAAGATTACAATCATTCAAACCTTCAACAAGGTTTTTATTTTTCAAGGTTCTTAGACCCTTTTCTCCAATGTGGCCAAATCTCTGGTGCCATAACATAGTCTTCTCTGTAGGTAATTTTGCTTCAGAAGAAATAGCACCCTTAGGTACCCAGAAGCCATGTCCATCCATTGAAGGTGAAACCCTCAAATCTTCCAACGAAGTTTCCACAGATTTACTTTTTATAGAAATTCTATTACACTCAATAGTGTATGCCTCTAACTTATACAAAGTGTCAAATCTAACACCTCTAGCAATCACCATAGCACCCTTAATCATCTTACATCCTACATTAGAAAAGAGTACCCGCACACATGCATTCATCAGTTTGCTCAGAGATAATAAATTTCATTTTAAACCAGGGATATGCAACACACTATTAATCCTTTTTTTTCTACCATTAGGAAACCTGATCCTAACTTTACCTTGACCAATAATGTCTAAATGTGAATCATCACCCAAGTACACCTTACCTCCATTAAATTCTTCATATTCAGAAAAACTAATCTTTACTGGAAGACATATGAAAATATGTACACAAGTCAATTAACCATGCTTCATTACCTTCATGAGTAGCCAAAGCTTTACTGAATGCATCACCATCTTCCTTCTTGAATGAGTAGAATCATAATCAAAATAGTTCTTTTTCTTCTTCTTTTCTTCTTTTCAGTCCTTATGGATGTGACTTGGTTTACCGCAATTCCAATAGATGACTTTGGACTTTCTAGGAGATTTAGATCTCCCTTTGGATTTGGACTTATTGTGCTTCTAATTCTTCTTTCCTTTTCCCTTATGTCTTCCAGGAATAGTTAGGGCTTCCTTCAAACTGATGGATACCTTCCTTCGCATCTCTTCACAAAATAGGGCACCCACCACATCTTCAGATTTCAAAACAACAAAAGTACTACTAATAGCCATAATAGGAGAATCCCATGAATTAGGCAAAGAACAAAGCAAGATCTGAAATTTCTCCTCTTCATCCATCTTAACACCAATAGATACCAATTGAGCCACCAACATATTAAATTCTTCCAAGTGATCTACAATTCATCCACCCTCTTCCATCTTCAAGGAATATAATTTATTCCTCAAGAAAATCTACTTTAATAAATATTTGGCTTGATACATCTCACCAAGCTTAGTCCATAACTTATTTATAGTGTTTTCTTTGTGGACATTGATTAGAATAGAGTCTACCAGGAACAATCTAATTAGACACATCATACTGAGCAGCCACAATATGATCTATAGGTTTTGAGACATTCGCATCAACAACATCCCATATATCTCGATCTATTAGCAGATCTTCCATCTTCAGCTTCCACATCTCAAAATTACTACCACTAAATTTCTCCACCTCTATTCTCCTTGACGAACTTTCCATCTAAAAATTCCTACAACAAGATCAAAAAGTGTCTTCTACACTAGCTCCCACTAAAATCTAGATTAGTTCAAAAAAATCAACAACCCACAACTGAAACCAAAGGTGATTAGGCTCTGATACCACTTGTAAGGAAATCAAGTAGTGAAATAACATCCTACACTAACCTTGAGAGGAGGATAATGCAAAAACTTTTATAGATCGTTATAGTACTTACAAAAACTTAACAAAAATAGACACAATAACATGCATATTATAACGTAGTGATTTACATAAGGAAATCCCTTTTGGGAGAAACCCCCACACTCCAAAAGCAGCTCAATATATTATTTAGCAATAAATAATAGATTACAATATACTTGTGAGAAATCTCTTTGTAGGAGTACCACTAATCAGAGACTTAGAGGTAACTCAATCACCATAAGACTCTTACACACAACCTATATCTCACGCACCTCATATATACTAGATACAAAACAAGAAACCATCAAATCGTAGTACAAAACCATGGGCTAAAACCACCCAATAATGTGTAGCTGGCCTTATCTTCCTTCTAGATTCCCTATGACATGTTAGAACACACATCAACATGTGTCCCTCCCTTTTATAGCTCATTTATGTGTCTGATACATTTTATATTTCCTATTTCAGGAGTACAAACTTTTGGAGGCCATAACTTGAGAACTGTGTGTCTTATTGACAAATTGTTTGAAGTGTTGGAAAGATCTCAAAGTACTCTATTGCCTCAAAAGATGATATGCAACTTACATCCACTTTAAGTAATTTTAGGGCCTCTAAATTCTTCAAAATCAAATTTAAACCTTTCATTGGACCTCTCTAAAATTGAAACTTCAATATCTCCAAAACTAGTGGTGATCTTGTGATGTAACTTTACTAGAATGCTTATCTAGCCAACCAAAAGCTTTAGGGAGGATTTTGTACCATTTCATGCTCAAATAAAAAATTATATAAATAGTAACCTCATGTAAATACAAGGCTGAGACACCATTTTTTTCCCAACAATCAACCTATATTTCAAGGTCATCTCAAGACTCATCACACACACTACAACAATACATATGGACCAAAAAAATTTCAGCTAAGACATAGTATGGACCTAAACCAACATTGAAAACAAGACACACTTCGAATAATTATGCCTTGAACATCTGCAACATGCTACAATCATCATGCCGGCCAAGAACATGAAGAACACTACCGGATCAAGAAAATCATCAATAATGCGCACAACGATCAATGTGGACCATCAACACAGAGAGGAAATGGTCTAGAAACATCCACAAGCATCATGAACTACCACAACATCACCACTTACTATAATCTTCATTATCATTATATCAAACCTCAAGAACACTCATTGAACTGACTATCAAACTGAAAGATTCACTTGCAGAACTCCAAATCATGAACCATCTGAATTTAAGACACATATGAATGTCCCAAACACTCTACCAAATCCACAAGCCAAGATATTGCAACGCAGAGCAATGTGGAGTAAAATCCTGAATACTAAATAACACTGAATGACTGAGAAACCAATTGCAATACCGGATCTCGTAACTCAATCAAATCATCATGCAGACCTTTGAAACTTTAGTTGAATCAACTAGAGATACTCATATCAAAACCCTTTAATCCATAATAACTCAATTGCAACACACTGGTCACACCAATTCATTTAATCTGACTGCAACAATGGAAAATAAAGGAATATGCTATCATCAATGACAACACATCTCAAACTTCTCAACAATATCCAACAGTCATTCCCTTTCTTTGAGCTAGAAAATTCTTGAACTAAGATGTTTTAATGATTGGTGAATCTTTTAGTGAGCAGATTATGTATATTGTTGTAAATTCTCTATAGGAAAGATATAATTTGGTTGTGTTTAAAAGAAGTTTTAGATTAATGTGTTTGTGAATCATCACCTTAAGCTTGCAACTGATGGACTTGAAAAGCACTGAGAGGGGGGTTAATCAGTGATACCAAAAATAAAACTACTTCAAATACTAACCGGTAGATGAAATTAACAAAACTTTTAAACACAATGAATGCAATCCAAAATGATATAACAACATCCACAATAAGTAAAACATCTACCATAACACAAGTGTTTGTACATGGAAAACCCAAATAGGTAAAAACCACGGTGAGTTGGAACTCACAAGTTAACTATCTGCAATAATAGATAACTAAATGGGTAAGGTCTACAAAGTGCTCTGCTAGGAGTAAATCTTGTTAGAGATCCCAAAGCTTGATTAAAAGCTTATACCCTGTTAGGAGTAACCTTAGTATAGGATTTCTAAATCCAAACTAATGGATCACCCTGTTAGAGGTTTTGAACAATGAAGCTTGTTAAAGCTTACCCGATTAGGGGATTTTATTTTTGTTGTAATTGTTAGAAGATGATAGGATTTGTTTGATCTATCTATGTAGCACAATACTTGCTTGATCAGATCCTTTTAAGCGTATTCAACACTGCTTCTCGACATACTCTGCAACTTAGCACTTTTTCCTTTGCACATAACATATCACTTTCTCTTAAATAATTTATTGTGATGTCAATATATAAACATTTATATTTCATGCTAGCCTCAAGAAATCATTACACAATTTCCTAGATGCATTGTATTTGGTCAAGTGATCATAACTCATCACAAAAATACCGCCAAAAATTGTCAGTGGTGATAACTCATCACACAATCTACAATTACCAGTTGGAACACTTAATACCGGTTAGAGTTAAACCGCTTGAATTTGATGCTTCTGAGATAGTCTTCATTGGATCTTCACGTTGATGTTGAGACACATATAACCAAGTGGTTATCTCCATGCATACACCGGTTGTCTTCAAGTATCGGTTAGAAATAAACCTCTAGTATACCGGTTGTAGTGTAAACAACTTGAAGTCATACCGGTAGATAATATAAACATATGTGTGTGTATGTGTTTCATCAATGACAACATATGATGAATTAATTACAATCATCATCAAGCCAACAATCTCCCCCTTTGGCATTAATGGCAACACTTAGAAAATTTTACAATAATACTGCTAAGTGTGCATACAAAAAGAATTACACATATACACATGCTCCCCCTTAATGCATACATTATACAAAATTTTCACAAATACACATACATATTTCTACTCCCCCTTTGACAACAATGCCAAATTGAAAAAGTAAAATATATATATATATAGAAAATTTGTATCAAAGTGTTCAACATATTCAACAACTTGAAAAACTGAATCAAGATTCATGCATAAGCTAGTCTCATGAAAATAACATTAAATTTCTTCTTCGACTGTGATATGGCATTTTTCCATGTCTCTAGCACGTTCTTAGTGTGCTCAAGTGTAGACACAATCTGTGAATTGAACTCTTCCATGGAATCCAGTGAACAGGTTTCTGGGGTAGCTAAAATAGACTAAATATTAGCAGGCTCTTTGTAGGATGTCTACTTGTGTTGTAAGTTGACCCTTCAATTCATTTAGTGACCGGAGTCTCTTGCTTTCTCATGATCATAAGTATCCAACCTATTGTGAAAATCATCTATAGATTTGCTAAAAGCAAATATAGAGTCCTGAAGTGGGACATATGCATTGCATATATTTTCTAGCTCTTTCTTTGTTTCTATTTGCCTTTTTGTGATATTAGAATAAAAGAATGAAACATTAGAGGTAGAAGCGAGTATTTTTCTCTTGTTTCAATAGCTATGCCCAATAAAGCTTTATTATGTGATAGAGCTAGTTTGTCGGTACCAATTTCCTTCATGATCTTCTCTCCATGCTTTTTCTAATAACCCTTTTCTGCATATGCATGGGTTGATTCTTCAAGTGATGTGAGTTGGTCAGATACATCAGTGACTAATTGACCAAGCTTGCTAATAGGGGTTGATAGATGTGCTATAGAAGTTTCTGGTAGCAAATTTTTCAGAATGTATACAACTTTCTGAATAGTTTCTGCTTCAATCCTTTACTCCTTAAGTCTCTTTTTGTGCTCTCTAGATTGCATAACATTTGCAATCTTCATCATTTCATATGCACTCATGTCGTCAACATTGATAGGCCCTGACATGCCTAATGAATCATCATCATCTTCATCAGTCTGCTGAGTGACAAATGTTTTTGCCAGTTCAGAAGATGTTACCTTAATGATTGATTTTTCTTGGTTTTTCTCTGTTTCCTATTCAGAAGTCTATGTGTCAACATTCTTATTAGATTCCTTCTAAGTATCTTGTAACACCGGTGGGGATTGGGGTTTCTTAGGTTGTCCTTTTTTTGGTGGAATATCCACTTCTTGTTGAGTTGTCAGTTCCTCAATTGAAGTAACCTATAAGACAATGATTTCAGGTGGCTCCATATTTGGTGTAGTGATGTCTCTAGATAGATCAACTGTATCCTGAACATCATCAACAATATGAATAATGGTGTCATCCTTCTTCTTAACAGGATAGACCTCATCATCTTGTACAATCTCTTCTTCATCCATTTTAGGTCGATTAACAGTATCTTCCTCATCTTTAGAGGATTGTATGAGCTCTTCCATCTGTTTCATATGGCAGGCTATTTGATGAGTCTTAGTCTCAATAATTTGCCTCTTTCCACTAAGTAGCTTCAATCTTCTTGCTTTGAAAGAAAATTAAATTTTGTACTAATCAACTAAAGCACTTATTTTATCCTTGGATAATTTAGGAACATATTACATCAATATCTCATCTATAATTTTTGTTTCCTCCTTTATAGGTTCCTCCCATTTGGTCAAAAGAATAGTGTACAAATAATTAGAGATATCCTTTTCAAGATCATGTGGTAATCTATTGTAATGACACAAATGATTGATTACCTTATTTGCTCCTTCTCATCTTCAGTGAAGGAATCAAAATGTTCTTTGACATTGTCAAATGTTTTTCTCCTTAATGTCTTCATTGTTCTTTCAAAGTGGGTTTCAGGCTTGAAAGTTGAGATATCAATAGGCACACTTGCCTTTGGCACATTTTTCATTGACTTTGCTACTCTACAAATAGCTTTCATCTTCTTATGTTCTTCTTCAGTGTCAGTTTCTTCAGATTCTTCTTGAAGAATTAACTTCCGACCTCTTTTCTTTGTCTCCATTTTCATGTACACCTTAGGTTCCAGTTATTTTTTGTTTTGGACACTCCAAATCATTCTAGTACTTTTCATCACTGGAGGTGCATCCTCAGCTTTATTTTTCTTACCTTTACCACTTGTGGTTGAAACAATACTTGTTTCATCTTGTGCAGTCTGCTCTTTTACTGAACTCAATTTTGCCTTCTTTTTATCTATAGGAGACGCCAACAGGTTATTGGCATAGCCAATCAACAAGTCATAGTTAAGCTCATAACTCATATCTTCCATTTCTTCCTCTCTAGGCTCAATTGCCTCTATTAAATAGTAATCAATGGTAACTATAAAAAAAATATCCTTGGAAAATTGTTTTACCACATCCTCAGGCAATCTTAATCTCATGCTCAACTTCTTCTGAAAATCATTGAAGTATTTGTTCATAGTAGCAGAAAAAGTATTCTTCACAACCTTGATGATGTTCTTGATTTGAGAAAATACCGGTAGATCCTTAGACCATTCAAGATCTCCAATTCTCGGTAGAAAATTTTGGAAATAAAAGAATAGACTGATCAATAATTGTCCATATTAAACTTTAGACCATTGTCCTTCTTGATAGATTGCTGATTTAACATTAATTGGCTCCTTATGGCCTCACATAGGTCATAATTAGCATTTTCAGCTATCATCCTATAAGTAGTATGCACCACTGCTGATGGAACACTATTCAGTCTACTAGAATAAAATACCCAGTAGCCTGTAACCATAGCTGCCAATTTCACCATCGGGTCCCTAATATTGTTGACAGAAAAAGATCATTTATTGGATGTTGATCTAGTTAGAGAGTATACTATCTCTTTTGAAATACGCCTCAACACAGGTACTTCACCGGTTGACTAAAAACTAGTTACATCCTGAATGGCTTCCTTGGTTATTGTATGACTTCTCTCTAAGTACATGTTCTCACCATGAACCCAACTCAAGATAATTCTAATATGCTCTTCTTCAAAATCTTCAAGGAAGTAAGTGGTGTTGTGAAAACCTTTCTTGAAAACCCTAATATACTCTGTTTGAATTTTCCTGTTCTCATCACAAAGTGATTTCAACTAAGTATATATTGACAGTAACCCTAAATCCTCAATTTTGCAGTCAATGTAGCTAGACAAATATCCTTTTACTATGACACCACTAGGAACTTATGATAATGCATTATAAGACACAATCTTATCTGCTTTTATAGCTTCCATAGGCTTAGATGTGATCATTCATTTCCCTACTGACTTTGAAGATGATGCCATATCAAATAAACTAGATTTCGCAGCAAGAATTTCAAGAAATACCTTATTTCACACACACTGCCTCGTTTACCGGTTGAATTCCCCAAGTGCACACTAGTTCAGTCTTCTACAACCTTCAAATCAGCTCAAACACACAAATCTTAATGCAACTTCAACTAAATTTAGCTAACAAACTCTTCTAGGCTCTGCAAGCGCTCAAAAGTATTTTCTCAAATGCGTTAGGGTAAAAATAACAAAGTGAAACTTGCTTTTATTCTTTTTACCAACTACATTAAATGCTCACCTATTAGGATTACAAACCCTAATTACACCGCTCAAGGAAAAACCGGTTGATAACTAAATGACAAAATGTTATCAAAATTTCATGCTTTCAAATTCTCTTATCACATATTCACTTCAAGGGGCCTGGAGGTGGATTTATCGTTAAGCTCCCCTTAGCCATATGAAAAGGCTTAATTCATCGGTGTAGGATTCTCTTCACTAGGTGAAGGAATAATTATAAAGATTTGTTGTAATATTATTATTTATAAAGATAAACTATATGGTTTGGGGATTTATTTGTATTTGCATTTTATTCCCAGTTAGTGTGTTGCCCTCAACAGTGTTTGAGTTGTGTCTGCTCTGTATTTGTTGTAGTAGTTGTGTATTTCAAATTTGGTTTGGGAGTCGTGAGAATTGTTCTACCATGCATTTAGGAGAGATGGTTATCATGTCCGGAGAGCTCTATTGCCTTGGCCTATGTATGGTTGTATTTAGTTTGTCCAGAGTCATATTCATATTTGGTTATGATTTCTTTTCTAATTGATGTACGTCAGGAATCTTGAGCTATCATTTATGATGTGATTTTACTTGTTTGATTTGGCTATCATTTTGAAACCTTCGTTATTTTTTGTGACGATGTCATAATTTTGAAATGTCATTTTTTGGGTTTCCTTTCGAATGTGCTAAAACAACATATGTGTTGTTTCTTTTGGCATAAGTGTTCTTTCGTAAGGCCTATGCACTACACTTTTAAGTGTATGCACCAACCTGTGTGTCCCTTGCGCTACTTAGTTAGACAAATTTGATGTTCAGATTAGTGTATGCATTGAGCTGAGGGACAAAAGCACTATTTAAATTTTTGAATGTGCTAATGCATTAGACAAAAGAACTTCTTTGCGCAACAAAAGTGCTAAACTGCTTTTATCACTTGCATTTTGATGGTTTTGTACTTCTGAGCTATTTCCTTCAGTTTTGTCACTATACCAAAGGTCTTGGTTGATCCCCCAAGGTGTTTCTCAGAGTTGATTTTAGATCAGTTTTAGTTGTTTTAATGATGTTTTTTTTAAACTCCATTAAATTGGTATGCCTTTCCATTGAGGTTGTGTAATTGTTGCTCCAACAAATTGATGAGCCTTGTTGTAGAGGTTGATTTCATGTTTAGCTCCAGTGAGATAGTTGTTCCTTGTTGTTGAGGATTTGATGTTGTTCATGGCTGACTGAGATGGACTTATGCCTTACTCTTATTTATTGTTATATTGATTATTGTTGAGGCTCTTGTTTATGTATTGACATCTTGGCTTTTGGTGTTTGTGCCTATTGCATAAGTTATGTGGATACTTTTATGATGTTTCTATTGAGCCTCATTTTTATCATGATGTTATTGTTTATGTTACCCTAGGGTCTTCAAACATGGTTAGGGGGAGTGGGCTTCAATGTGATGACAAAGGTTGTGAGAGATATGTTGCTAAGAGGTTCCTAGTAAGGATGCTTGGAGTCTAGACCACTAGGGAACATTGAAAGTTTTCATTGTTTAAATAAGTGATAACATTAATAATTAATTAGATGAGCTGGGTAATTAGGTTCATCTAAATGAGATAATAATGGTTGGATTTGATCCCCAAGACTTAGTCCTAGGGAGGATATTTAAGGTCTAGCTTGGGATTGCCATTGAGATGGAAAACCAAACTCCCTTGACCTATCATAGGTTGAGACAGTTCCGCATGTCTATCAGGGTTGATATTCCCCTTGTTTATGAGGATAGAATGTAGAGAAATGTCTTTCAGGGTGTGGCTTTTCCCCTCTATGTGAGGATAGAATGTGAAGATGCTCCACTCCTACATGTGTTATTGTTCCTTATGCCATGGATTTTGATGTCTCTTGGAGTTTCTATGTGTTTTTTTTAGCCTTGTGATGTGGTTGGCCTATTGGTTATGTGTTACTTCTTGGTTGTGGTTCTTGAGTTGTTGAGTTCTCTTTGGTTGTTAGGTATCAACCTAGGTCTAGAGTGTGTGGGACCTTTTGTCATCTCCTAGAACAAGGGGTGGTTCCTTTGGTTCCACATGGTTGAGTGGTTTTATGCCTTCTCCCTTTGAGATGGTATTCATTGGTTGCTCTCATGATTGGATGTGGATTCTTATCTCCTTAGCTTATGGATGGATACTTGTAGCACATTGATATTCATGATTTATGTGGCATATGTATATATAGATATCATGAGATCTTTGTAGATGGAATAGACATGGAGTAAATAGAATTCTAAATTACTTAAAGTTGTTATGATAATGATGTGATGTTGGGAATTAGGAACACTTGGATCAGTTCTTTAAAATGGACTTAATGGGATTTATTGTCCTTGTATTATTAATGATAGGAAACATGAAAGATGGATTAGTAGATGATGTTATGTATAAGCATGAAGGAGTAAATTATAGTTATTTTAGATTGCATTAGATTAAGGTAATACGCATAAGGTTTTTGTCAATATGAAATTATAAGTAATGATATTGAGATACCCTAGGGAAGATAAATTTTATTTTTGCTTGTGTTATGATTTCATATGATTATGTTTTTGTAGTGTCATAAAATTGCAACCCTAGAAATTTTCTACCATATTAGGGTCCTCATTCATCCGAAGTCAAATCCCCTAGCCTGATTGGAGACCAGAGACTACTCAACCCCTAAAAATTGCGTCTTCCTTGCTCCTTGCACTACCTAACCTGCATCCTATCCTAGAAAAAAGGAAAAGATAGGGGCATGGCTCCCCTATCCTCCCAGGACAGGGGTGTGGCACCCTTGTCCCTACTCTATTTTGGGGTGGGACCCTTCCTAAGTCTGCATTAAAGGTTGTGTAGTGAACAGGAAAACTTCCCCGATGTCGACCTGTGATGAAAATAAGTTTCATTAATCCTAATTGATAAGTATAAAAGTTGCATTTCCCATTCCAATTTGGCATAAGATAGATACATGAGATCATGCATTCAAGCATTCAAGAGCATTCAAGGATTCTTTTCCAACATTGAGCATTCTCAAGTCTCCCTTCAAAGCTAGGTGTTGCATTCAAGTCAAGGATTCAACCATTGAGGAGGAGATTCCTTCCAACATTCAACTTCATACAAGCATTTCTACCTACATTCTATCTACAACCTCCCTTGAGGTGATTTACATTACAGTCTTTTAGTTACATTTACTTGCAAGTACTTTCTTTCATTACTTGGTTAATTCTAAAATTGGGGTTTGACCTCAAGGCAAACCCCCAATCCCAACCCATTTTCCTCTCTTTTCTGTGTGTAGGTTGTAGGTGTGCAACTATACTTTTAGATATTTGGAATCCATTTGCAGAGGCAGAAAACCCTTTTTGTTTCGCATATTTTTCGGAGGACTATGTACATTCCCACCACTGTTCAGGCAACTTTTCCTCAAATTCGTAGGGTGGCTTCATATCGACATATTACTACTAGATCCAAGTGCACAGCTTCATCCCACACTCCGATCTCAATTTATAATCAGTTCTTTGTCACTTTTTCACTTAGTCTCTATACATAATTCAATCAATTCATTTCCATTCCAAATAGAAGAGGGGATTAACTTATCATTCCCATTTCATTCAGAATTTTATCTTCTTCTTTGGAGGTTGAATCTAGTGAATTCCCCCCCCCCCCCCCTTCTTCCAATGTAATGCGTCAAAAGTGTTTGAAGGGAAATCTGTAGTGAAACTTTCATCTCTCCTTAGAGGGAAAGGGTAGTTTTCCTCTTGATCTCTCATTCACGCATTTTTCACCCACCATTACATTTTGGTGACATTACAACTTTTATGTTATGTTCATGATGGATATGTGTATATCATTTATGTGGATGTTAATGAATGTGAATACATGGTTATATGTGAAGCATTATATGATGTTTTAAAAAACAATTCTCTATTAACATGTTAGTTAGCTTTATTTCTCTAGGGTGTTTTGGTACGCATTACATTGAGATTTGTGTGAAACATATAGGCAAAGGGCGTGATATGGGAGAAGTTAATAGAAGAAGAATAAAGACAAGAAACAAGTCATTGATCAAAAACAAAATTTGCAGAGGAATTATATATAGACCTCTTCAAGTAATCAAGGTTTAGAGTTCTCATGGCTAGGAGAGAAAAAAAATCTAAAGGAGATAGAGAAGCCAAAGAAATATCAGAACTCCCTAAATACCAATATTGAAAAATTAGCATAAGAGACAACAAGAGATTGGGATCCATCTATTGGTCTATAGTAGGAGAAAGCACCAATAAACAATAAAAAAGAGATAGAAAGTTGGTAGAACTATTAGACAATGGATTCAAACTAGAAGAAATTCAAGAGATAGAGGTCAACAAGGAAGATTTGATGGAAGAAGAGAATGATGGTGGTCTCAACCTCAAAGAATAAGGTACTGAGCTTAAGGAAGAGTTAGTAGGTATTGTTGGATATTGTTGAGAAGTTTGTTGGAATGATGTGTTGTCATTGATGTCAACATATTCTTTTGTGTATTTCAATGTTGTAGTCAAATTAAATGAGTTGGTTTGGTCAGTGTGTTGCAACTGAGATCTTGTAGTTTAATGGATTTAGAGATACTTATCTCTAGTTGATTTAGCAGAAGTCTCAGTGATCCACATGTTGATTTGATTGAGTTATGAGGTTTGGCATTGTGATTGGTTATTTAGTTGTTCATTTATTCAGGTTTGTGCTCTGCATTGCTCTGAAATTTCATTATATTGGTTTATAGATTTGGAAGAGTGTTTGGTACATTCATATGTGTCCTCAATTCAGATGTTTCATGATTTGGAAGTCTGCAAGTGAATGTTTTAGTTTGACAGTCAGTTCAGCATGTGTTCTTCAGGTTTGGTATATTGATGATGGAAATTCTAGTAAGTGGTGATGTTGTGATCATTTATAGTGTAATTCACATTGCTTGTGGATGTTTCTAGATCGTGTCCTATCTGTGTTGATGGTCTCCATTGATCGTTGTGTGTGTTATTGATCATTTTCTTGATCCAGTGGTGTTGTTCATGTTATGCAACATTCTTGGTGATTGTAGCATGTTGCAGATGATTGAGGCATAATTCTTGGTAGTGTTTCTTGGTTGTAGTATTGATTTAGGTCTAGACTATGTCTTAGCCAACATTGTTTTCGTCTACATGTATTTTTGTAGCATGTCAGGTTATTATTTTGTAATTTGTGTTGAGTGTTTAGCCGACCTTGAAATATAGGTTGATGATTTGTATAAATATATATAATAATAATTTATGAGATGCATCTACATGTGCGAACATTGAATTTATTTCAGTAGTAGAGGAGAAGTGTGAAAAAGTGAAAAAGAGTGTGAAGAAGTGGAAAGAGTAGAGTTAGAGTAAATGTGCTTAGCCAAAACTGAAATCAAGAATTAGGAGATG
Organism: Cryptomeria japonica; assembly: GCF_030272615.1. Classification (NCBI taxonomy): domain Eukaryota; kingdom Viridiplantae; phylum Streptophyta; class Pinopsida; order Cupressales; family Cupressaceae; genus Cryptomeria; species Cryptomeria japonica. The sequence goes on along the minus strand of NC_081410.1, from coordinate 500,288,096 downwards.
TTATTTCTTCAATTCATGTAATCCAGATTGTTGTCCAATCTTTGTAAGATAGTGAGTCTTCCTCGGGGTTGTATCCCTTCTTGTTTTCAGCAGTGATCTCTAGGTAGTGTGCCTGAATGCATGTGCATTCCCCATTGTAATATTTACATTTACTCCTAACAGGGTATTATCTCATTGTGGGTAGGTTCCCACCATAGTTTTTCCTTAACCAGATTTTCCACATCAAAAATCTTAGCATTATGTGTGTTATTGATGTGGTGATGGTTTATGTTTCAATTGTTAATGATCAGATCTAAATTTAAGTTTAAGTTGTGCAGAATTTTGGTGCAAACTGATTCACCCCCCCTCTCAGTTTCCTGCATTGTTGCCAACAATTGGTATCAGAGCTAGATCCTCTAGAAGAAGCTTGACTACCTGAGGAGATATGGGATGGAAACTTTTTCTTTTAAGAATGATAGTGTAAATTTTGATGAAACAAATTACACTCTTTGGAAGAACTAGATGGAATGTAATTTGTGATGCATCAGTGAAGAATAATTCAAGGTTACTAAGAATGTGTATAATGCTCCTCAGAATGGTCCTACTACTCTAGATGAGATAAAGGAAGATGAATTCAATATTAGAGCTAAGGAAGCATTGTTGAGTGCCTTGTCTAATTCTAGGATGACTACTGTGATATATTTGCAGACTACTTATGAGATACGGAAGAAGCTAGAGACTTTGTATGAAGGTGATAGCCATGTGAAAGTTGCTAAGTTATAGATATTGAAAGGAAAGTATGAAATGTTGAAGATGGGTGAAGATGAGAACATTACGTCCTTTATGTAGAAAGTGACTAAGCTTGTGTTGAATATTAGATGTGTCAATAGAGTATTAGAAGAATTTGAGATTGTGGCTAAAGTGCTAAGATCTTTGCCTCCTACTTACAAGCACAAGGCTACTGCTATTGAAGAGATCCAGACGATGACAGATGTGACTAGAGATATGTTGATTGGAAAACTTGTTGCTTTTGAGTTGAGCGATCTTGGTGAAGCCCCTCCTAAATCTGAATCTGTATTTAAAGCTCCTATATTCAGGAAGCAAAAATATGATCCAGGAGAAAGTTCTACAAGAGTATCCAGATATGAGAAGGAGATGAGAGAGCTTGAAGAAGATGAAAGAGATTTTGAAAATATTGAAACCCTGATTGATAGAAGATTGCCTAAAGGTGTCGGTAAGTATGAAGGAAAGTTGCCTCTTAAATGTTTTTCATGCAATAAGATAGGACATTTTACCTCAAGGTGTCTGGAAAGAGTTTCTAAGAAGCCATTCAAGCCTTACAAGTCTAAATATCTAAAGAAGTGTTATATTTCTACTGACAAAGGTGTGATAGATGATGAGTCTGAGAAGGGATATCTCATTGCTATCAAGGAAGATGATCTAGTGACTATTGATTATGCTAGCTATATTGTTGATGAGAAAGCTTTGGCTACTAAAGTTGAAGAGAAAGATGAATGGTTCATTGTGTTGGAAATTGACACTCATTCAGTTTATTATGTTTTCATTGATGGCAACATATTTTGGTTCACATTAACATCCGACAGATACTTCACCGACATCAAGGATTTCAAAGGTAACCGACAAACTAGGTACCGGTATGGGAAGATGACATCACTTGGAGATTCGACAAAAGGTATTATCTGGAAAATCATTTTATAATTCATATACATTTGTAATGAGCCAACATGTATTATCATTTTGTATGTAAGTCAACATATGGCATAAATATTTGTAAGGGTATATAAGTTAGTCTATTAGGTCATTTTCAATACAACATTCATGATAAGATTTGAAATGTAAAGTTTCTGTATGCAAGATCATTTGTATGTGAAAGAAATATTCTATAATGATCTATAGATGATTTATAAGATACTCATAAGGTGTATGTTATTCTGGCAAGGGTTTAGGGTTTAAGAACTAGAATAGTCAGAGACTTAACCGAAACTCAATCAGGCATAGAAGATGCATTATATGAGTTCAGTTTTGTATTTTTGTATCATAAAGTGATTGTAGTCAATGAGACTCTTGGTGATAAGCAATGTACCTTCCTACATGTGCAAGCCCCTATTATGTATAATATCTCTTCATATGGCTAGTGAATTGATATTGTGGGTCACAAATCCCACCATGGTTTTTCCTCATTGAGGTTTTCCACGTATAAATTCTTTGTGTTATGGTGTTCATTTATGTGATTTCCTTATTTGTTTTAGTTATATGTATTTATGTTTACCAGTTGATGAATGAATGCTTTCATAAGGTTAAAATTTTATATTCTAGTAGAAAACTGATTCATCCCCCCTCTTAGTGTTCTTGGATTCCAACAATTGGTATCAAAGCCTTGTGCCTCGAAGGAAGCCTAATAGCTTGAGGGAAATCTTGAATCCTAAATCCATGGAGATGTGTTTGACGCAGCAGCTTGGAGTTGCTCTTGAAGATTTTGAAGCTGAAAAATTTAAGAACATAAAGTTGGAAGATGAACTTAGATCCGCAAAAGAATTCATTATCACTCTACAAGAAAAGCTATGAAATGCCCAAGCCAAAAGGAAGGAAGTATGGGAACAATTGCAAGATCAAAATAATGAAGAAAAGGATACTCTGAAGAACATTTGTCAGAAGTTGAATCAATAAAATCAAGTTATGAAGAATGAAACTCAAGCCCTAACTATGAGGATGGAAAAATAAATTGAAGACAGAAAGAAAAAAGAGGAATACCTTGCTAGATCATTGAAGGACAGATCTGAAGAATGCATTAGGTTAGCTCATGAAAATGATGTGTTAAGAATAGAATTAGTGCAATTCAAAAACAATGAACAAGAACTTGAAAGACAGATGATAATCCTAAGAGATGATCTAACTATTGCAAATGAGTATAAGGACAAATTAAAGGCTAGTTCAACACAACTTAATGAATTATTGGAGAGCTAAAGGCATAATAAATTCTCTAGAGGACTTGTATTTGAACAAGGTCAAAGCTCTGGTACTGCAAATGAAGATTAGGCATCTGGTATGCAGAATGATCATAACAACCGGAACCAAAGCACACTGGTAAGGCAGCTGAATGCTCACAAATTCAATGGTAGATGCTTTGTTTATAATAAATTTGGTCATATGGAAAGACAATGTAGAAATAGAGAAAATCAGAATTATAACTCTATCCTCGGTCAATGTTCCAAATGAAATAAGCATGGTCATAGGATAGAAGATTGCACAATGAATGTAAAAAATGTCATGCATGTGGAAAGTTTGGCCATATGGCTAATCAGTGCAGGTCAAGCAATTATCCCAGATATAGAAAATTAATTCAAATGAACAATGTTACATGTTATGCTTGCAACAAGATTGGACGCATAGCCAAGTTTTGTAGAAGCAAAAATCCACCGGTTAGCAATAATGGATCAAATGATAAAGGAAAGAAAAAGATCAATGAGATTTGACATGATCATACGAAGAGATGGGTCAGGAAGTCAGATTATCAATCAAGAGATGAAACTGCTTCGGTTACTCAACCAACAAAGAAGAATGTTCTTGTACCAATAGAAAGCTCATCTGGAAATTAACATAGATTCCTTAGGGGTAAGAAAATTTCATGAAAATCCTGCATATTCCCCACAAAAGAGATCTAGAAGGAAGTTTCAAACATCTGAGAAGGTTTATCCGGCATATATATATTGAATCGAGATCCGATATGTCTCATCGGAAGGCATTTATATTGATGGTGAATTGGGTTTTTTTTTTAAGGATAAAAGGGAGAATTCACTTTAGTATGATCACCTTGCATTCAAAGTGATTAGAAACAACCATCAACAATTTCAACTGCATTCAAAGGAGATATCTAGGGTTTGTCACTGGCAACTATTTCTAGGTATTTTTTGCAATTCAATCATTTTAAATGGAGGTTGGTTCTTCTTTTGTCCCCACTTTCATTGAAAATCCCACTGTAGTAGAGGTTAAGGACCATCTGAGAACAATATTCAAAATATTCCCTCATATTGCAACTCTGAATGATTTGGTCAGCGCTTTTTCGAGGGTTCCTGAAGGCATTGTTTATGTTGAGGATGTTAGAGCTTACATCCACTGCAATCTAGAGGACTTGGGAACAACTAAAATCAAATCAATGTACATATCTGAACCGTTGAATGACTCCAGAATCATCAAGCCCAAATTCAAACATATTACAGACCTAGGGTTAACCAGAATCTTGGATATTCCTAAGTTTGAGGATGAAATAATCTGGTACATACTAAGCAGAGTTCATGGTGAATTTATCTGGTTGGATAGACCCCTAAAGATCACCAATGAAGCAATCAGAGCTATCACCAGCTTACGTCAAATAGGTCATAAACTAGAGAAGAAGATATCAAATGATCAAACCAACAAGCTCACAGGTGCAACCTCTGATAGTCGGTCAATGAGAGTTAGTACCATTACTGACAAGGATGTCAAATTTGTCAGCATGATTATAGGTTACAAGGTAACCCAATCTAACTGACTTAACTATTTTCTATCTCTTGCATTTTTGTTGCTTATCAAATGTTGAAGAAGGATGAAAAGTATGATCTATGTGAATGGATGAAAGAAGAGTTGATTATGAACTTAGGAAAGATCAAGGGAGAAAAGAAAGGATTTTTTCAGTATGGAAATCTAATAGTGCACCTAATGCTTTTCTTTTTGAATGAGATACCGAGTTTGGGAAAAAGGAAATGTGCCTTCGATATACCAGTAGGAAGGTAGATTAAGGGTGCTATCACCAGTTTGGGGAACCAAAGAGATGACAAAGTTTGGGGATACTTCAAATCATTTCTGAAAGCCATGAAATCAAGGGAAAGAATTCCAAAGCACATAGTTGAGAAATACTCAACTGAAATCTGTTTCATGGTGAAAAGGGATGATTTCTTATGGAAGTTGTGATACCTCAGAAGATATGGATTGAAGAAATGAGTTATGAGGTAGATGAAAACATTTTGGATGCATATGCTAAGATTCTTTTAGATGCACCAATAGATGAATCTAAAAAATCATTTGGAACTACCAAGCAAAAAGAACTTGAAGTTAAAATAGAATTTAGTCAGAAGAAGAGAGAGAGGCAGAAGAGAAAAGTAAGTCAATTTGCTGAAAAAGTATCAAAAGAAATTAAGACTATAATTGAAGCCTCATCAACCAAATAATTAAAGAAGAGGAAACAACCTGAAGCTCTCATTGCACCAATTAATTTAGATACTGAGACTGAGGATGAAATTCCTCTATCTTTCAAGAGGGTGTAGAGAAAGAAGGTAGAATACCCAAAGGAGAAAGATGAGAAGACAAGAAAGCAGCCAACAATGAAGGTAACCTTTAAGATATCGGCAAGTAAGCCAACTGAAAGGAAGCCTACTCTAAAGAAAAATCTAGTAAAAGAAACTCCCACATCATCTGGAAAGAAGAAGAAGAAGGGAGACATAGATGAAGCTATTGAAACTGATAGTAACTATTATTCCACCTATGTCTTGTGATGAGTTAATAGATGAGATAACAAAGGATGGTATTTTAAAGAACATTCAACATTATTATGAACATTTGGATGATGATGAGCAAAAAGAAATTGAGGAAGTAATTTTTTTACACTTAGATATATATAAGAAGGCTTTATTAGAGATTGAAAAGCAAATACCAGCATAATTATATAATAATCTAAATGCTAGAAGATTATCCATTGTAGACGAAGACCGACACATAAAGATTCAAGGATTATTAACTATTTGTGGTGTTGGTCCCTACCGGTGACTAAGAGGGGGGGGGGGGTGAATCAGTCACCTATCGGTTTTACAAAATTAAAACCCTTTTACTCAAGTCTGCATTAACTCAACATTTATCAACACAAATAGTTATTATAGGAGAACATGCATGCATGAAAAGATACACAATAACACCAAGAATTATCTCATGGAAACCCAAATGGGAGAAAACCACGGTGTGAGTTGATGCTCACAAAATTTTTACTCTTCTGGAGCATGCCCTATAAGGAGCCATCCCTATTATGAGATTTATAGAGACACTATTAAGTGCCACCCGGTTAAGGGATTTGAATCTAGGCCTTTTAAATCCTTTACCCTATTTAAGGTAGCCTGATTAAAGGACTTAAATCATCAATCAAGATGACACCCGATTAAGGGATTTAAACAACAAGACCTATTAGAGTCCAGCTAGTTAAGGGATTTTCAGTTGCAATGGTTAGAAAGTAGCATGAAGTTGATCTGCTCAAATAGCTACTGATAGCTTGATCAAATCACAATGAATCTCATACTCTGTCTACAATGGTTGTTTTTGCTCTACACTACATTGGTTCTCTGCTCATACCCTCAGCTTTGCACTCTAGCAGTCTACTTCACACACACTCTACCTTGCTAAATTACTTAGCACTTTATCACTCTTCACTCTGCACGTTGGATTGCCTCTCACAGGATTTGCACTTTGCAAATTTTTTTCAATAAAAAATGTTTTGCATGAACTCAAAACACTTTATACTCCCTCTATCGTCACCTTCAGGTGTTTCCTTAATCAATGCAATCACAAATATCAGTAGATTTCAAATTCAAATCTTCCTACTCTTTCTCTGTGCACCCTACAATAATTCCACCAACTATTCATCCAAATCTGCCACCACATCCCCCAAAAATAACAAATTCTAGGTCGAGTTCAGTCTTTTAAATGTGAACTAAAATATCCACAAGAAATCATGGCTTAATTGCATGATGACTGAAGTTGAATTTACTAACCTTTAGTTTGGCATTATCACAAACTAACCAACTCATGTTTTGCCATCACAACTTTGTAATCAATCACTGCTCCTAGATTTAAGGTGACCACCTATATTCCTTCTGCTTCACTAGCCTACTGGTATACCACTACACTCTTCACTACTGATTCATCCTTTGCTACCAGTTTATAGTACTTCCATCAAGACTCTTTTCCTATTTTCCAATGAGGTTCTGGTTTGCATAGTACCTCAAGCCTTCTTGCCTAAGTCACCTTCTGTGACTACATCATCATCAGAATAGCCAACTTGAAGATTTGACCTTAACACTGATCTTCTTGAATGATAGACTGGTTGGATTATTTTATCTTCCTTTGGACCAATTTAACCTCAATCATTTGTCTCTGATGTTGCTTCCATGTTGTTTGCAAACCATCACCTTTGCTACTGAGATACACCACTCTACCAGTCAGTGTTAGTCATCAATGATAAATCTCAGCTAATATACCGGTTCACTAGATTAACCAATTTTGTCAATATCAATACCAACATGTGGTTCAATTACTCTGGAGGAGATGAATATGTGTCTTGAAACTGCTAATAAAACAATTTTCCAAAGAAGGCACAAGATAGTTAGCCTTATGGTAGGTAGAGTTAAAGAAATAATCAGTGAAACCCACGAGGCATGGGTTAAATTCTTTATTGACCACCCTGATTTCTTTACATCACTGGAAGCTAATTCTAAGTCTGACATTATAGACATACCGATTGATGTCAAAGGCAAAGGTGTAGTGGGTAGCCCATTCACAATTCTGAAAGATGCCAAGGAATTAAATGCAGAATCTTTAGTAGAAGCAAATGTACAGTTTAAAGAGGAGATACTGGCAGAAACAGCTAGTGTACATAACGAATAAGTTATAGATGTTGAGGGAAATAGTCCTTTGGATCAAAATGAACATGTTGTGGATACAACAAATGAGGTACTAGCAGTAGCAGATGCAACACCAAGTGGCAAAACCACCGGTGCAAAAGAAGATGATATTGAAGAAAATAAATCGAAGGAGAAGGATAAAGAGCAAAATTGGGAAGGAGAGAAGGAAAAGGAAGATAAAACTGAAATAAGTGTTTCTCACAATCATCAGAGAAAAAGGGAGAGGAATCCAACAAAGAACCGACAGCCAAAACTTCATTGTTGGCAATTAACACTGCAAATGTTGAGAAAAAGACCATAACAAAGATGAGTTCAACCAAAATTATGATGATTGCAGCTCAGAAAATGATCAAGGAAGGGACTAAGGTAAAGAAAACAATTGATCATTCCATTCCAATTTTGCACTAGTTAGTCCCGGAATGCCAAATTGATAAGGTAGCAAGCCCATCCTGCAACCTCAACATGCTGACAAAGCATATTTCAAAGGTATTCAATAGATCTCTAACCGACATGCTCTGGATCAGTTTTCTCAGGCCAAAATAGCCACTTTTGATCAGTTGATTGAATCAGACAAATTACAAATAGCAGATAGATTGAAAATAATAGATGAGGCTTTGACGCAATGAACAAATATTTACCGGGCATGTTGCAATTCAAGTTTACTTACAAAAAGTATAGACAAAAGCATTAAAGATATTCAAAATACAATTTCAAGCATTGTAAATAACTTTGATGGAGTAAATTCTATAACCACATCTGTAGATGGTCAAATTTTGTTGTTAGAAGTCCAGATTACAGCTCTTGAAAGAGACAGTGATAAAATCATACGAAGAGCTAAATGTTGGTATTATGGATGTGTTGCATTGCTTTTGTTATTGATGTCAACACTTATCCTTTTGGAGATCTACATTGTTGATTTGGCACTATGGTTATATTGGTTTACTATTAAACTGACACATTGTGTTCACCGGCAAGGACAGGGACTTATGCACAATCATCAGTGTATGCTCACTGACAGGTTATATGGTTCACCGACACTACTGATGACTTATTATCATCTGGAGATCACTTGATTATGTCAAAGACATGGTTTGGATACTTGGTTTTGGTGTTTTGGTTATTGGTCTAATCGGGTTGACATATTTTCTATTATCGACAGATAGGTCTAGGTTATGGACCGGTATACGTTATCTATTCCAGATCAACATGACATGTTATGGAGATGATTTATTGATTGGATATTGTTGTAATTGTATTGAGATGACATGTTGTATCACATCAAGACTTATTTGTAATTGATTTAATTGTAATATTCTTAGTGAGCTGACCTACACATTTGGTCTTAGGTTTTGTATAAATGTAAGATCTCATTTGTGAGATGAAGTGTTGAATTGTGGTATGATCATGGTATGTGCGAATATTGAAGATTGTATGAGAAGATCATAGAGAAAATCAAGAAGACATCATTTGAAGGTGTTTTATCAAAGCTTCATCCTGTACTGAATCCAGCATTGTAGATGCACTTTGAAGCAGTACATTATTCTAGAATTTAATCATCCTACTATAGTCATTGCAACTCCCATTTGAGCAGTGTTCTCTAGGCAGTTGGCCTTTCTGTATGTGTAAACCCCATTTGTATACACATACTATCTACAGTAGTATCATTTGATTGTGGGTAAGGTTTCCCACCATGGATTTTCCCCTTACAGGGTTTCCACGTCAAAAATTTATGTGTTATGTGTTGTGGATGTTGTTTCTCTTTGTGTTTCATGCATTAGGTTTCACCAGTATTGATATTAACTGCTAATCTATTAATCGACATTAAGTTTGGTTTATCGGTATTAAGTATTAAGTTGGATTAAGTTATAATTGGGTTGAAATTCATTGACAATAGATTCACCCCCCCCTCTCAGTTTTCCTTTCGGTTCCTAACACTAAAGATCTCAGAGGGTTAGTAAGTCCCCAATTGGACACATTGTATGTACATAAGAAGGAGCGTATAGATACGATGGGAAATCCCACACCAACAGAACTCAAGGAAAAATAATCTCATGCATATGTCCTTAATTTACTTGTGTCAATTTTAGGGACATTCAAATCTAGTTGGGAAACATATTTAGAGTTCTTGAAGAATGCTTACTCAGAAATCTTCAAGGTCATTCAACTCCAGTAAGTATTTTGAGAGACATTCCCCTATATAGAATTTTATTGATTTATTCATTCTTTGTACCAATTTTTGGCATTGATGTCAAAGGGGGAGTGATGTATGTAAAAAATAGAAATGAGAAATATGTATGGATCAGATTTCAGATGGTATAAATAGCTCAAGGGGAGCAGAATCACATTCCAAGATCAATAGGGCAGATTGAAACCATTTTTCACATGACTGTTGCCATCAATGCCAAAGGGAAAGATTTTTGGCAATTGACACTCATTCAGTTTCCTATGATGTCATTGATGGCAACATATTTTGGTTCACATTAACATTCAGTAGACACTTCATTGGCATCAACGATTTCAAAGGTAACTGGCAAACTAGGTACTGGTATGGGAAACCGACATCACTTGGAGATCTGACAAAGGGTAGTATCTGGAAAATCATTTTATAATTCATATATATATTTAATGAGCCGACATGTATTATCATTTTGTATGTAAGCCAACATATGGCATAAATGTTTGTAAGGGTATATAAGTTAGTCTATTAGGTCATTTTCAATACAACAGTCATGATAAGATTTGAAATGCAAAGTTTATGTATGCAAGATCATTTGTATGTGAAAGCAATATTCTGTAATGATCTATAGATGATTTTTAAGGTACTCATAAGGTGTATGTTATTCCGGTAAGGGTATAGGGTTTAAGAATTGGAATAGTTAGGACCTTAACCGAAACTCAATCAGGCATAGAAGATGCATTAAATGAGTTCAATTTTGCATTTTTGTTACAGAAAGTGATTGTAGTTAGTGAGACTCTTGGTTATGAGCAATGTGCTCAAGGGAGTGTGCCTTCCTACATCTGTAGGCCCCTATTATGTTTAATATCTCTTCTTATGGCCAGTAAATTGATATTGTGGGTCACAAATCCTACCATGGCTTTTCCTCATTGAATCTTTCCTTGTATAAATTCTCTGTGTTATGGTGTTCATTCATGTGATTGCCTTATTTGTTTCAGTTATATGTACTTATGTTTACCGATTGATGAATGAATTCTTTGATAAGGCTAAAATCTTATATTCCATTAGAACACTTATTCGCCCACCCCTCTCAGTGTTCTTGGATTCCAACACATTTATAGTGGTTTCTCTCATCATATGATAGGTGATAAGAGTAAATTTGTGAGTATGGAAAAGTATGATGGTGGTGTAGTAAGATTTGAAGATGACAAAGCTAGTGTAAATCCATGGCAGAGGTGCTATCTCTCTTGATGGTAAGCATAACATTGATGATGTCTTGTATGTTGAAGATGTAAAGCATGAGTGTTGGACAAATGGTTGACAAAGGATATGATTTGCAAATCAAGGATGGTAGATGTAATATCTTGAGTAGCTCTAGAACTGAAATTGAATCGAGTACAAAGACTAAAGGTAATATCTTTCACTTGAATGTTGGTTATAAAATTTGTTTGATTGCTTAGGTTGATGAAAATTGGTTATGGCATACAAGAATGTGTCATGTAAATTTTGACTGCATGGTTAAGATAGGTTCCATTCAAACTGTAAGAGATCTACCTAAGATTGTTAAGCCTTTTGACTCGGTATGTAAGGAATGTCATTTAGGGGAGCAGACAAGAGTTTCTTTCAAAAGAAATAGTATACTTCTAATGAGATATTGGATCTTGTGTATACTGATTTGTGTGGTCTCTCTTGAGTAAGAAGCTTGCAGGGTGACAGGTATTTCATGTTGCTGACTGATGACTATTCAAGGATTATTTGGATTAATTTCTTAAGGAAGAAGTTTGAAGCATTGGAGAAGTTCAAAATTTTCAAAGCTATTGTTGAGACTGAGACTAGACAGAACATGAAGTGTCAAAGATCTGACAGAGGTGCTGAATTCATGTAATGCCCACCAAAATACGCTAGAGAAAATTAAACTACTAACTCATTAATGGAGATAAAAAAAAATTATTTAACATCTATGATCAACTAATGCAACATATAACTCCATTATTTAATTACACTCATTAACCAATTAACCATTATGAACATGCATCATTACACATTTCATAAATTTGCGCAAGCAAAAATAAACATAACCAACATTAATCTTTCCCTAGGGTACTTCAATGCCATTACTTAATTAACTATCATAATAACATCCTACTCACATGATAATCACATCCCATTTAATCTTAATGCATCTTACTCATTTCCTAATCATGAGACATGCAACCTACCAGATTTTTTATCCAATATGATATGCATACTTTTCTATCATTCAACTAGCATGATATATTCTTCCTTTTAAATACGAGACAACCCCTTTATCCAACATTCATTATATGCACCAAATCCAGATGTGTTTTAACCCAACATTTCCTATCTACATGCTATTTATCCTTTTCCATGATAGTGCAATCCTAATGCATAGGTATATTCCATCTTTACTAATCCATTTAAACATACTTCAATTGTATCTAATTCCCTAACATGATCATTTATTTTAACATTAATTCCAAATACATAATGCAAGAATCTTAATGCAATCTTCTTACTTAACAATCCCTTACATGCAATGCATAATTTTCTTTCTACCAATGCATCTACATGAATCATTCATCTAATTATATTATCTAACATTCTCATTAATACTAACCCATTCATTAAGGTTCCTTCACATTTCAATTACATCCTAATAATTTCATAGAATTCCATTTCAACTAATACAATTAAGCCATAACATAAATTCATTCCATTTCATTTACCAATACACCTAAGAACATTTCTTCCATTTTATAATTACAACGTGATACATCATAAAGTATTATTACAATCCATGACATCATCCTAAATTCCATCTACTACCTTCTTACAATTATAATTACATAAAATACATCATTAGCATAGCTCTTCCTATTACAAGATCTCAAATACTACATACATGAATATTACATTACATGAATTCCATCATATTCATTACATAAATATGCTATGAGGTACATCCATAATCATCATGAAGAAGAATCCAAGAGATCATTCCAATGGCTAAAAATCACCACCCACCTGACCATGTGGAACCAAAGGAATCACCCCCTGTCCTATGAGATGACACAAGGTCCCAACATACACTCTAAACCTAAGCTAGCACCTATAACCAAAGAGACTAATCACACAAGGACATACATGCAAGAACCAACATAATACAACAAGAATAAACTCCCAGAGGTGTACAACTCAACAAGACATAAATGCAACCAATAAGGTATAAACATAAATCATCAAGGAACACATGTAGGGGTGGAGTGTCATCACATGCAATCCTCTAACATAACAAATATAACAACATAAGGCACTAGCCTGATGGACATGTGGAGTCATCTCAACCTATGAGAGATCAAGGGAGAATGACTTTCCATAGCAATGGCCTTCTCATGTTTATCCTAAAACATCCTCCCTAGGATCAAGTCATGAGGCTCACATCAAATATTATCTTTATTAATGAATCTAACTACCCAACCCATTAATTATTAGGTTATCACTTATTTACAAATCATGGTAAATTCCCAATGTGCCCTGATGGTCTAGACTTCATGCATCCTTACAACGAACCTCATGTAAGCCTATCTCTTGTGATCCCGGTCATCACAAGGAAGCCCACTCCCCCTAACATGGCTCAACAATAAGTCACAATAGGCTCTAACCCATAATGAAATATAAAAATATAACATTCATATGTAGCTAAGAACATACACAAGGCTACAACAACATTAAATGTAACAATGAGCCTCTTTGCCAACAAAAGGGCATAATAAAGTCATCAAAAATCTGCCATAAACATGTAATTAAGCTACAACAAGGCCTACTCACTTATTGGATTAAGAATAGCAACATAAGTATCTTCCTCACATGGCACATCAACATGGAGGAGAATTTATACAACAACATGAAGCATAAGAGATATCAAAAACCCCAAGAAAATCCATAACAAGGCTCATAAACAATCAATTCAAATCTAGAAATCATCTACAGACTGAAAACAAGCCTCTGGTACAAGATTCAATCAAAAAAATTAAGTCAAATTAAGCAAAACTATGAAAAACACATAAATCAAACAGGGTCGTGCATACACATACTTTGGGCACACATTTACACAATTGGTTCACCCATTTACATAGTTGGTTCATGCATTTACATAATTGGTTCACGCATTTACATAGTTGGTTCACGCATTTGTTCAAAATTGACTCTAACACTCAGAAACTTACGACAAAAATATAAAATCAAAGTCTAAGCAATAAACTTCGATAAGTATACAAAAAGGGTCACCCAGACCTTATGAACAAGCATATAAAATCAAAATAAAGATTGGTAGACTATAGGAAAAGTTCTATCAAAAATCTCTTCTACAACAACACATATACAGAGCCATCTCAAACACCCAGAACTTCAATAAAATCAAACTCAAACACTTCTAGACTATTAAACTCACAAAAGGAAATCTAATTTTTCCTTAAATTCAACCAAATGGTTCAAGTACAAGAGACATACTTAGGGAAGAAAATCTCAGAGCCGTGAACGACATTTACAGAAAAACCAAAAAAATATTTCCAACAAACTATATAAATTCCCATATAATATAAAGTTCCTTCCCAATTATTATTTCAGAAATTATAATAAAACACTTGCAGACACAATACATACAGAGAAGCCATTAAAACCAAAATACAAAGGAAAAAGAGCTCCAACCTGCAACCCATGTAATGGAATGTAGCTAAAGAAGAGCTCCCCAAACCCAGGCCAAAACTCAGTCCACAAAGCTCCAACAAAAGTCCAAATGCAACAGAAATTCAAGAGCCAAGAAACTTTTAGAAATAATTTTTTCAAACAAAAGAAGCCAACCTAAAAAACACCACGAAAATGAAATAAAAACTAAACAATAACTAAAACCCTAGCCTCCATACCGACCAATCAAAATATTCAGTTTTGAATATATTTTACCAACCCCGCCATATAATATAATTTTACCTTGTTGGCATATGTGCAAGAGTATGATGACATGATGATATTTTATGTTGTCATTGATGTCAATATGCTGAGAAGTGAACCAGTATATTGAAGTTAAGCAACTAGCAAAGAGAACTGGTATGGTCGTGTAAATAGGCATGCTTGTCCAAGTGAACCGGTATGATGTTGTGAACTAGAACCGGTATGTCAGAATGAGAATCGGTACATGGAATGTGGTAGGACTACCAGTTGGTAGTCTTAGCTTCAGGGTTTTCGGTTGAAGTGTTCCAAGCCTGTGTGATTCAACCAATGACATTGTGTGATGAGTTAGCATTACAATGGAGATCAGATTGTGTTGCTACGTCAGCCTTGTGCACGTGAAGGATCTTTCATGAAGGAGACTGATCCTATCTACCTCGGGAATGTGCAAAGTCTCTGAACATAGTGGAGAACGCGTGATGGGTTATCGCCTCCATGAAGCGGTGAAGAACGAATGATGGAGAATGTCTTGAGATCTATTCAAGACTGTTCTATTCAAATGCAAAGTTATCAATGGTTAGGATTGAACCAATCAATTGCTTAACCTAAGTGTTTAGGGTTTAGGGTTTATGCTGTCGACCTATCTATGTTCTATAAGGTTGATGTTGTGTTTCATGTAAAAGTTGTTGGCAAATGTTGTGTGTGTATCTAAGTGCAGAGATACGTGATTCTTGCCAGACTAGATAAGAGGATTGATACCTGCATAGTGTGTGTGTAGAAGGAAGGAACTAAAGTGGATCTGCATTGGCATTGAGTGCTATTACCAGATCATTGTAATACCTGTTGATCTTTAACTACTTCAATAGTTGGAAAATCCCTTAACCGGGTAGCTTTAACCAACTTGCTATAAATCCTTTAACAGGGTGACTCAAAGCCATTGAGTTCATAAAATCCTCTGAGAAGGTAACCTCTCACAGGGTTTAACCCTTAACCAGGTATTCTAGCCATCCCTTAACCGAGTGATCCCTAACAGGATCTTTTCCTAACAGAACCTGTTGTAACAGTCTTTAACCAGACTAGGCTTCTAATAGAGCGGACTTCAAAAGAGTTCAAATCAGCTTGTGGGTATTCATCCCCAATGTGGTTTTTCCCATTTGGGTTTCCACGTGAAAAATATGTGTGTCATATGTGATGTCTTTTTCATGTGATGCTTTGTTGTTTTTTGTCAAGTGCTGAATCATGTTGATCTAGCAAGTTATTATATTTTTGATGATAGATTATTTGTTTATACATAAGGAAAAAGTTTAAATGAGGGAGTAGGTTGTGTGGAAATCTAAGAAGATTGACCAGTTCATGGCTTTCATAGTTGCACTTTGTTTAACTAGTAGTAGTCTGGTTTGGACTGGTGTTAGGGATTGCCAGTAGTTTATAGTCTGCAATCAAACCAATTTAGGAGAAGTTTTTGTATTTGTGCCTGTACTAATTCACCCCCCCCCCCTCAGTACCCGTTTGGTACTCACCATTCATCATTGAGTTATCAGTTGGTATCAAATCATCCTCCATGTCCTCTATGTTGTAAGCTTAACTGCTTGAGGGAAAGATCCTATTGTAATGATGAAGAGGGAATGTCCAAAGTTCAATAGAGATAACTTTAAAATATGGAAGGATAGAATGAAGATATACATCAGAAGCATGGGTGCTCAACATTGGAGCTATGTTGAGAACGTTTATGTTATCCCTACCGGTACTCTCACCGATGACCAAAAGAGAGAGATTTAGGAGAATGGGCAACTCATGGAAGCCCTAATCAGTAGCTTATCTGACATTGAGTTTATTGATGTCCATGATAAAGACAATCCCAAAGAAGTATGGGATACTCTTGAGAATATCTATGGCAGTGATGAGCATGTAAAACAAGTGAAGGAAGAACGCCTTAGAGGGAAGTTTGAAGACATGCAGATGGTTGAAGGTGAGACCATTCAACAATATGGTATACAAATCAAAACTATTGTTGGAGATATCAAGAGTGCAGGTGGTAAAATGGAATATTCCACCGTTGTCAGCAAAATTTTGAGATCCTTATTACCAGTCTATGCAATAAGGGTTGCTTCTATTTATGAGTTGAGATCAATAGACAAGACTAAGGTATCCCTAGACTCCATCATTGCAAAATTAACAGCCTATGAGCTAAATAGTTTTGAATCAGCTTTTAGAGCATCTGCTGCACCATCTAGAAAAGGAAAAGAAGCAAGCACCAGCGGTGAACCAAGACAGAGTAGAGAAATGGATGATGAGGAGATTTTGATGGAATTTGAAGCTCTTCTTGTCAAGAGACTTCCTAAGGGAACAAGCAAATACAGAGGTAAGCTTCCTTTGAAATGCTTTTCTTGTAACCAGATAGGACACATCACTATAAACTGTCCTAATGGTGATAGTCAGGACAAATCGGAAAGGTTCAAGAAATTTAAAGGAGGAAACCAGAGAAACTATTTTGTAGAAGTTGATGAAGGTGTCAAAAATCAGGAATTAGAAGATGAAGAAAATGAAGATATTGTGTTTGTTGCAGTCAAGGAGGATGTGTCAGACAAGTAGGCTCTTGTCTCCCACTTTGATAATCTTAATGAGTGGAATATTGATAGTGGTTTCTCTCACCATATGACTGGTGACCGGAGCAAGTTTATATCCCTGGAAGAGTATGATGGTGGTGTGGTTCATTTTGGTAATGATGCACCATGTATGGTCAAAGGTAGAGGGTCCATCTCTCTAAATGGAAAGAGCAGTGCTGACAATGTGTATTGGGTGGAAGGTCTCAGACACAATCTATTGAGTGTTGCCCAGCTGAATGATGGTGGACTCACTCTGGAATTCAAAAATAGAGTGTGCAAAATCAAAGGAAAGAATGGTGAATTGATGGCCACTGGTATGTAGACCAAAGGTAACTTATTTCAGCTAAATGCAAATATAAGTACATATCTTATGGCAAAGTTTGATGATAGCTGGATATGGCATAGGAGACTCTGCCATGCAAACTTTGATAACATTGTGAAGGCCAATAAGACCAGGGTAATTAGAGGATTACCTATGCTAAGCAAACCAGAAAATCCTTTGTGCAGAGAATGTCAACTGGGAAAAATGTCTTCCTCAACCTTCAAAGGTAAATCTTTCACTACTAACAATTTACTTGATCTTGTGCATACTGATTTGTGTGGTCCTATGAAGACTAGGAGTGTGCGGGGAGATAGGTATGTTATGATTCTTACATATGATTGCTCAAGAATGATGTGGGTCACATTCTTGAAGGACAAATCTGAAGCTTTTGGAAAGTTCAAAGCCTTCAGAGCACTGGTAGAAAAGGAAAGCGGTAGAAGAATCAAATTCCTTAGAACTGATCAAGGAGGGAAATTCACTTCTAGTGAATTAAATAAATATTGTGAAGAGAATGGCATCAAGAGGAAACTGTCTTCCCCCTGAACTCCATAGCATAATGGCTTAGCAGAGAGGAACAACCAAACTATGGTTGAAGTGGCTAGAACTATGCTGATCCAAGGAAAAGTTGTTCACACCTTTAGGAGAGAAGTGGTGAGCACTGCAGTCTACACAATGAATCGGGTACTCATCAAAAAGGGAAAGGATAAGACTCCTTATGAGTACTGGACAAGTAAGACACTAGTGGTAAGCTACTTTAGAGTGTTTGGTAGTAAATGTTACATCAAGAGGAGTGAACATCAAAGCAATTTTGATGCTAAATGTGATGAAAGAATATTCCTAGGGTATTCCACTAAGAGAAAATCTCTCAAATGTTTCAACAATAGGACTCAGAGAATTGTTGAAAGCATCAATGTTAGGGTTGATGAAAACTCTGAGAAATCTAAGGAAACCGATAGTAACCTTCTCGGAACCAGTTGCAAATTGGCCCAGTACCAGCAACTGTGCTCCTACACCGGTAGATGCTAATGAAGATGAGGATGATGAAGAAAAGAAAGAGGAAGCTATTAAGAATATACCTAGGTATGTCAAACTCAATCATGATCCAAGGCAGATCATAGAAGCCAAAGATGCAGGAATTCTTACAAGAAGAAAGGTTAGAGAAAAATCATATATGATCTCTGAATTTGAGCCTAAATCATTCAAAGAGGCACATAAAGATGAAGATTGGATCAAGGCAATGGAAGAGGAACCTGATCAGATAGAAAAGAATGGTACATGGTCCTTGGTACCTAGACTAGAGCATAAAAATGTCATTGGTACCAAATCGGTTTTTAGAAATAAGCTGAATGAAGATGGGATAGTGATAAGAAACAAAGCCAGACTGGTGTGTAAGGGGTATTCTCAAGAAGAAGGAGAAGACTATGGAGAAACATTTGCTCCAATAGCTAGATTGGAAGAAGTTCGTATGCTTCTTGCATATGCAGCTTTTAAAGGATTCAAGGTATACCAAATGGATGTAAAATCTGCATTCCTAAATGGAATACTTGAAGAGGAGGTGTATATAGAGCAACCAGATGAGTTTTCCCTATCAGAAGATAGTGACATGGTGTGTAGGCTACATAAAGCCTTGTATGGACTAAACTAGGCACCTAGAGTTTGCCATGAATGCTTGCACTCCCATCTTGTGAAGATTAGATTTGAAAGAACAAGTGAAGATAGCAATATCTACTTGAAATCAGAAGGAGATTAGATTCTTTTCTATGAAGTATCTGTTGATGATATCTAATACTCTACAAAATGGACAATGGTTAGATTAAAACCTCTGGTCGTATAACACACAAAAACACAAGAAATCGTTAGTGTTAATCAACCAGAAACTAATTCAAGCAGGCATATCAAAAGAGACACTAAAAACATGAAGAAATATTTAACTATGAAAGTAAATATAACAAGACATCTCCAAATTCCTTCTAACATGCTCTTAGCTCCTTCTCCTCTATTCCTCTCCTCTCCAAGTTCCAAATTAGTATAGCTCTTAGAAGCTTTTTGCACTATGGATGCTTATGGAGGTTCAAGATTGAAATGTTTACTCTAAAATACTATGCAAATGTGAACAAAAACTAATATTAGATGCTATGATGCTAAAATGATTTATTTTAGGCCAAAATAACAATATATTAGTGATTTATGCTAAATGCTCTCTAGAATTTACTATAACTTAGATGCATACAAGTTTTTAGGATCTAGATTATGAAGAAATGGGGTCTATTTATAGGGAAAATGGAGCAATCGATGGTTGAGATTGAGTAATCTCAACAAGGGTTAGGATTGAATAATATTCAATCCATGTGAGGACTTTCAACCCAATCCCAGGATGACAAGTGTCCATATGAGATAGGTTGAGAGGAGAGGGAATAAGCATTAAATGCTTGACATGACCTAAGAGTTAACTTGGGAGTTAAGGTCAAGGTTAGGTTGAATGAATAAATTTTTTATTCAAAGAATAAATATTTTATCCAATGGATAATCTCTTGTGCAAAGGCAAAAAGGGATAACCATGGTCAAAGCAATAAATGCTTGAGGAGACACATGAGTGCAAGTTGAATTAACCATAAATGGTTATGTAAGAGCCATTAATGGTCATGTAAGAGCCATTAGTGGTTTTGGAAGACTTTAGAGGTTAGATTGTTGAACACACAAAGCATTAAATGCTTTTCAAAGACTTTGAAGTCTTTGAGAAGTGACTCCAAGTTGCTTAGGAATGTGACAATAATTAGGGGATGGATTAGGTTAATTAGGAAGGGTTTAGAAGAATCTAGAAGGGGGTTTAGGAGTGCAAGTGGATTTGGTGGGTGAGGGAAAATAGGATTTTTATTTAAAATAAAATTAATTTATTTCAATAAGTGTGTGCAAGTTGCATTTGTAGGAAAATGCAAGTGGGGGGATAAATGATTTAAATAAATATTTTATTTAATTTATTTAAAAGAGGAAAAGGGGATTAAATGAAATAAATATGATTTATTCATTTAATTGATTTGTGAATTTGGTTGAATGAATTAATTAAAATAAATTGAATAATTTATTTAATTAATAGGAGAATGTTTGAAGATGAATTAATTAAATATTAATTTAATTAACTGATGGCTAGTGGATTTTTAATCAAATAAATATGAAATATTCATTTAATTAACTGATAGCTAGTGGATTTTTAATCAAATAAATACAAAATATTCATTTAATTAAAATGGACAAATTTATGTGACTACATTTTCCCCTCTTTGAGACGGTGCGGTTTATCGCATCGTTTCAAAGAAAGAAAAATAGGTGTGAAGAAATGCCCCATAAAATGTTAATTTAATGGGTGGTATGCCCCCTCGAGAGATGGGCCAAAAAATTTCAAAAACCTGGGCAATCTCTCGAAAAGGAATGAAAATCGGCAAGGTGATAGAAGAGAAGAATTTAGCAATGTTGGTGAAAAATAGAAGAAAACAGAGATAAAATGGAGAAATGGGAGGCTCAGGAAGTTCATGGGGACCACGGTGGTGAGAGGGGAAAAAAATTAGGGGTACCGTGAAGGGTTTATATGGGGAGAAAGGGGTAAAAATAGGCTCATTTGTATCTGCCACCATAGTGAAATTTTAGCTCTGATAGTGACTTTCTGGAAGAGCAAGGAGCAGTCAGGATGTCGGTTACCATAACAGAGCACCGATTAGAGCGAGTCCATCGATTCCAGCAGCCAGATGACTACAAACCAGTGGTATGTAAATTTGAATTTTTCAATTTTATGCATTTTTTATGTGTTTTTAGCTAGGTCCAAGTTGAGTCGAGACAATAGCACTAGAAATTTGTTTTGGCACTTTTGTCAATTGAATTAGCATTATTGTGCTGCAATGGCGCTATTGTGTAGTTGTTTTAGCACTTCTGTAAAGGTTAGCGCTATTGCCTAGGTGTTTGTTTAGCGTTATGGAGGAGTTGATTGAGCGTTATTGTTGTTAAGTAGTGCTATTATATAGCTAATGTAGCACTTTTGTGGTTTGAGCGCTTTGGCATAGTTGATTAAACACTTTTGTTAGGGTATTAGTGCTATTGTTAAGAGATAGCGCTTTTGTGCAAGAAAATAGATGCCCCAATTTGTGTGAACAAAAATCTCCTGATGCCAATGATGGATGGACGGAGAGATGAAGGTGAGAGTTGTTTTGAACCATAGCAACCCTGATGAGACTTAAGTCATTTTAGGATAAATGTTTGTTGAAGTCTAGGTGTGCCATGATTGCTTACCTATTGAGACCTGAAGATACTTGATCAAAGTATCTTTTGATAGTCTAGGTTTAAAATTAAGAAAGTTTGAAACAAAACAACTAATGATGATGGTTGATGCACTTGTGTAGGAGGATCTTCATATCTTACAGTTGCATGAGAGGCATCCCACCACATAGGGGCTGCGTAATCGGTTGACTGAGGCCGAGGTGGATTGTATTGCAGCGACTGGCCTGTATGATATGATGTATATGCCCGTGATTCAGATGAATCACGGTTTGATGATAGCATTGGCAGAGCGTTGGCATAGTGGGACATACACATTTCACTTGGCGCAGGGGGAGATGATTGTGACACTGGAGGATGTAGGGCGCATCTTGCATATTCCCATTCGAGGTGAGCTGGTGATGTATGATAAAGTATGGGGGACCCTAGTGGTGCAGAGATTTTTTGATGAGGACATCTTTATTGATGATGGTTCGATAGCCTGGGAGGATATAGCTGCTTTGTACGAGCCATTACCAGCAGTTCTATCAGGGATTGTGGGGGGACTACTGTGCGCAGATCAACAATCACATGGACTTGTTGTTGGTTGGGGGCAGGTGATTGAGCAAATGATGACAGAGGGGACCCGATTTGCATGGGGACCATGTGTGCTAGTGCACTTATATTAGGAGCTTCATGAGGTAGTATACCGAGGGAGGGGCTCTTTGGCAGTGGGAGTCACACTACTGCATATTTGGGCATGGGAGCGCCTACCAGCTACCCGACTAGTTAGTCTGAAATTTTGGGCAGTTGACCAGCCATATGTATATATGTATAGTAGTATGATGAGTCAGCCCCACTCGGAGAAGTTAGAGTGGTGGCGGCGGGCACTGGATGATCTAGATGTAGTGATCTGGAGACCGTATATTGAGTGTGAGCCCTAGGAGGATGATGCGGAGGCATTGTCGTATGTGTTCATGACCCTATTCCTCATTGGAAGGACAACCTACCATGTGGAGAGACAGTTGCCTGGATAGATTTTTGAGACAGTTTGAATGGTGGCAGGAATTGCCTAGGGGATTAGGACAGTATGCCAGGGTGGTCTGAGAGAGGTACGCATGGGGGCCAGTACTACCTTATGATCAGGCATTAGTAGAGTTTCAGATGCTACAGGTGAGACCATGGGATATATGGCCGAGGATGGTAGATGCAGGGGTGTCAGAGGAGTATATGGCAGCTCATCCGATTCCTTGGATATTAGATCAGGTAGAGCCGATTCTAGATTTTGAGGATAGGGGATAGAGATAGAGGAGAAGAGGAGGTTGAGGACCTATAGTAGATGGACAAGGGAGAGGGGATGGTGGTGATGGAGGAAATGGTGATGGAGGAGGAGGGGGCATGGTGGAGGTGGCAGTGGTGGTTGAGTTCAATGGAGAGGGAGAGGTGGTTTGACATTGCGGATATCACAGGGATCTTTGATGCAGGGAGGAGTTAGATTGGGTGGGAGAGGTATGGGGGAGAGGGAGGTACTGATGGATGGAGGAGAGGGAGCCACTGGAGAGGGAGCTACAGGTGAGACACCTATGGATACAGGGGAGGGAGCCACTAGAGATCTTCGAGATCATATGAATTTACATTTGCAGACTTGACTTACAGTGGCCAAGACATAGGTGGAGGATCTGGAGGTGGAGGTTGCAGCTAGAGATGTGCAGCTATTTGCATGAGAGTCAAAGCTAATAGTAGTGTTGCAGGAGAGGGATGATGTGGTGGAGAGATTTGCAGAGCTATAGGAGAGAGTCCGGGTGGGAGTAGGAGCACAAGGTCCTAGTGGGGAGGTGATGAGGGAGATCCGACAAGCACAGGCTGAGATAGAGTATTGGCGGGGATTATATGAGCAGGTGGTGCCATCTAGTCAGTGAGCACTAAGCTATTCACAGATGTTGTAGGCCAGATCAGAGCGGTCTTAGAGGATGCAGAGCAGTGGGGGTGTGATGGGTCCTCTACGGAGAGATAGGTCAGGCGATGCAGGAGCTAGTGGGGGTTTGATGGGTCCTCCATAGAGAGATAGATCGGGTGGTGCAGGGACTAGTGGGGGAACAGGTGGTGATGGTGGTGCAACATCTAGTCAGAGTGGCATCTGAGAGAGCATTTTGCATGCATGTATTTATATTGTCATTTTTTACTATGTCTTGGATGGCTCTTGGTAGCCGATTTTGTAGACTTCATTGTACTCTGATACATGAGATGATATATATGAGGAGATCCCATATTTTTGTGATAATATGCATTTTGATATGTATGGAGTTTATGCTTGATGGTGATTTTATGAGTTATGCGTAGATGGATACTTGTTCTTTGCTATATGTATGTGTTTATGAGATGATTCCTATATGCATGTTTTACGATGATTTATTCTTACATGATGGATGCAGGTTGATATATGTGTGCATTTGATGTTTTGGGATAGAATGTCAGATGTATACAATGCTATGATGTTCATGTATGCATAATAAAATGATGATTTATGATGGTATAGATAGTAGTTTGTTCTTTATATCAATATAATGATGAGATAATGATATGCATTGATGTTAATGTAATGCTTTGAATGAATGATTTATTTATGGATATGCATCTAGATGGTTTTTAAAATGAATGTATATGTGGATAAAAATAATGTAAAGTACAAATGTTTAAATGATGATTTCTAAATGTCAAAATATGAGGAAGTAAAATGATAATGTGATTATAATGCAACTCATGTTTAATGAATAACTGCACCTTAATGCAATTAAGAGGGATAATGAATGCAATCTAATGAATCCTAAGTGAGATAAAATGAGTATAAGAATATACTAAAATGGATGAATGAATGCATTTTAACTAATGGATAGATAAATGAATGTATGCAACTATGGAAACCTAAACAAATGTATGATACATAAGTGTGGAAATGATGATAAATGATGATCACTATCTGATGTTTTAAATGAATGTATAGTAATGAGTAACCATGGTAGGAAATGAAAATAAGGACAATTATTTATGTAAGTGAATCTAAATGTCATGAGGGTAATAATGAAAGGATATAATGATACTAATGCAAGTAAAATGAGAATGAACTATATGGGGTAAGTGCAACTAAATGATATTAAATGTACGCTAATGAATGGCTAAAGAATATTGCAAATGCAACTAAAATGTAATGAAATGATGATGGGATGATGATAGATGAATGCAAGGTTGTTTTAGACTTTTCATGATGCACTTGATGATGTATCAGAGTACTCTATCGCGATTGTATCCAAAACCAGCTCAATTTTTGCATAACTGCTCACATTTAACTTTGTTCACACTTGCATGCAAAATCATGTATATGAATAATGAATGAGTAAATGGATGGATGGTATGCAATGAAATGCAATATAAATAGATGAGATGAAATAACGATCCATAGTGCTTTATTTTTCATCATCGAGCTTTAAAATGTTGTAAGAAAATACAAGCAACTTGACATAATGATTCAAGATGACCCGAGTATTCCTTACATGGATTTTGATATAGCAAGTTAATACAAACAACTTGATATAATGGGTCACATTGAGCCGAGTATTGCTTGCAGAATAGACAAGGATCATCTCCTTTCATGCATGACTTGGATCATCCTCCTTGATCTTGGGCTGATCATATCTTGAGACAAGTTCATACTGTAATAAGAGATAAAAACCTTTATCCAGTTTGGATGAGGTAGGAGGAACCAAAGAAAGAGAATTGTACCTATAAGTAGATAGCATATATAAAGAATAAATAATATGGATCCTTGGTAATGGTTCATGCTCATATGGTTGAGGTATACGCTATAGTCAGCAAGTCGTAGTGATCTATGACTATATTTTGCCTATGATCATGTAGCTTAGTGAACTTCCCACGTAGACACCATTAGGACACACCCCAGTACTTCATCGGAATAATGCACAGAAGATACACAAACAATGCTATAGGAACCTGATATGAATAAATAACCCACAAATCAACCAAGTATTTGATAGCTTAAACAGAATTTTCTTGTCAAAGAAAATGTCATTTTGTCTTTGTTTTGGTAAGGATGCATCCTTGTTGAAGACAGTTTGAGTGTTGATGTTGATTGTTTGGTTAAATGTGATAAGTGGTTGTCGTTGGAGTATCTCACAGTGTTTGTTTGGTATCTGCTTTGAAAAACTTATGTACAAGGTGTTTTCACTTTTTTTATTGATTTTTACGTTTTCTCATGTTTTTGGATTTAGTGATTTTTTTGAATGTTTTTGGATTTTGATGATTGTTTTCCAATGTTTTTAGATTTTGATGATTGTTTTGAATGTTTTTGGATTTTGTGAGACAGTTTTGAAATGAAGAACTCACTGAATCACAAAACAATGTAGTATCCACTTCCATCAAACAAGTTAAGGGCATTGCCCCCAGTTTTAGGCATGACTATGAAAAAGCGGGATACAAGACGCATGAAGTACTATCCTTAATTTGTAGATCAATAACGAGCCATGGTTTGGATGGGTGGATGAGTGAATGTAGTGAATGTGATCACAACAAGTCTGAAAGACAATGGATCCATAGCCTTTACAAGTGGCACCTATTTGCCAGGTTTTCACCTTCGCACTTACCCAAGGTGCCACCGGAGTGGTTTGTTCACCATTTGGATGCACGATTTTTCTTCACTATTTTGATGTTTTTGTATTTTCTTCAGAATATTTTTCTGAATGTTTTGGTGTTTTTCTGATATGTATGGGAGCCTGATGCTCTATGCAGCTTATGTATAAAACCTTTTGAGGTGCATGTTGTTGATCGGATCTACTAGCCATTCTCCTTCTGAAGTAGCCAAATGATATGCCCCAGACCCAAATACAACAGTAATAACATATGGCCCCAGCCAATTTGACTCAAAATTTTCATGATTTTCACAGTTTGGTTGGTTACAAGGATTCTCTTGAAGAACAAGATCACCTTCCTCAATTGTACGAGGTCTAACTCGATGATTATAGCTCCTGCTCATGCACTGCTGATAGGCTTTGAGGTGATTGTATGCAGCTTGTCATTTCTCATCAAGTAACTCTAAATCTTGGAGATGTGATACTCTATATGCTTCATCATTGATGAAATTATGCAAGGAAACCAATAGAGATGGTATCTCAACCTCGATAGGTAAGATAGCTTCTGCGCCATAGATTAGTGAGTAGGGAGTTGCACCTATAGGGGTTCAAATGCTAGTGTGGTATGCCCATAGTGCTAGATTTAATTGAAAATGCCAATCATGACCGACATCATTGACTGTCTTTTTTTAGGATTCTTAATATGTTTTTGTTGATGCTTCGCCCTGACCATTGCCTTGTGGGTAATAGGGTGTGGAAAAGTGGTGTTGGATGTGAAACTTCTCACTGAGCTCACGAACATCTTGATTCTTGAATGGAAGTCCATTATCTGTCATGATGGACATGGGTACACCATACCAGCAAATGATGTAATTGAGGATAAATGAGGCAATCTGCTTGCCGGTGACTTGGGTAAGTGGAACAGCTTCGATCCACTTTGTGAAGTATTCAGTGGCGATAATAATAAATTTGTGGCCATTAGATGAAGATGGATGGATTTTACCCACAAGGTCAAGGCCCCATTGACAAAAAGGCCATGGTGTTGTGAATGGTTGCAATTCCCATGCCGATGCATGTATCAGGTCTCCATGAACTTGGCATTTCTTGCACTTTCTGACAAAGTAGTAGGAGTCTTTGTCCATAGATGACCAATAGTATCCAGTGCGTAGGATTTTCTTGGCTAGTGATGGACAACTTTCATGAGTTCCACAAATTCCTTTATGTACCTCTTCCAAGGCCTTTGTTATCTCATCTTGTTCCAGACATCGAAGGAGAGTACCATCAAGACTACATTGGTATAGGGTTTCGGTAATAATGGTATATCGAGCAGTTTGGCGAATGAAGGTTTTGCATTGGTTATTTGATTGGTTAGGAGGAAGTGTGTGATCGCAGAGGTAGGTATAGAACTCACCGTACCATGGGGATTCAGAACCGATAAGGCAACATATCATCTCAGATGTAGGGATATCATAAGCAGGGATCCAAAGCTGTTCTACCAAGAACTCGTAGCGTGTTGAATTTTGTGGAAGATCTAGGAGAGATGCAATGGTAGCCATAGCGTCAGCAGCTCAATTCTGATCTCTTGGTATCTGCTCAAAGGTGATAGTAGTAAATGATGCCTTTAATTTGTCCACCATTTGTTTTTATGGCATGAGTTTGTCATCTTTAGTTTGATATTCATCAATTGCTTGTCGAATGACTAGTTGGGAGTCGCCATATACTTGTATTTCTTGTAATTTCTATTGTATGGCTAGCCTGAGTCCTGTGATCAAGGCCTCATACTCTGCTATGTTGTTGGTGCATGGAAATGTGAGTCTGTAAGATTTTGGGATGCTATCACCTTGAGGTGTGATAAATAGAATGCCTGCCCCCGAGCCATGCCTAGTGTATGAACCATCAAAGTACAGTTTCCATGATTGTGATGCCATGATCATGAATATCTCTTCATCTAGAAAATTGGAAATGAGGGGATGATCGCCTATGAGGGGAGCATCAGCCAACTGATCTGCAATAACTTGTCCTTTGATAGCTTTACGGTCCACATACTCAATGTCAAATTCACTTAGAATCATCACCCATTTGGCCAAGTGGCCTGTCAGTGCTACTTTGCTAAGTAAGTATTTGAGTGGATGAATCTTGGCAATTAGTTGTACTTTGTGTGTTAACAAATAGTGCCAGTTTAGTGGCTGCCAAGATTACTGCTAGGCAAGCTCGCTAAATAGGGGTGTAATTGAGTTCATAGCCAACCAGTGTGCGAGAGATGTTGTAAACAACACACTCTTTCCCTTCTCCATTATGTTGTGCCAGTAGTACACCTAATGTTGTATTAGTTGCTGAAATATAGAGTAATAAAGGTCTACCCAGATCTGGTGGGACTAGCAATGCTGTATTCATGAGATAGTCTTTAAGCATTTGGAATGCTTGCTGGCATCTGGCATCCCATTGAAAATGGATGTTCTTATGTATCAGGTGTGTAAAGGGGTGACACTTATCTACCAGTTGTGCAATAAACCTTCGAATAGATTGAAGCTTCCCTTGTAGTGTCCATAGCTGACTGATGTTCTTTGGAGGTGGCATGTCCATGATTGCTTTGACCTTTGTTGGATCAACTTCAATGCCTTTGCTTGAGATAATGTATCCTAGAAGCTTCCCATAGGCTACTCCAAAGACACATTTCTTTGGGTTGAGTTGAACATGATATTGTTCTAATCTGTCAAAGATTTTCTCCAATATGTCTAGATGACCTTCTCTTGTGAGTGATTTTTCTAGTAAGTCATCAACATAATCTTCCATTATGGTATGCATCATGTCATGGAAGATGGTGGTAATTTCTTGTTGATAGGTTGCTCTTGCATTCTTGAGACTAAAAGGCATTACATTCCAATAGTATGCTCCCCATGGACATGTGAAGGCCATCTTATGTTGATCCTCTGGTGCGATCTTTATTTGATTGTATCCTGAAAAGCCATCCATGAGTGAAAGCATGGCATGGCCTGCTGTTAGGTCTAGTATTATGTCAACTTTTGGTAGGGGGAAGTCATCTTTAGGACATGCCTTGTTCAAATCTCTAAGGTCAATACAAATACGGATGCCCCCATCTAGCTTGCTGATAAGCAGAATATTGGATATCCAATTTGCATAATCAATTGGTCTAATAAAACCAACATCTAGGAGTTTCTTAAGTTCTGCTTTGACTAGTACTGCAATTTGAGGATGCATCTTGCAAAGCTTCTGCTTGACAAGTTTGGCTCCTTCTGCTACGGTGAGGTGATGCATGACTAAATCGGGATCAAGCCCAAGCATGTCTGCATATGACCATGCAAAGTTGATTTGACGCTTCTAGAAGAACTCTACAAACTTAGGCTATTCCTCTGGAGTTAAAAGAGATGCCAGATGTATGTGGTGAGGTGTTTCAGGAGTCCCCACATTGTATTCTTTTGTTTCCTCAATGAGAATTGTTGATTGTTCCTGCTGTGTACTAGAAGGGAAAATGTCAAAACTTTCATCCTCCGATGCCTCAGAGAGGTTTTCACCATTGGATACACTCTTTCTTTTTACTTTTGTAAGGTCAAACAGTGCCACAGTATGGTTTTCACTGGAAGATCCATGTTTTATTGTTATATTTTTGCAGCTAAAAGGTTTGGCATCCACCCCAAAGTATGCTGCGCTATTAAGTTCAATGGCGAATCCAGCTTTATGATCCTCACTTGGTATGTTATCCTGTAGTTCCAAAAATTCAATGATCACCTCATCATTTCGGAAAAGGTCAAGACATGGGGGATTAGGTTGGTTCCATTCGATGAGTTCAGGATGGATAATGGGCATTACCTCATCGGTTAGGTTAAGTTCATGAGACATGTCAGTGAGGGTTAAGACATTGTGGTGAAGGTCATTGATGGTACTCTCCCTGTTAGAATCAGGCGTAAGATGTGATGTAGGGTTTGTGGAAGAAGTTTCTAGCTTAGGAACCCAAGAGATCTTTATCTGTGCTTCTCTGTAAACAGGGATGTCTTTGTGGGGTGGAGGTAGTGATGTGTCTTCCTCATCTAAAGTATTAAGTTGGATGGAATCAAATTCCCAGTCATGTGAGTTGATCTCTGAGTCACTTTCCAATATCCGATTACTATACCATACTGGGATGTCCTTTGAGTTAAACACTACAGGTGTGACCGGTTTTGTAGATGAAATGATTGGTGTTGCTGGAAGGATCATGGGGATCAATGAATCCGATATGAGGAGTATTGGTAGTGTTGACTCTGCTGCTTCTACTCGAACTATTGATGTCATAGATATTGTTTGTGGTTCTGATACAGTTGCTGCTACTAATGGTGCTATTGATGTTATTATTGCTGCTGATGGGATCGTTGGTTTGATTGGTGGGATGAAGGGTGTTGTAGATGGTTTTGTTGGGATTTTTAGCCTCGATGGGGTAGTTGCCATGGCATTTGATGCTTCTTTTATAATCAAAGGTTGCCTCTTTGTAATAGGCTAATATGGTGGTTGGTTGGGTTTTCCTTTGAATCTGAGCTTAGGAACGATCTCCTTTTGAAAGCCTAGTCTTGTATTATCCTTGGGCTTTAATTCCAACTACAGCACTTCATGTCTTCCTTGTTTGCAAGGTCCCAAAGCACTCTAACCATCATAACCCATTCTTTGCATAATGAGAAGGACTTTTCCATAATGATCTGTGGGAAGCTTAACTTGTAGAATATCAGTGGTGATGGGATCTTTATAGATCCATTCTGCTAAGTCCTCATCTCTTGTTTCTTCTTCTTGACTCTTTCTCGGGATGAATGGTGTCAAAGGACATGCTAGCTTGTCCAGTGGCATTTGAAGTAACCATTGAGGTTTGGCATGTGTTCTAGGAGAAGTAGGCATTTGTCCCACACAAAAGAGTTGGCTCAAATTGTATTCCCCAAGACCTTCCTCTTCTATTTTCATCTTGAGCTTTTCTTGCTTGGGTATAGTGGTGTTTGAACTGGAAATAGAGGCTGCACTTATGTACGATGTGGAGGAGATGGCTTCTCTATTGTTAGGAACGATAATCTTTAGTTGATGACTGATATTATGACAATATGCAAACGGGTTTACATCTCCCAGGATTATGATCTCTACACCATTATGCAAGAACTTGATACATTGATGGTAGGTGGATGGAACGGCTTACATGGCATGTATCCAAGGTCTTCCTAACAATAAATTGTATGGCAGAGGAAGGTCCAGAACTTGACAGATGATGTGTTCCACCACAGGGCCCACTTGGATTGGTAGCACTACAGCACCTTTGGATGAATGCTCTGCATCATCATAGGCTTTGATTGTGATCTTCTTGCGGGGATCCACTGATTCAATTGCATATCCCAAAGTTGTGACTAATTGTAGAGTACAGATATTCAAGCCTGCTCCATTGTCAATCAATACTCGCTTGATCCTATGCTGGTTGATAAACCCTTCAATATGGAGTGAGGCGTTATGAGGTTGCTGGAAGGAGGAGTTGTCACTTTCTGAGAAAGTGAGACAAGGTGATGATCTTAGATTTCCGACCATGGCTTGGAACTAATCAGTATTTAGGTTTGCAGGGACTGACACCTCTTGGATAGCTTGATCCAAAATTATTTTATGGGATGTAGATAGGTGCAATAGCTCTAAGATAGATATCAGTGCAGGTGTTTTGTCTAACTGGTCCACAAGATTATACTACTTTGGGATAGATGGGGTGCCTTGTGGAGCTGCTTTTATGGTAATCTTGCTGCGACGTGTAACAACATTGCAAGTGGAGTTGGGATTTTTTATGGTTATAGTTGCAATCTGTTCACTGGCATCGCATAGGTGATTCATAGTGTAATTATACACAGCTTGCATATAATTGGTAGTATATGTTTTTCTCCTTGAAGTGGAAGGACCCCTTTGATCATGTGATGGAAGTGGATTTTTAAACATGAGAAGATCATTGTTTTTTGTCTTTGGGTCATGTCCCTTGATTTTGATTTCACCTCAGTCAATAAGATCTTGAATAAGATCTTTCAATCTATGACAATTGCTTGTCTTATGCCCTTTCCCTTGATGGAAATCGCAATGTTCAGTATCCCTCCACCATGAAGGTTTGACTTGAGGCTCATAATTTGATGTTTTGGGTAAGGTTACTAGATTTTGAGAAACCAACTGTCGTAACATTGTTTCGATGGGTTCCCCTAAGGGAGTGTATGTTCGCTTTGGTTTTTGTTGATGCGGTCTGGGTTCATCTTGAGATGTGATGCAGCCTTGATTTGGAGGAGCAACTGTGTTAGTCTTAGGTGGGGGATTCTGTCCTGCAAATCGAACTACAGGTTGTGCACTTTTGATAGTTCTTGCATCCACAACCCCGTCGTTGATGATTTTTTTTTTGTTCCAGAAGCTTGGTTTGTCACTATTGAAGCATGGGTGAGGGTCGTCCTTTGGTTCATTGTAGATTTTGATAAGTCCTTTCTTGATGAGAGCCCACTCACATTTTAAGCCTTTCATGATCATGTCATTGAAAGAATCTGTGTCTTTTATGTCGAGGTGAAATTCCATTTCATCATTTAAGTTGGAAATAAATATTTCCACTAGTTCTTGTTCAGGTAACTAAAGAGAACGTCTGCTAGACATTTGATGCCATCGTTGTAGAAAGACTAAAAATAGCTCACACAGTTTTTGTTTAGTGTTACATAGATCAACCATGGTGATATCACATTCAATATTGTGTGAGTAATGTGTCAAGAAATTCTGGATGAGTTCTTCAAATGTCCTAATGCCACCTGCTAATCAAGAAAACCATGATGTGGTTGTTCCTCCCAAGCTTTGGGGAAAAAAGCGCATGAGGTATGTATCCTCATATGCCACTTTGAGGCAAGCTGAATAGAATTCTCTAACATGATCACAAGGATCTCCTTTTCCTCGGTACTTTTTGAACTTGGGTGTTTCAAACCCTCATGGTAAAGGTGGCATATGAAGATTCCTATCAAAGGGATAAGGAAAAATGTCACTGAGTGAAAATTGATTGGTTTTTACGCCACTATGAAGTTGTTGGGCGACATTTTTGACTTGTTGCCGCAACATTTCTATGTCATTCAAAGGAGGAGGTGGTGGGGGATTACCTTGATGAAAGTTGTATCTAATGTGTTCTTGACCTCTTTCATCCTCATTATGACTTTGGTGTTCTGATGCTTGTCTTATTTTTGCAACATCAAAGTCAGAGGGTAGTTTAGCCCCTTCTTCAGCAAGTCTTAAAAAGTGAGCATCAACATTACTCTTGAGTATCTCATCAAAAAGTCTATTGAAGAGAGGGTTGTGTTGTGCCCTTTCTATTGTCGCAGGAGTAGGAGTGCTTGGATTTTCATCATTTACATTTCCTCCAAGGGCTTCTTGGAACTCATTGATATTTTCTTCCTCTTCCTCTTCAATTTCTTCTTGTCTAGATCTTGATCTGGTATGAGCCATTTTGTTTAAAAAATTTTGTTGAAGCTTGATGAAAATGATGATGAGTTGGTGATGAAATGAAAGATTGATGGTTGGTGAAGTGTTTCACATATGAATCTCTAGCACTAAAGGTAGATGGTACGAAAGTTCTTTCTTGAATTGCTTGTTGTGTTGGATTGACAAAGTTTGATGTGATAAGGTTTAGAGGAATCTGAGATGTGTTACAGACTCAACTACCTAGTAATGAGAGAATTCACTCATAGGCTAGTTTTATCCTACATAGAAATGCCTCTTAGGATGAGTTTATCCTAGATGTAGAGACAATCTAAAAGTGATTTGTTTGTGTTTGATTCAAGCAATATTAGAATAGAACTTAGGACAAAAACTTTTCGGTGTGTTGAGAGTTGGAATGGAGTTGATGAGATATGGATATGATAATGGATTAAATGTTTAACTTCAATAAAATATTTGTGTCACATATGGGACAAATTCCTCTTCTTCTCTTTTGGGAGTTGGTGGTTCTTCCCGAGCTACATTATATGTGATGCAAATGTCTAGAAAGAAGTCAGGATTGATCTTTCCTCCTTTGTTTTTGTGATAACTCAAAGCTCAATATTGTGTAAAAGCTCTATGATTTAATGACTCTAGATCAAATTTGTTTGATTTCCCTTGAAGATAAGGATGCATGTGATGTAAGAAGGCTCTATGAGAGACAAAGATTTGTCTATTAAGATAGAAGAATTTCCTCCTTTTGATAAGAGTCTTTGAGCTCAATGGTCTTTTCTTCAAGTTGATGTGTTGATGAAGATTCTTCTTTCTCAAGATGTGAAGAATGGTCATATACTTTGATACTCTTGCTCTTTGTTTTTGATCTTTTGTTGGTGTTTGGAAATGTTTACATTGGATGAATACTTATTCTTGGAATTTGATTTTTGATTCTTTCTTTGACAAGAAAACAAAGCAAGCACACAAACACAAGAATGTTGCCTCAAAAGGCACAAATAAGTATGTGTCTAGATCAACCCAATCCTTGAACTTTTTATGACCCTTTTCTTTTAAGTGTATTTTTAGATGTGTTTCCAAAGCCTGAAATTGGCTCAATTTGCACTGGCCTTGACTCAAAAATGAAAATACTTCAAACACTTTTTATCCCTAAGGTAAAATGGCCAATTGCGATAAATTCAGCCCACATCTTGATATTTCTTTGACTTTGGTACTGCATACCTTATGAATCCTGTCGTGGCAGGTAAGGATGTGATATACAAAGTCTTACACGAGCATAACAAATAGATGATCCCTATGATGGGGGAGTCATCACTTTCATCAAGCCACAAGTGACTTTTCAAAAAGCTATGTTTCTACTCAAGGAAATATGTATGGTGAGTATCTTGGGAGCAAAACCATCTATGCTTTTGCATTGAATTGTATCACAAATATCCTCAATCAATAGAACATGTGAGCTACTACTTAAAGGTGTTTAGTAATGTTTGATATTTTTGGACATAAGTTCATTCTACAGTGACTTACTTAAGAGCCTTGTAACTTGTGGTGGGGCCCATTTGTCCTTTCAGAAGTTACACTGTAGGAACAGCTATTCCCAAGGCCACAGCTTTCGCTCTCACCTGATTTCTATAGCGGCTCGAAGGATTTACCGTGCAAGGTCATTCCCAAGAGTGATGTGCCTCTTGGTAGGCCTCTCTTAAAAAGATAAAACTTGAGTGTTACTAACACTTTTCTCTTGCACCTAGGACCATGAAAGCCAAGGGAGAGGATAGTGTGTGCTAGAAGTAGGACCACTCGACAAACTCTTTTTGCACAAGTGTGCCAAACACAAAATAAACTTGTTCTTTTTAACTTGTCATTGCAACGATATTTTAGCTATTTGGAGATGTTGCTCCAACAACCATGATGTTCTTTTTAACTTCCAAAGCAATGTGTTTGAGTAAACTAGAATTTGAAATCCTGGTCAACTAAAATTGAAACACGTATGCATGAAGTAAATCATTTTGCAAAATAAGACAAGTTGATTGTTCTTTTTAGTTGCCCAAAAGTGGAGGTGTGGATTGTGAATTCTTGGTTTGATGCAAGAAATAAAAGTTTGTCTTGTTGATTTTAAGCACCAAAAGGAAAATTAATCCTAATCTTGCAAAAAAAAGCAAATTTGGTTTGGTTTAGAGTTTTGTGGTTGTTTTTAACTTTGAACAAGTGTGGTTCTTTTTAGAGCTCCAAATGAAAAGATAGGGTGAATTTTTAAAACCCAAATCAAAGTGCAGTTTATTTTTTACCAAAAAGAAAGTGAGTTTATTTTATCCCAACTTGAAAGACAACGTTAGCAATAAAAACAAATTTACTTCCTAAGCTAAAAATCACTAAAAAATTTTATTGTAGGGGTTAGTCAAAACCTGCACAAAAGAGAATAAGTTAGAAAAATGTGCATGTCTGGGGGGCTTCCACAAGCCTAATATTTTTGGTTTTTTGGTTACAAGGAAAAAAATTTACAACGTTCTGTTACAATAGCGCTATTCTGTGTGCAAACAAAAGTGCTACTTAACACAAATGCACTAAAAGGAATACAAAAGCACTAAACTAGGATATTTGTGCAACAGGTCAAAAGCACTAAAACCTAAACAACAGCGCTAATTAAAAGACAACAGCGCTAGAATATATGCAAAAACGCTAAACTTTGGACAATAGTGCTAAACACTAAATGACAATAGCGCTGGAACGTGAACAAAAGCGTCGAAGCGTGACCTGTGTGTCAAGCTAAATAGTCAAACAAGTTAGTTTTGTTAAAAAAATTGTTTTTGGGTGTTTGGATTCACGTCGAGTTCACCAAATGATGCTTTGCAAAATGGACAATGGTTAGATTAAAACTTGTGATCGTATAACACACAAAAACACAAGAAATCATTAGTGTTAATCAACCAAAAACTAATCTAAGCAAGCATATCAAAAGAGACACTAAAAACATGAAGAAACATTTAGCTATGAAAGTAAATATAACAAGACATCTCCAAATGTCTTCTAACATGCTCTTAGCTCCTTCTCCTTTGTTCCTCTCATCTCCAAGTTCCAAATTAGTATAACTCTCGGCAGCTTTTTGCACTATGGATGCTTATGGAGGTTCAAGATTGAAATGTTTACTCTTAAATACTATGCAAATGTGAACAAATGCTAATATTAGATGCTATGATACTAAAATGATTTATTTTGGGCCAAAATAACAATATATTAGTGATTTATGCTAAATGCTCTCTCGAATTAACTATAACTTAGATGCATACAAGTTTTTAGGATCTGGATTATGAAGAAATGGGCTCTATTTATAGGAAAAATGGAGCAATGGATGGTTGAGATTGAGTAATCTCAACAAGGGTCAAGATTGAATGATATTCAATCCATGTGAGAACTTTCAACCCAATCCCAGGATGACAAGTGTCCATATGAGATAGGTTGAGAGGAGAGGGAATAAGCATTAAATGCTTGACATGACCTAAGAGTTAACTTGGGAGTTAAGGTCAAGGTTAGGTTGAATGAATAAATTCTTTATTCAAAGAATAAAGCTTTTATCCAATGGATAAACTCTTGTGCAAAGGCAAAAAGGGATAACCATGGTCAAAGCAATAAATGCTTGAGGAGACACATGAGTGCAAGTTGAATTAACCATAAATGGTTATGTAAGAGCCATTAATGGTCATGTAAGAGCCATTAGTGGTTTTGGAAGACTTTAGAGGTTAGATTGTTGAACACACAAAGCATTAAATGCTTTTCAAAGACTTTGAAGTCTTTGAGAAGTGACTCCAAGTTGCTTAGGAATGTGACAATAACTAAGGGATGGATTAGGTTAATTAGGAAGGGTTTAGAAGAATCTAGAAGGGGGTTTAGGAGTGCAAGTGGATTTGGTGGGTGAGGGAAAATAGGATTTTTATTTAAAATAAAATTAATTTATTTCAATAAATGTGTGCAAGTTGCATTTGTAGAAAAATGCAAGTGGGGGGATAAATGATTTAAATAAATGTTTTATTTAATTTATTTAAAAAAGGAAAAGGGGATTAAATGAAATAAATATGATTTATTCATTTAATTGATTTGTGAATTTGGTTGAATGAATTAATTAAAATAAATTAAATAATTTATTTAATTAATAGGAGAATGTTTGAAGATGAATTAATTAAATCTTAATTTAATTAACTGATGGCTAGTGGATTTTTTATCAAATAAATACAAAATATTCATTTAATTAAAATGGATAGATTTATGTGACTACAACATCATCTTTGGAGGAGATGACAAGATGAGTCATGATTTTGCCGATGAGATGAAGAAGGAATTTGAGATGTCACTCATAGGGGAGATTAAGTTCTTCATTGGACTGCAAATTCAACAAATGAAAGATGGAATCTTTATTACTCAGTCCAAGTATGTCAAAGAGGTGTTGAAGACCTTTGGCATGGAAGACAGTAAACCAGTTAGTACACCAATGGTGACCGGCTGTAAATTATCAAAATAAGATGACTCAGCACTGGTAAATGACAAGGAATACCGATCAATGATTGGTAAGTTGCATTATGTAGTGCATAGCAGACCAGACATTGCACATGCAGTGGCTATTACCGCTCGGTTTCAGAAAAGCCCAAGAGAATCCCACTTGGTAGCAGTCAAGCAGATTCTTAGATATCTGAAAGGAACTATTGACTATGGGTTATGGTATCCATACAATAATGAGTTCAACCTGAAAGTGTTCACAGATGCTGGTTGGGCTGGTAATGTAGATGATCGGAAGAGCACAATCGATGGTGCATTCTTTCTCAGTGGTAGACTGGTCTCATGGATGAGTAAAAAGTAGAGTTGTATCTCTTAGTCTACAACAAAAGCGGAGTATGTTGCAGCTTTTATGAACTACGCCCAAACTATTTGGATGAAGCATGTATTGAATGGCTTCAAAGTTCCTATATCTGAATCGGTAAGTATATTCTGTGACAATACAAGTGCAATTTAACATTTCCAAGAATCTGGTTTTACATGCTAGAACTAAGCACTTTGAACTCAAGTATCATTTCTTGAGGGAAAAGGTTCAGAACAAAGAGGTGGCATTGGAACATGTGTCCAGTAAGGAGCAGTTAGCAGATATATTCACCAAGCCTCTACCAAAGGCTTCATTTACCTATTTGAGAGGTTAATTAGGGGTGCTTCCCCTTCAAGAGGTGAACTAAAAGTAAGTACTCCACATCAGTCAGATCTTACTTTGCTATATCTTCTCAGGATTGATGTGTTGAAGGATGCTACTCCTCAGGGGGAGCAGCATAGTGGAATAAGGAAGCTTGTGCCTCCACTTTAGCATTGTTGTCAAAGGGGGAGAAGATGTGAAGTAAAAATATATCTGCAGTATTTAGGAGAAGATGTGATGCAGACAAAGTGATATCGTTGTATATTGCCATGAATGCCAAAGGGGGAGATTGTTGGCATATGTGCAAGAGTATGATGACATGATGATATTGTATGTTGTCATTGATGTCAATATGCTGAGAAGTGAACCGATATATTGCAGTTAAGCAACTGGCAAAGAGAACTGGTATGGTAGTGTAAACCAGTATATGTGCCATAAGTGAAGTGGTATGCTTGTCCAAGTGAACCGATATGATATTGTGAACGGGAACCAGTATGTCGGAATGAGAATCGGTACATGGAATGTGGTAGGACTACTAGTTGGTAGTCTTAGCTTCAGGGTTTCTGGTTGAAGTGTTCCAAGCCTGTGTGATTCAACCGATGACATTGTCTGATAAGTTAACATTGCAATGGACATCATATTGTGTTGCCACATCATCCTTGTGCATGTGAAGGATCTTGCATGAAGGAGACTGATCCTATCTACCTCAGGAATGTGTGAAGTCTTTGCAAACGATGGAGAAAACGTGATGGGTTATCGCCTCCATGAAGCGGTGAAGAACGAATGATGGAGAATGTCTTGAGATATGTTCAAGACCATTGTATTCAAATGCAAAGTGCTCAATGGTCAGGATTGAACCGATCAATTGCTTAACCTAAGTGTTTAGGGTTTGGGGTTTATGTTGTCAACCTATCTGTTTTCTATAATGTCGATGTTGTGTTTCATGTAAAAGTTGTTGGCAAATGTTGTGTGTGTATCTAAGTGCAGAGATACGTGATTCTTGTCAGACTAGATAAGAGGATTGATACCTGCATAGTGTGTGTACAGAAGGAAGGAACTAAAGCGGATCTACATTGGCATTGAGTGCTATTACTAGATCATTGTAATACCTGTTGATCTTTAACTACTTCAACAACTGGAAAATCCCTTAACCGGGTAGCTTTAACCAGCTTGCTATAAATCCTTTACCAGGGTGACTCAAAGCCATTGAGTTCATAAAATCCTTTGACAAGGTAACCTCTAACAGGGTTTAACCCTTAACCGCGTATTCTAGCCATCCCTTAACCGGGTGATCCCTAACAGGATCGGTTCCTAACAGAACCTGTTGTAACAGTCTTTAACCAGACTAGGCTTCTAACAGAGTGAACTTCAAAAGAGTTCAAATCAACTTGTGGGTATTCATCCCCACCGTGGTTTTTCCCATTTGGGTTTCCACGTGAAAAATATGTGTGTCATATGTGATGTATTTTTCATGTGATACTTTTTTGTTTTTTGTCAAGTGGTGAATCATGTTGATCTAGCAAGTTATTATATTTTTTATGATAGATTATCTGTTTATGCATAAGGACAAAGTGGAAATGAGGGAGTAGGTTGTGTGGAAAGCTAAGAAGATTGACTGGTTCATGTCTTTCACAGTTGCACTATGTTTGACCGGTAGTAGTCTGGTTTGGACCGGTGTTAGGGATTGCCAGTAGTTTACAGTCTGCAATCAAACCGGTTCAGGAGAAGTTTTTGTATTTGTGCCTGTAGTGATTCACCCCCCGCCTCTTAGTACCGTTTTGGTACTCACCGTTCATCATTGAGTTATCATACCTCCCATTTCAAATTCAACCAATAAGATTAAAGGGTAGGTAAGGTAAACATAAAATGTATTTATACAACCAAGTGGGGGAATTATATTATTATTTTATTTTAAAGTGCTTATACACCCCACTTCAATAAAAGTCAAACTTTATAAATATACATAAGCTATAAACATAAATAATCAATTGGGGAAATTAAATAAAATAAACCAAAGGCTCATAAATAAATAAAAGAACCAAATAAATATTAAATATCAAATAAACAATAAACAATTAAACCATAGGAAATTAAATAATCAAATCCCAATAAAAGTTAAATCACAAATGTTAAATAAATATTAAACAACCATAAAGGTTAAACAATTAAATATTAAATAAATATCAAATAATCATAAAATTGATAAACATTAATTATCAAATAAATGTAAATACCAAATAATTAAATACTCAAAACTAATAAATTAAATACATTAAAATAAATATTATTAAATATAAAACCACACATCAAGAGTCACATAATTAATCTAAACATACTCAAATAAATCAACCATCTCTAACATACTCACAACACCAAGAACACCCAGCTTACTAACTGACATGGTGAATTATGCCAAGACGCTGACGACTCACAGTGAAATACTTAGACCTAGAATATGTGAAGGGAACTCATGTCATCTCCAAACCACATAAGCCATTGGAATTAAAGACACGCTCAGACCTGTGAAGCCAGGTGGAGTCGATGTCTGGTACTTGCAAATCCTGCAACCACAAAGAAATGATACAACATATGCATATATCTCATAAAAAATAGGTGATAGGGAATCGCTATGACACATGCCACTCACAATGAGTGATGTGACATCGTCCCTCTCATGAATATAGTCATACAATATCAAAAACATCTCATAGACATCTCATCATACGTAATCATGAAATAGGGTTAGTGTAACCATAATCAAAACCATGAGAAATATAATCTATCAATAATCCATCACATAGTAAGGATATAGAATCCATCAAATCACATAATCAATAATCATAGATTCATCATCATATAGATCATCCAAATAGCATATGTCTAATAATGTATAGCATCATAATGAGTAATTGAAACACATGAATAATCATCATCCATATCATCATAAATGGTCTAGATGAGTCTATCATGCATGAATAAAAGTCAACTCTAGTCAAAATAAGTCAAGTCAAGGGTGGACACTACAATTCACCTCTGGTGAGTTCAATTCTTTTTGTGCAAAGCATGGGATGAAGAGATAGTTATCTTCTCTGTGGACCCCTCAGTAGAATGGCATTGTGGAAATCAAGAACAGGACAGTTCAGGAAGTTGCTAGAGCCATGATGATTGAAGGAAATGTTCTACATATCTATTGGAGAGAATATGTGAGTAATATTGTATACACTATCAATCGAGTGCATATTAAAGGTAATTTCGGTAAGACTCCTTATGAGTTATAGTTTCATCATGCTCCTACAATTAGATACTTTAGAATTTTTGGTAGTAAATTCTATATCAGAAGAGATGAAGATCTAGCAAAGTTTGATGCCACATGTGATGAAGGAATCTTTCTTGGTTATTCTACTAAGAGAAAAGCCTATCGATGTTATAATAAGAGATTGAGAAAGATAGTTGAAAGTGCTAATGTGAAAGTGGATGAAGGAAATGAGTATTAGCCTAGATACTCTGGACATGAGTCAGATGACTAGATTGTCAATGCAGATAAAGGAAAGTAAGTGTAGACCCAAAACCAATTTGAGATTTCTCTATAAAAGTCTGAGAATGAAGGAGAAGCAAGTGTAGAACAAAGAGCTCAAGAGTCTAAAAAATCATTAAAATCCTAAGACTTCTAGGTATGTAAGGTTAAATCATTTAAATCAGATTGTAGGTGATAATAATACAGGTGTGATGACTAGGAGAAGAGTTTTTGAAGGGTGTTACTTGATTTCTAAGATTGAACCTAAAGATGTTGATGAAGCATGTAAACATGAAAATTTGGTTAAAGTTGTGGAAGAAGAGTTGAATTAGATTGAGAAGAATAATACATGGATTTTAGTTCCCAGACCTAAGGATAAGAATGTAATTGGAAATAAATGGGTGTTTTGGAATAAATTAAATGGGCAAGGTGAAGTTGTTAGGAATAAAGAAAGACTTGTTTGTAAAGGTTATTCTCAGATGGAAGGTATTGATTTTGAGGAGACTTTTTCTTTGGTAGCTTGAATTGAAGTTGTTAGATTATTTCTTGCTTATGCTACTTACAAAGATTTCAAAGTGTATCAGATGGAAGTCCAGTCAGCCTTTCTTAATGGTGATCTAGAAGAAGAAGTCTACATTGAGAAACCAGATGGTTTTCAATTGTCAGATCATGGTTTGTAGGTTGAAGAAAGAATTATGTAGATTGAAGCAAGCTCCAAGAGCTTGGTATGCTAGATTGGATAAATATTTGATGAAGCTTGAATTCAATAAAGGTACTACTGATAGTAATTTGTACATCAAGATTGATAATGATAGCATCTTAATTGATGAAGTTTTTGTTGATGACATTATTTTTGGTGGAAAT
Organism: Cryptomeria japonica; assembly: GCF_030272615.1. Lineage (NCBI taxonomy): Eukaryota > Viridiplantae > Streptophyta > Pinopsida > Cupressales > Cupressaceae > Cryptomeria > Cryptomeria japonica. The sequence continues at coordinate 500,244,463 of NC_081410.1, read as the reverse complement.
GATGGTTTGTGAAAGAAGTTTGTTGATGATATGGAGAATGAGTTTGAGATGTCTATGATAGGTGAGATGAAATTATCTTTGGGATTGCAAATTACTCAGTTTGATAAAGGTATCTTTATATCTCAATCTAAGTATGTGAGAGAATTATTGAAGAAGTTTGGTTTAGATGATGCAAAGCCTATTGGTACACCTATAGTGACCAAATGTAAGTCGACAAAGGATGATGATTCTTCGAAATAAAATTAAGCTAAATATAGATCTATGATTGGTGGTTTGTTGTATTTGACTCAGACTAGACTATATATTATGAATGAAGTGTGTCTTGTTGCTAGATTTCAAGCTGATCCTAAGGAATCTCATGTTGTTTCTGTGAAAAAAATTTCAGATATTTGAAAGGGATAGTTGATTTTGGTTTGTGGTATTCTAGAGATGATGACTTTACTTTGAGTTATTTTACTGATGCTAATTGGGCAGGTGATGTTGATGACATAAAGAGTACTAGTGGTGGTCCATTTTTCTTGGGTAAGAGATTGATTTCATGGATGAATAAGAAGCAAAATGCTATATCTTTGTCTACTGCCAAAGATAATTCATTGTTGCTACTAGCAATTGTACTCAGGTGATTTGGATGAAGTAGATATTGAAGGATATCAAAGTTATTTTTAATGATCCTACTACTATATGATGTGACAATTCAAGTGTTATCAATATTTCAAAAAGAATCTGGTGTTGCATTCAAATACCAAGCATATATCAATCAAGTTTCATTTCTTGAGAGAGAAGGTGAATGAGAAGGAAGTTAGATTGGAGTATGTATCTACAAAGGAATAGATTACAAATATCTTCACTAAGCCTTTGCCTAAAGATATATTTGAGTGTCTCAAATAGAAGATAGGGGTAATTTCCCCTCCTAATGAGAACTAAGATGCATGGAGTTGCATCAGTCCAGTGGACTTCACAAAGATATATTTTGATCTGGATTGATGAGTGTGGCTACTACCTAGGGGGAGTAGTTAGTGATGTGTTTCAGATGTTCAGAATTGTTAGAGTGTGTGTCAAAGGGAGAGAAAATAATGCCTTGTATGTGCCTTTTGCATTGATGTTAAAGGGGTAGAGAAGCATTTGAAAACCCCTATGGGGGAGATAGCTATGTGCATAATCTTATGAGGAGATTGTTGGTTGTTGATTTTTTTCTTTGCACTGATTGTTTTTCACATTTGTATGTTGCCATCAATACCAAAGGTGGAGATTTTTGGATATTGCTAAGAAGTTTGTTGGAATGATGTGTTGTCATTGATGTCAACATATTCTTCTATATATTCCAATGTTGCAGTCAGATTAATTGAGTTGGTTTGGCCAGTGTGTTGTAGTTGAGATGTTGTGGTTTAATGGATTTAGAGATACTTACCTCTAGTTGATTTAGTAAAAGTCTCAATGATTTTGCATGTTGATTTGATCAAGTTATGAGGTCTGGTATTGTGATTGGTTATTCAGTTGTTCGTGTATTCTAGTTTGTGCTCCACATTGCTCTGGAATTGTATTATCTTGGTTTGTGGATTTGGAAGAGTATTTGGGACATTCATATGTGTCCTAAATTTAGATGGTTCATGATTTGGAAGCCCACAAGTGAACCTTTCAGTTTGATAGTCAGTTTAGTGTGTGTTCTTTAGGTTTGGTATATTAATGATGGAAATTCAAGTAAGTGGTGATGTTGCAGTTGTTTCTAGTGTGATTCACATTAATTGTGGATATTTCTAGATTGGTTCATATTCTTGTTGATGGTCCACATTGATCATTGTGTGCATTGTTGATGATTTTCTTGATCTGGTGGTGTTCTTCATGTTATGCAACATTCTTGGTGATTGTAGCATGTTGTAGATGACTGAGGCGTAAATATTGGCGGTGTTTCTTGGTTGCAATATTGATTTGGGCCCAGACTATGTCTTAGTCAACATTATTTTGGTCCACATGTATTGTTGTTGTGTGTGAGGTTATTATTTTGTAATTTGTGTTGAGTATTTAGCTGACCTTGAAATATATTTGCATAAATATATGTAATATTCATTTGTGGCATCTTCATGTGTGAACATTGAATTGATCTTTTAGTAGCAGAGGAGAAGTGTGAAAAAGTGAGAAAGAGTGTTAAGAAGTGGAAAGAGAAGAGTAAGAGTATATGTGCTTAACTAGAACTTTAATCAGACATTGGGAGATGTTGTTTCATTAGTTCATGTAATCTGGATTGTTATTTGATATTTGTAAGACATTGAGTCTTCCTCAAGGTCGTAGTCCTTCTTTTTTTGAGTAGTGAGCTCTAGGCAGTGTGCCTGAGTGCATGTGAATTCCCCATTGTAATATTTACATTTACTCCTAACAAGGTATTATCTCATTGTAGGTAGGATCCAATAGTGGTTTTTCCCTTGATAGGTTTTTCCACATCAAAAATATTGGTGTTATGTGTGTTATTGATGTGGTGATGGTTTATGTTTTCATTGCTAATAATCAAATCTGAATTTAAGTTTAAGTTATGTAGAATTTTTGTGCAAACTAATTCACCCCCCGCTCTCAATTTGTTCCATTGTTGCCAACAGGTATCATAGAGAAATTAACCATTTAACAAGCACAATTCAAATTGAAGAACCCAAAATTAGTGGAGAAGGGATAGAGAGGCAAAAAATTGAATAAAAAGAAGTTTTAGATGGAAGGTAAGGTAAAGGGCCAAAGGAAATTAAGATTAGGCAAGGAGATCACCCTTCTTGGGGATCAATGAGGTACATTATATAGAATTTTACCTAACAAGAGGTGCATGATCAAGCATTAAATTGATCAATCAAAGTCAAATATGGTATTGTTGCAAGAAACTAAGCTAACAATGCAAGAGTCAACTAAATTAATGGAGAAATGGAGGTAATGAAAAGGGTCATTTGTGGAAGCTAGAGGAGCCTCAAGAATTATTGGAGTAATCTTGAACCCAAATCGAGTAGGTCTATAATTGATTATAGAGAACCAATATTGGAAATTGGTAGAGGTTAGGGTGAAATGGATGGATGTAGGAATATTTATGGTCAATGTGTATAGTCTGACAAAAAAATTAGCTAAGAGGGAGTTATGGGAGAGGCTATCCAATGTAATCTATACCCTAAAAGAGAATTTAATTACATTGGATGTGTTTTTAATGCCACACTAAATGGGGGGAGAAGAGATGAGAAGTTGGAACTATGTCTCACGTTCCAATACAATTCTTAGGATTTGTTAATGACAATCATCTAAAGGATGTCATATTGAAGAATGGAATCTTTACCTAGACAAATAGAAGGAGGGGATGTTGGAAACAGTGCAACAAATACAGAGGGGGGTGAATCAATTTGCACAAAAACTTACTGCAACTTGAATCACAAAATAGATTTGATAATTAATAGTTGAAGCATGTAACAACACCATATCAATAACACACATAACACCAAGATTTTGATGTGGAAAACCTGGTTAAGGGAAAAATCATGGTGGGAACCTACCCAAAATGAGATAATACCCTGTTAGGAATAAGTGTGAATATTACAATGGGAATGTATATGCATTCAGTCACACTACCTAGAGCTCACTGCTTAAAATAATAAACCCAGAAAGGCTACAACCATAAGGGAAGGATCACTGTCTTATAGGAAATCTCACTGACTTACAAAAACATTCAGACTATAATCCAAATCATATGAACTATGAAAATAGCATCTCCATATACCTAAGTACAATTCCAGTTAAGCACACAGTCTACTCTGCAACACTTCTTTTCTCCTTCACACTTCCAAAAGATCAAATCACTTGTATGCACATACAACTTGATCATTCACCCACATATACAATGCAGACACTTGTAGACATACATCTTACATTATTATTACATATATTTATACAAACCCTCAACCTTAATTTCAAGGTCGGCTAAACTCTTAATACAAATTATAAAATAATATCCTCACATGCTATAGCAATACATGCAGATCAAAACAATGTCATCTAAGCCATAGTCTAGACCCAAATTGATATCACAAATATGAAACACCTCCAATAATTACACCTTGATCATTCTCAACACACTACAATCACCAAGAATGACACATAACACGAAGAACATCACCAAACAAGGAAAATATTCAATAACACACAAAATAATTAATGTGGACCACCAATATACATATAACATGATCTAGAGACATTCACAAGCAACATGAATTGCATCACAACAACTACAACAATTATAATAATCATCATCTCTCTACCAGAGCTTAAGACCATCAACATAACTAACTATCAACCTAAAAGATTCACTTGTATATATCTAAATCATGAACCAAACTAATTGAGGGCACACATCAATGTCCAGAACACATCCCACGCATCCACAACCAAAGATGTATCAATTTAAGAGCAATATTGAGCACAAACCAAAATATCAAATAACGCGAACAACTGCATAACATCCCCAATACCTGATCTCATGACTCGAACAAAAAATCATCTACAAATGGGAATGAACCATCTACAAACAACATAACATAAACCCTTTAAACTACATCAGCTCATCTATAATACATAGGCTAAACCAACTCATTCCATCAAACTATAATACTGGAATACATAGAAAACCTTCCAACAATCTCCTCATCAAAAATCTCCACATATGTTGACATCAATGACACCATATCAGATAATATCCAACAAATGATTCACATATATTGCAAATAAAATGGATAGATTTATACTAGTGGGGGATTGGGAGAGCATACTAGGCACCTTTGAGACTAAAGTGTTTTCCTTTATAGCATCAAATCCTTTCCCACTCCCAATTTCATTGGTATCTATTCTCAATGTGACCATGGCTAGAAGACCCTTTAAATTCGAAAATATGTGGATGAGCGATATGGAGATGGCTAATTTTATGTATCTATGGTGGTCAAGGAAGTCTAATAGAAGAGGATCTCAAATGTATCAGATAACAAGAAAATTAAAATTCATTAAGATGCAACTTAGATAATGGAACAAAACACACTTCTATAATATATTCACTAAAAGGATGAATATTGAAGAGAAATTCAACAAAATCAATAATAAATTAATTGATGATAGCATTAATAAAAAAATGATCAAGAAAAAGACCTTGTTGAACACTATTGGAAGCTGAGAGGGGGGGGGGGGGGGGGTTTGGGGGAGGGTGAATAAACATTCGCAAAAACTTGATCATATTAAGTTATTAAAACTATAATATTCATCCAATACTTATGCAAGAAACTAAACAACTCAATCATCAAAATACTCTCACAAGAACACCAAGATTTTTACAAACTAGGAAAAACCACGGTGAGAATCAAACTCACAATATATAACAACTATTTTACAATGAACATAACTTCCTACCAAAGATATCACTACTCCAAACTTACTGACCGAGGTGCACAACCTCAAGAAAGATACCAAAGAGGTCTTGCACAATTTAAGATCACTTCTTCAAGGTGAGAAACAAACTGCTCTTATAAAAACAATAGGAATAATAGATCAAACTATATACAAAATAACATCTGCTAGAATGAAGATAATAATTCACAATGTATACTCATCTATCTGCTCTAAACATCTCTGAATCTCTATACTTCCTTCATGACACTACTTTTGCATCCATAAATTACACACCACTTTCTCATTATCTATCTCTCTATATTCTAACACAACAAATTTGCTCAATATATATCAATCAAATGCAAAATAAACTTCACTATGTCGAGCAAAACAATATGTAATGTATACATAGCATCAACCCAAAAATACATCATCCAGAAGGTAAGAAGAAAGTGTGAGGGTTCACACCAAGTTGGCACACCTTCCAATCAACATCAAAATCCTTTAATCACAACCACTCATGTACCAAAACGTACAAACTGATACAATACTTGATCTCCTAAAAACATTCTATTTTATCTCATATGTAAAGAAAATGGTTTACCCCAAAAGAGCCAGAACATCTTGATTTGCAACATAGTTACAAAGAGAAAAGCAATCCCAATAGTCAATATGATCATCTGAGATATATCTAATACAAAAACTCATTTTGAACCATAATAATTTTCACCTAAGCAAACACTAAAGATAATATAATCACTTCTGGACTAGGCAGGGAACACTAGACTTCCAGAAACACACTAATTCATTACCTTATATCATCTCATCAGCACAACATGAATCTGCAATCAGTTCTATAAAATAGTATCATAGAAATAGACATCCAGACCATCAGTAAGATATACCATGCATATCCAAATAACCAACAACAACCGGTTCATATAGGATTGACAAAGGTTTGACATCAATGACAACAAAGACATCAATATGTGCAGTAGACCTTTTGTAGTAATATACAAAAAATATTGACTACAAGAATATTTTGGGGGATTAAAAATCCAAGGAAACTAGAACATAGTTAAAGGAGGGTGATAGAAATACAAAGTTTTTTTCTTAATTATAAAAAAGAGTATAAATAGAAATAAAATAAAAAATTACTAGCCAAGCCAAACAACAGTTTCTATCAGAAATAGTGACCAAGGAGGAAGTTACAAGGTTCTTTGAAAAATTTGTTAAATAAGGAGGTGAATCAAGAGGACAGAGAAAGTGTAGAGATACTGAGTTGTATACTAAATATTGTTATGGAAGAGTAGAACATGGTACACTACAAAGGTGAAGAAAGTCACCTTTCTATTGGCAACAATAATGAAGGAAAACTCAGAGGGGGGGTGGTAAATCAGTTTTCACCGGATCTACAAACTTAAACAAAAATATAGATCTGATAGATTGCAGCAACAAAAAAGATAAGCAAATTGATAACACAACACACAACACCAAAATTTTGATGTGGAAAACCCGGTTAAGGGAAAAACCACAATGGGAACCTACCCACAATAAGATGATACTCTACAGTAGTATGCAAAAATATTACAATGGGGAATGCACTAGCATTTAGGCACACTTCCTAGATGTCACTGCTCAAAATATAATAACTCGGAAGGCTACAACCCTTAGGGAAGTCTCACTAACTTACAACAAGATTCGGACTACAATCCGGAAGGAATGAATTGCAATTATAACATCTGCCAATGCTTGATGATAGTTCTAGTTAAGAACATTTGTCTACTCTACAACAACAATCTATTCTCAATACACCACACCAAAAGATGAATCCTTTGTTCACACATGCATCACTCTTTGATAATGCAAACAAAATCTTGACACCCAAATTACATGACAATATCACCTATTTATACAATTCATCAACCTTGACAACAAGGTTGGCTAAACCCTCAGCTCACAATTACAAAATTACATCACACAATACAAAGATCGACCACCAGACCAGTATAATGATATACATGACATAACATGGACCTAAATCAAATTTCCAAATGCTTATCACCACCAGAAATCATGTAAGATCAACTGCAACATGCTACACCACTAGGAAAACCGCATAACACAAATAACATCACTGGTTCAGTAAAATCACCAAAAACTCACAATGATCAATGGGGATCATCAAGACAAATAGGAAACAATTAAGAAACACCAACACGCATGTTAGAATCATCAGCAACAACTACACCAACACCACTTATGAAATATACATCGATCAACATCTAAACCTCAAGAATACTCAAAGAGCAACAACTATCACAAATAGACATAGACCTCAAAAATCAAATTAAAGAAGAGGTAGAATTTGAAGCTTTTCAGAAATACGCTGAAAATTTTGTGTTCAAATTTCAGAATCCAAGATAGAAAGTCATCATTCATAGATCACGTTGTCTATACTTTATTTTTTAGGAAGTCATAGAAGCATATTTAGTTGCATTTAATCGAGTCTTTCATACACATTTTAGAGATTCAAGATCACTTCAAAACAATATTCATGCCATTGACACATGCTCAAAAGGAAAAAAACTAAATGGATACTAACAACGACCCTCTAGTCAACCCAACATGGAATATGGACCTATCCACACAACAACAAACACAGCGTTACACACCTACAACAATGTCAACAAACATGAACAAGATGCCTTCCATTGATGAAATATGACATGATTTGACAAAGGAAGAGCTATATGTGGCCCAACAAGATCCCACAACATTAATGATTCTCAATGCTTTCATTAATAGTGATAGAGATAGATATCTTGCTCTCTTAGTCCGGAATGGGGCCAAGTTACCTCCAAGGGTAGATATTTCAACAATATTGCCACAAGGTGTGACATTAAATCAAAATATACCTCAAATGCTAGTTACAACACAGACACAAGCAACAATTGCTACATCAACGCAAGGTATATCTCAAAATGCCAATATGACTACGACCTCGGCACAGTCAACGATGACACCAACAAGTGCCAATCTTATAACATTGACAACACCAAATATGACGCTACAAGCTCCAATATCTCAGACCACTACCTTGGAAAATATAACTCAACCAACAAATTTGGTCATTTCCACCCACAGTAGTCAGAATTTGAACCAAGGGACAACTAGCTTGGCTCAACCGAATGCCACTTTGAAATTTGCATACTTCACACCACCTACTGGGATTTATGGCACACAATTACCTAGTCTGTCAACATTTCAACAAGCTCAAAGGTACTTAAATACTATTCCTTTTGTGGGGAACATTCATCAAGTCAATACACCAATAACCCAAATAGAACTTCTGGCTCAACAAATGGAGAACCTTCAAGAGCAAATGGCCAATATACAAGTAGGTAATGATAAAAAGAGCTACACCATGGAGGATCTCTATCTGTATCCTTTTGATGAAAAATTATACATGCCACCTTTTCCCCCACATTTCAAAACTCCAAAGTTTGACAAATATAGAGGGAAAGGAGATCCTCGCGATCATATAAGAGAATTCTTCACGGCATGCATTAAAGTAGCTCACAATGATACATACTTGATGAGATTATTTTCAAAGAGCCTGGGAGGGACAACATTAGAATGGTTGTCGCACCTTCTACTAGAAATTACTTCATGGGGAGAATTGGCTGAGTTATTTATATCCAACTTTTCCTTCAACATAGATAATCTAATCACATTAATGGATTTATGTACAACAAAGAAAAAGCAAGGAGAGAATTTCGCCACATTCTTGCAAAGATGGAGAGGCCTATACCGCAGATATCTTAGTCACATCCCTGAAGCAGAGCAAGTGGACATCTTCAATGAAAATATTGTGCCTCCGATTAAATATCCATTACAAATGCAATGCCTGAATAATTTTAAAGACATAACAGAAAAAGGCATCAAATGTGAGAAAGGCCTATTAGAACAAGGGATATTGAAATACCACAAGGATACTGGACCAACCACCAGAACAAACAATGAAAGACCAAAATTTTGGTCTAGAAACAAAAATGTCACAAATGAAGGAGTTGTTGATGCATGTGTTGTAAATAGAGCTCAACCAACAGTGTCTCTACAAGGACCAACTGATAAGAACTAGTCTCAAACAAACAACACCAATGCACTACAGTAAAGTAATCCATGGCCTCCAAGGAAGGCACACCTAGAAGGAATTTTACACCCCTCAGAGAACCTATTGAATAAGCTTTGAAGAGGTTGATATAGAGAAATGCCATAACTTTACCAGAAGCTAGGCCATATGAACCAGGTCCATTTAAGCCCGCTTGGTGGAATGAAAATGATTTCTGTGAATATCACCACAATAAGGGTCACAAGACAAAAAGTTTCTACAAATTGAAGAACCTCATCCAAGATCTCATTGATCAAGGTGACATTATTGTGGATAATAAAGCACAAAACACAAATCATACCATTTTCAAAGATCCTTTTATCAAACATGAAAAAGGAAAGGCTTCCAGTTCTAATGCACAAAACAATATTGCCAATTATACCAATGTAGCATTTGACTATGCCATTAACACACTAAGTGAAGGACATGAAATGGTAGATACAATCACAGTGAATCCTAAAAGCAGAGATTGTGTCGTCATCACTAGAAGAACAAAAGTCACTTCACAAGGAGTGCCTTCAAACCAACCTTCAATAACTAGAAACTACAATATGGTGGATCAGTTGAAGTGAACTCCAGCTCAAATTTCACTATTTGAGTTATTTCATATCACCAGCCCATAAAGCAGTCCTAGATAAAGCCTTACAAGATTCGGTTGTTGCTAGAGATATTGATGAGAACGCATTTCAATCAATGGTGGGAAACTTGGCAACTTCAAAGGTCAAATTCAGTGAACAGGATATCCCTGCAAACTGACTCATGCATAATGATCCCTTGCACTTGGAAGCTTTCATTGATCAAAAAAAGGTTTGAAGAGTACTTATAGATGGTGGCGCTGGCCTCAACATATGCACTCTACATTTGATCAAATCTTTAGGATATTTTGAAAATTATATTGACTCTACTAAGAGAATGAATATCAAATCCTATAATGATGAGGAACGCCATTCTAAAGGTATGGTGACTTTACCAGTACAAGTGGGACCAGTTATAGCAAATATCACCTTTCAAGTCCTAGATAGAGAATTGAGGTACAATATGGTGTTAGGTCACCCATGGATACATAAAATGCAAGAAGTACCATCAACTTTTCACCAATCTGTAAAGTTCCCATACAATGGTATAGAGATCACTGTCCATGGTGACCCAAACCCTTTTCAACACTATAATTATTTAAGGAAAAGCTCAAACAATCAAGTACCAAACAATCAGGAAGCTCCTATTCACCTACAAATGGAATCATTATCAATTAAAGAAATGGAGAAAAATACAGCAACCACATCTTCTTTGCATATTAAAGAAGTTGGTTGTGGAAAATATTCCATTTCAAGTACATCAAATGGCAAACAATCATCATTTTCTCCCAGGTCCTTTGGGAAGCCTCGGAATACACCAATGAAGCAAGATAAAGGAAAAGAAATAGTAAAGTATTCAGATTATTGTTCTTTCATTAGATGGGAAGACCTACAAGAAGAATATCTAAATGAAGATATCAATCACTGGATATACAAAGAAGAAGATGACATGGTAGTACCCAGGATACCTCTTCATCAATATGGAAACGACTTCAAGATGTTACAGAAACATGGGTATGATGGCACCACGGGATTAGGACTACAAAAGAAAGGAATATTAGAACCTGTTTTACCACATGAAAACCCAAAGAATCAAGGCTTGGGATATAAATATGTGCCACAAATAACAAAAGCTAGATAATGTATATTGGATATATTGAACAAGCCAAGGTTACCCTCAAAATACATACCTCAAAATCAGTCATCAACAAAGATGTATTTCTCTCCACCTCAAAAAAGAAAGAGACTGCCAACATCTCCTATCATGGAACCAAATGGCGAAGACATGAGGCAAATTCTGTAAGAACCTAGCATAAAAACATCTAGCAGTACAATACCTGAATCATCTGCACAAGAAAACATGGTAACAGATACACGCTTAACACCAGCAGATGAACCAAATCTTTGGTTACTTTCAATACCTTTTCCAAGAGAAATAACTCCATCTCCTCCATTTGAATCAGATAAAGAAAGATTGCAAAGAATAATACCAGGCTTAAGAAGGGTATCCATAATACAAAGGAGATCTACTCATTTACAACAAACTCAGCTACCAGAACAAGAGCAAATAAGCGACATAGAATCAGAAAGTGAAATATACATGGAAAGCGTCAGAGATTATCATGACTATGAATTTCCATCTGACAATGAAGACAACCCACTGCCAATTTATGATGAAGAAACAATAGATTATAACCAAGTATACATTATATTAGGATCCTCTAAGACAATAGGAAACAAAGACTTTCTCCTCATGCATCCATGTTTGATTGACTAGGGGCAAGAAGGAAAGCCACAATTAGATTGGTTTCAAAATGATGAAGCCATAGCTGAATTCTTGGGTGCAAGGGATGCCACAATTAGATTGGTTTCAAAATGATGAAGCCATAGCTGAATTCTTGGGTGCAAGGGATGGATTCCCTTATAATGATCACAAAGCTGGTTATGCAGTAGATTTGAACAGAACTACATATTTTGGAGAAGAAAGCTCCTCTCTTATTCACGATAGTGATGATAAACCTAAACACATAATAGATGCCCTACCTATTGATAAAGAACAGTCAACATTATTGGTAGAAGATACTGAGGAAATCAACATTGGTGATGCTGAGAAAGTTCATAACATTCACCTAGAAAAATCCCTCACTCCAGTGGGAAAAGAGAAATTCATCAATTTCTATCAGCAAAGACCCATCATTTTTGCATGGTCTTATGCAGATATGCCTGGATTAGACCCGAAATTGGTCTTGCATCACTTGCCTTTACTTCCAGGGGTAAAACCATACAAACAAAAGCTGAGGAAGATGCATCCTCACATAGCCTTGTTAGTCAAAATTGAGATAAAAATATTATTAGATGTGGGTTTCATCAGACCTATAGACTATGTTGAATGGATTTCAAATCTAGTCCTTGTATCCATGCACACTAGAGGTATCAGGATCTGCACCAACTTCAAAGATCTTAACAAGGCTTTCCCCAAAGATGACTTTCCACTCCCTAACATAGACATCATAGTAGACTTCATAGCTGGAAATGAAATGCTATCATTCATGGACGGTTTTTCTGGTTATAATGAAATCAAAATTACACCAGAAGACCAACCTAAAACAACTTTCACTTGTCCATGGGGAACCTATTGCTGGAATGTGATGTCATTCGGCCTTAAAAATGTAGGTTCCACTTATCAAAGGGACACCTTGTTTCATGACATAATGCACACAATCATGGAAGATTATGTAGATGACTTGCTAGCAAAGTCCAAAACAAGGGATAGTCACTTAAACATATTGGCTAAGATCTTTGATAGACTTGAGCAATACAATGTAAGACTAAATCCAAAAAAATGTGTCTTCAGGGTAACATTTGGAAAACTCTTGGGCTTCATTGTATCCAATCGCAGAATCGAGATAGATCCAAAGAAAGTGAAAGCTATTTTAGACATTCTATCACCTCCTACGCTCAAACAACTCAGAAGTCTACAAGGGAGATTACAATCCATAAGGTGCTTCATTGCCCAATTAGCAGAAAAGTGCCAACCATTTCAACATTTTTAAAGAAAGGTGTTACATTTAAATGGACACAACAATGGCAAGAGGCATTTGAGACACTAAAAGAATATCTACTATAAACTCTGATATTGGTTCCACCCGTACATGGGAAACCATTACTCCTATATAGCTGCAATAAATTCCTCTTTAGGTGCTCTCCTAACACAACATGATGAATAGGGAAAAGAGAGAGTCATCTACTACATTAGTAGAACACTCATTGGGTATGAGCTCAACCACACATAGATGGAAAGAGCATGTCTTGCAGTAGTCTTTGCATCACAAAAACTGAGACATTATATGTTGAGTTATAAAATACAGTTGGTTGCATGATTTGATCCACTCACCTAATGAATAAAGTAGCACCAACTGGAAGACTTGCAAAGTGGGTCATGATACTCAGTGAATTCGAAATCGAATACGTCATTAGAAAAGCTATAAAAGGACAAAGCATAGCAGATCAACTTGTAGAAGTACCTTTACAAGATAATCATCCAATGGTGATAGATTTCCCAGATGAATAAGTATTTACACTATCAGCACAAACACAGTGGAAATTATTCTTTGATGGTTCACATACAAATCATGGCACGGGAGTAGGAATTTTGTTCAAAACTCCTCAAGGAGATTCAATTCCCAAATCATTAAGTATTAGCTTCCCTTGCACCAATAACATTATTGAATATGAAGCCTTGATGGTAGGACTATGCATTGCAATACAATGGAAGATCAAAGACCTATAGGTCTTTGGAGACTCACAACTCATTATTAATCAAGTCAATAATGATTACAATACAAAAGACAATAAGTTACAACCATACAAACAATTGGTGGAAGAATACAAGAAACACTTCACCAAGATCACGTTTGAACAAATACCAAGAGTTCAAAACAAGGCAATATATGCAATGGAAACGATAGGATCTCTCTTAGATATGCCAAACAATGGAAGTCACTTTGAATTTCAATTGGAACAACTCATTGTCCCAGCTTATGAAATACCATCCACTGAATATGTATGTATGATAGTAGGACCCGAGTCTCCATGGTACAAAGATATATATGCATACCTGCATAATCAATATATACATCCAAATCTTTCACAGAATCAAAGGAAGGCACTCATACGAAAATCATCAAAACATGCAATTTTGTTGATACTTTATACAGAAAAAGTATAGACAACACCTTACTCAAATACCTTGATATTCATGATGCACAAATTGCCTTAAAATAAGTTCATGATGGAATATGTGGCGTACATTCTTCTCGACCTTCTCTAGCAAAAACAATATTACAAACAAGTTATTATTTGCCTACAATAGAAAAGGACACCTACAAGTTTGTCCAAATATGCAAGCAATTCTAAATACATGGGAACCTCATTCATGCACCTACTCAAGATCTTCATCCAATAACATCACCATGGCCATTTTCATAATGGGGATTAGATCTTGTAGGGAAAATAAATCCTACCTCTTCCAACAGGCATAAGTTTATTCTCACAGCTACAAAATATTTCATGAAATGGGTTGAAGCAATCCCAATGATTTTCACAATAGGAAAATAAATAGCTAAATTCATCTTGAATTATATCATTTGCAGGTATGGGGTACCCATGTGCATCATGACTGATAATGGTCGACCCTTCAAAAATCAAGAAGTGAGTGAACTTTGTGAACAATTTAACATCTAGCAACAATTTGTAGCACCCTACTATCCCCAAAGAAATGCTCAGGCTGAGGCAACAAAAAAAACTATTTTGAAAATTTTAAAGAAAGTTGTAAATGACAATGGACGAGATTGGCATCTCCAACTAAATCCATCTCTATGGGCCTATAGAACTAGTATCTGCACGGCAACTGATACAACACCATTCTCTTTGGTTTATGGTGCAGCAGTGATTTTACCTATCGAAGTAGAATTACCATCCCTAAGAGTATCTCTAAAAAATATTATCTTAGAAGAAAACTATAGAGTAGCACGTTTACAAGAACTAGAATTCCTAGATGAAAAACAACAAAGTGCTCTAAACCATTTACAAGGCTACCAAAATAGAATTAGAAGAAGCTACAACAAATGAGTCAACCCACGTTGCTTCGAAATAGGAGATATTGTTCTTAAAGAAAATCAAAGGAACCTTGTTGAATGTGAAAAACTAGGAAAATTTGAACCTAACTGGTTAGGTTCATTTTTTATAACGAAAGTAATTGGAAATGGCGCTTATCATTTGCAAAAAATGGAGGGAGATTCACTCCTTGATCCCATCAACAGTATGCACCTAAAAAGATATTACATCTAAGGGTGGGTTCATTTCAATTTTCAATACTGCATTTGCATATTTCTTTACCGCATTGCATTATCCCTTTCTCATATAGTTGCATCAATAAGTCAAGATGATTGTCTAAATCACTCACCTACCTACACTAAAAATAATGAAGCTTGTCTCATTTCCTAGATACTTGTTCATGAAGTCTTTAGGAGGCCTTCAGTCATTCATCTTCAATGTCACATTGTGATTATGCATTATCCTTGGTTGGGTAGAGGCTTCCTTATCAAGTCTTGTTACCCAAAATCTATCAATTTCTATATCCCACAAATTAATCAAAAACTCTAAGTCATTATAGATACCTAGTTGGTCATGTGGCTAGTGAAAAATCCAATATTCTACTACAGCACCGTCGTAATTGTCATACCCAAGTAGATTTCATTACTTACAAGTCAAGGCAAGAAAAAAAAGAAAAAAGTGTTATGTCAATATCCATCTCAAAGCAAAAAGAGAAAAGATATATAACTAAAGTATCACGCATACAAGTGCAACAAAAAGCTTGACTATGGAAACATATGAATAACTCCATCAAGGCTATGGATGCCTACTAGAAATTGAGCAATGTTTGAGAGATTACAGTGCATAACCTCATCGGAGCCCTGAAAGCTTGCTAGTAGTGAGGCTCTATCCAGGATGCTTTTGAAGTCAGAATAACTCACGTAGCTAGCCACATAGGATTCCAAGTGTCTTTGATGGTTATAAGAGTCAGAATAAACTCACTTGCACACACATGGGAAAAAGAAAGATCAAAGTTTCAAGAATTTATGGAGAATTTTCTATGCCTCCATTCATAAATCTTGGTTACAAGGTGTGTTTTTTATTAAAGTAAAACAAGGTTTTGAAGGGGCCCCAAAACCCTTTACAAAATGACCTTACAAGATAAAAGCATTAAGAAACCAGGAGGAACATACTTTAGGAAAACCAACAAAATTACTAGAAAAAACCAGCAAAAGCCCTAAAAAACTAGCATAAATTAGCCAGACCAAACAAAAGGAACTAATTTATGTTTTTTAGGGAATTAGCTAAGTTACTGCTAATCCCATATAGGTCTTTGATATTATCCCTAAGATTAGGGATTTCCTTAGCAGACGCAGTAGTAGCTTTCTTAACACTCGCTCTAGTTCTCTAGGTTACAAGGTGTGTTAAGTTGGATGGTCGAAGTCTTTTTTAGAATGGATTGAACTCCTATCTCTAAAATGCTTCACACCTTTAATCCAATTAGTGCATTTTAGAATGAAAGACACACACACTCATTCTTGTTCGAATAGGAACTGCATTTTGTCATGCATCCTGCATTAGCATAATTCATATTGAAAATTCATTGTCCCCACATACATGTTGCATATCATTATCATAGGTTTGCACTTGGGGGCATAACTGAAAAAATAAAAAATGATAACTAAGAAAATACCATAAACATCAAAAAATTCAAAATCAAACAAAAAAATCAAAAAATTCAAAATTAAACAAAAACATCAAAAAATTCAAAATCCAACAAAAACATTGAAAAATTCAAAATCAAACAAAAACATCGAAAAATTCAAAATAAAAAAAAAACATCAAAAAATTCAAAATCAAACAAAAACATTTAGATAAAGTCCTAGAAAATTCAAAACATTTAGATAAAGTCCTGAAAAAATCTTAAACATTTAGATAAAGTCCTAAAAAAATCCTAAAATTCAGATAAAGTCCTTAAAAAATCCAAAAAATCAGATAAAGTCCTGAAAAAAATTCTAAAAATCAGCAAAAGTCCTAAAAAAATCAAATCCAAAACATTCAAATATTAAAATCACAACAAAAAGATTCAGATATTGATCCTTAAAAAAAGCATTAAAAACATTAAGAAAATGCCAAAAAACCCTAAACATCGAAAAGCTCTTCGAAAATAAACTAAAAATACCAAAAACATTCAAATATCAATTTAAAACTTGCAATAAATTGTCTCACAAAAATCAAACACCCCAATAGATGGCCAACAAACACTTGACACGAAGTTTAGCAAAGGATACAACTATCTTGTCAAAACATCTGCAATCAAATTAATCAACAGTCTAATCTATCGATCTATCAAACTATCAATGTGATCAAAATCTTGTCTTAAACAGAATCGATACACTCGAAACTAGACAAATCAGTCTTATATGGGGTCCAAAACTTCTAAAACTAGACATTATCAAAATCGCATCAAACATATCAAAGCAAAGGCACAGTCAGTCTAACTACTGAGTTTTGTCTATTTTTGGTTGACTCTTTTTTATCAAATTGGCGAAGATCATTACTTTTAGCTACTCAAGGATGTCCAAAAGTGACTAGAGAAGCCATGATGGGCATGATCCTTTTCTTTGTTTGTTGTTTGTGGTTTGAACCAATGAAGTTTTGGGGAAATTTCTCTAGTGGGTGTCTATGATAAGAGCGTTTAGCTTGTGAATGCCACACATACCTCGACCCCTAGTGTAATTCCCAGAATGGAGGGCTCATTCCTTGTTTGTTATGTGTTTGTTTCTTTGCAATGAGATATCTATACATCTTGGTTACTCATACCCTAGTGTAATAAGCTCCATTATTATACAATAAGGGTCAATGATGATAATGTATTGCACTACGAATAAAATAATGAAGACTTTCTCATCAAAATTTCTATCAAATCATCCATTATCACATCAAAATATAGAATAAACAAAGATTGACTCAATTGATTGATCATTTTATATCTATTCTATGTCTAACAACTAACAATTCTTTTAAGGTCTTCAATACAAATTTTGACACACAAAAATAAACATCATCACATTTTTATAATCATTCCATAATGATAGTCCATTACATTATAATTAGATTTTCATCAACCATTATGCATCACAACATAGAGCTACATCAAATCACTCACATTCATATAGAATTCTTCATCACAATAAAGAAACATTATACCATGAAGTTCACCATCAAAAGCTCATCAAAAATGCATATCATATATCATATAGAAATGTGTCAAAATACATTGTATCTACAACATCAACATCAATATCCAATGTCTCAACCTATACAGCCTCTATCAGTAGGTGCATCTCGACTAACTCCAGCCTATCCCAATGGTGTTCTAGGTGGACCCATCACTCCTCCACTACTAGTCTATCAAGAGGTAGATTGACTCAATCTTCTCCCCATAAAAGAACTAAAACTAGGTTCCCTCTGACCCCTCAAGAATAGCACTCTCATAAGCCTGTCGATAATAAATAGCCTCCTGTGCAGCAGCAAAATATATATCTTCCTGGCTACAAGCCTCCATCACCGGCCCAAATAAGTGATCATATGCATCCATAGTGATCTGAGTTCTCCTAACTGCCTCATCCCTCTCCCTCTGTAATCAATCTCTCTCAATAGCTATCTGATCCCTCTTTGTAGTCAAATCCTTCATTGCATGTCGATACTGATCTCTATCCTCCATCCACCATTGTTGCAAAGTAGCAACCAAGTCCTCTAAATGCCTAACTCGATCTCTCAATCCCTCCTCATCTCCTCTCTCCACACCTACAGACTTTGTAACCTAGGGCATCTCCACATCATAACCATCATCCCCGCCCTCATCTCCATCACTTCTCGATGACCTTGATCCTGACTCATCACTCTCATCAGAACTGCTCATGGATGTAGTCTCTCCACCAATATCAACATTCTCCTCTCCACTGTCCACTTGCCCTGCAACCGCTGCTATTAGATCTATACCTCCTCCACCCCTACCTCCTCCATCCCTACCTCCTCCACCTCTACCTCCTCCACCTCTACCTCCTCCATCCCTACTTCCTCCATCTCCACCTCTCCCTCTCCCCCTAGGACCCCTGCCATGTCTAATCTATGGAGCACCAATTGAGACTGTTGGATATGTCAAAGGTATAGGCCTGTGTTGTATCCACCATACACTATACTGCGTTGTGGACCCTAGATCCACTACACCAATATGCCATCCCCACAAAATAGGAGCAAGAGCATCAAACTTAGCAATAGCAATATGAGGTTGCACGCAAGCACCCTAATCACACTAGTACATTCGGGTCAAAACTTCGACGGAAAATCATCATAATTCTGACAAAATTTCATTGCACTACCGACAAAAAAAGCTATCAAAAACTTTGTGTAGCAAGTTTCAACTATCCTTGTGGTCCTCGCAATTCTGACATCACCTCCAACCTTTCTGATAGCCTCCATGCATGCTCATACCCTGAAAGAATACCATCGCGATCTTGGCCTAAAATTATGACAGAGGAGTGTCGTCGGATGCACAACATCCTCGTCAGAACTCTCTTGGAGGCCATTGTAATACAACAGCCTCTAGGAGAGTTTCGACAAGAATGTTGTGCATCCGATGGCACTCCTCTGTCATAATTTTATCCTTTGGAGTCAAAATTCCGATGATAGGCCGATTTTTTGGAAAAAAAAAATTTATAAAAAATGATTGACATTGGTATCTCTCTTCTATCTCTCTTCTCTATCCCTCTCTACTATCTCTCCTCTCTCCCCTCTCTAGGTCTCTTTCTCCATCCCTCTCTTCTTCTCTCCCTCTCTACTTCTCTTTCTCTACCCTCTCTAGGTCATTATCTCTTCCTCCCACCCTCTCTCTCTCTCACCTCTATAGGTCTCACCTTCCATTCCTCCATCATTACCCATGTTGTCAAGTTGCAAGATATTTCCCAAAGTACTTGGTTGCTAGGGTTGATTTTCTTAAGTGTTGGAGTCAGAGTTAGATGAGACCTACACGATTAAGCTGTATTAAGTGATCAAGTCACCAAGATCTCAATTGTAAACATGACTAGGTTCTAGGGTTTTAGGGTATAGCATAGGTCAAGATTGAGGTATGGTGGTCAAGAATTACCTTCTAATGACAAAAGACATCCAAATGATGAAGAATGAAGGCGATGAACTCATAGAAGTTTGGAGGAGATAATTTGACTACGTTAAAGTTTTGTTTAAGTCATGGTAATGATACTAGCTTGCTCATCAAGAGCAATTTGTGTGAATGAACCCTAGAAATGTGGCCATGCTAGAGAAGCAAGAATTCCAATAAAACCTAAGGCAATGGTAATAAGGGATCAAAATTAAAGAATTAGGGTACAAAAAACAAAATTTGGCTAAGTTGAGATGTTGCTCAACGATGACCTAAATCATGGAGTGTAAATCAATCATGAAACATGAGAATGGATAGGTCTTGACCCAAGCAACGTAAGTCCCCCTTGTGATTCCAGCAGATATCACATCACAATCATTGAGTCTATCTACAGTATAAAGTCAAGACCTAACTATTGGAACCTTGGAGTCATCCCATTTGATCACATAGTTTAGCACTTGGGAGGATTTTGTTCAAGAGAGGATAGAATACTTAGTATTTTATTTTGTGTTGTGTAGTGCATAAAAAACACATCAACAAAAACCATTGAAAGGTTTGGTTAAAGCCTTCGAATCACAATCTCTACGAGAAGCTATCAAGAGTGCCCAAAATTTGGAAACTTTAGTATCCAAGAACATAATTCATAAGGCACCACTTTTAGAGAAACCAAAGAAGCCTATCAATGTAATATTTTATTAACCTTGGATATGTTTTATCCTAAGTGTGATATTCCACTATTAAAAAGCTTAATTAGGTAATATTTTTACTTAGGTAGAATAAGACAATGAGTTGCACATTCTCCTTCTTTGTTTGAGGTTCTACTTTTTCCTTGTCACAAATTTGGAAACTTGGATAAGCAATTTTTTTTTTTGGTTTTCTACCTCTTCATGATCCTCATGGATTTGGAATCTTGGAAGCTATATATTGTAGGTGTTTCCTTGATTAACATATCAAATGAAACTATTGTGAGCTTCCATATCTTAACATACCAAGGGCTTAAGTTTGGGGATGACAGGGGGATGATGAAGGGGGCGGGGTGGGATGCAAATATATATACAACTTAAAAAATTAATTATAAAAGGATGTGTATAGAATAAGTATAACAATTGTAAATAAAACTTTGCCACACTATGTAAATTTTACAATAAACATTAAAAATATGTCAATGATTGCAGAAAGAAGGTTTTGTAGAAAAGTGGCTAATAATTAAAGCCTGATGAAAGCATAAATCCATTATTGTACATTATGAAATGTCATCATGCAAACAAACTATTATTTGATCTGAGACAACGAGTTAATTTTGCATATAGCGTATATGATAGAAAGAAAGCTAATACAAGTGCAATGCTTATGTTGTACAAAAACTAGTTGAAGAAATTTGATATCAGCTTTCTCTCTTTTCCATCATTCTCATTGAATTTTTCTACCCCATGAATAGGCAAAGAGCCCTTAATGCCTCCAACACCAAGAGCCATGACATACTGACCAGTGTAGAGTATTATAGTTTGTCCACCTTCCACCTTCTTGCAAATCCCATCTTTGTATGCACTTCCCATGTCACATGAAGGAGGCTTTAGTGAAGGAAAATGTGCTTGTACTGTTAATAACACCCAACCCTACATATTTCATGAACATTAGAATCTAAACAAGTCGGGAAGAATTTTTTTAAACTCTAGAAATAACGGTATTGCAAGTTGAATTCCACTGTCATTTCTGAGCATAAAACAATAGGTTCTATGTTATCACATTCTTTTATTTATTCAGGGTTGATTAATTACAACAAAAACATAGGTTCTATATGATCCTAGTTTTCTATTGTACAGAATAGATTGCTTATAGTTATTTATTTTCCTGGTCCTTAGAGCTTAGTTTACATATTTGCATGCTAGTAGGAAAGGTTTAAACATGGGATATCAGATGGTTGTTCACTCAAATTATTGAAATTATTCATCTTATAAGTGAAATCCAGTGTTTGCTTTTGGATAGTTCTGTAATGACATTAGTAAATTATTTGATTTCTTTGAAGGGTTCCTCTGGAGATGAGGAGTTCTGCTGGTTTGTTTGCCAACTTTGCCTATTCATAACAATGTGCAAAAGTTATGTCTGTGCTAATATTATATAACCTCCTGCTGGTCACTCCCTTCTTTTGCATTCCTTTGATGACAAGGAGTGAGCGTTCTTCTATCTCTAGTCCCCTAATGCCAAAGTGGAGGGCTAAAGCTTAATAATGCAAAGGGCTTTACATTCACTATCCATAATGAGTCCTCCACTTCCTACAATACCTGGGTTGTCCTTTGGAGCAATGTCAAAATTAAATTTGATTCTGCCTTTCTGTTGTGGAACACATTTTCTATAGGCTTCTACCATGGATCCATTTATTAGGGGAATTAATGATCTCAGGATTTGAATGTCTATCCTATGATTTGGACAGGATTTAAGACTTTTAACTATCGAATGCTTGGCAAGAGGTCAAGGCATTTTAGTTACAATGTTTCTCAGGCTTCTCTAGAGAGAGTTTTACCTTACATGTTTGTGTGCTTTTGTTAAGATATCAGTGGTAGTAAGTAGTGTAGTATAAGAATTTGTAGGTCAATGAGGTTTCTTGAGATAAGAAAGAATTGACCTCATAAGAACACACTAACATAGAAGGACAAGCAAATGTCTACATCTAATCTTTGTTATTAAAAAGGCATAATAGAAACTATCATTAAACTTGACTAAAAGATTGAATCAAACTAAAATGAATTAAAATGGAAAAGGTGAGGTAAGATAATAATCTGAAGAGAACAGTATGCATAGTTAAGGCTTTGACATTGTCAATGTTAAAAAAAAAATTCATAAAATTCATAATAATGGTTTCAACTAAAAAAACAACCATGAACCATAATCATCTTCAGTATGTCTCTATATTTTGTTGACAATCAGACATAACAGACAAAGTCACAAAAGCAAAACCGAGCTTCTTCTATTTGCAAGGAACTTCACTATCTACAACCATTCTTTATTTAAAGAACATTAAAAGGTAAGTATAATAACACACAGTACTAAAAATAAGTTTTTGAGTCTATTTTGAAGATGTCAACCAAATTGAGAAACACGTAAATTATAGATCACAAATTCAACGTTTTTCTGAATGCTTACAGAGAACAAAAGTTGCAGCAAGGATTCTGCAATGTTTGGATTTATCCACAAGTTTGTTTCCTCAGTCCACATATTCCTCTAGTTGGTGTGCTTCACCTCATTTAGATTTTTATCAATAAAATGTTTTCATCAAGATAAAACCTACAATCATGTTAGACAAGTATTGAAAGTATAATTCATAGAGCAACCATTTCAACTAGGTTTAGACAGCATATATTCATAACTATTTCAATTTTATGTGAACTACACAATATCTATAATGCATAATTGGAGTTAAACCATAATAGGGCTTGGATGAGAAACATGATAGGGCACCCGAAGCTGTCCACATGCTAAGCCCAAGAGCAGATATACCATCCCTCTTAGCCCCATGTGGTAGTCTGCCATCCATATGAGGTGGTGTGCTTAGTGGGTAAACTTGTACCTACCCTCCCTATCCATGCTACCATATCCACCCTTCTATGATTGAGACCCCTTTAATCACAATGGTAGAGGTTGATGGGGAAACCACAATAGGGTGTCCTGAGCATCCCTCCCTTCTAAGCCCAAGGGAAAGATACACCTTTGCCCCCCTTGGCCCACATATGGCAGACGCATCAGTCATCCACCATGGGGTAGTGTACTTAGAAGAGGACCTTGTCACAGTTTCCCCTCCTTGTATTCCCCTATTAACCCCCTCATGATTGATTGCAACAATTTAAGAATCAGATATTCAATATTATTTCTCATATCCAATGTAGGGGAGGTTATGTATCAAGTATAATATTGCATTGCATATTATTATCTATGTCTATATGAGAATAATTAATCATAAGAGTACTATTATGCTGCATACCACAAATGGAGTAAGATTACTATTGTCTGCAGTAAACAATAATTTCATATCTGATATGTTTGCTTGATTGCTGATATATATATTAGGAGTTGATCTGCTCTTATGAGTGCTGATGTTGATTGAACTACTTTCCTTGATGCAAATGTAATTATCCTTGATGTCCTATCTGTTAATGCATGATAGCTTTGGTAAGATAAAACTTATTATAAGAAAGAATAGATAATCAACTTATTGATAAGAAAGAATAAGTGAGTCAACCTCAGCACTATGAAGTTTATTTCCATGACATGTTATGAATATATAAACATTTCCAGTACCTTGCCTGAAGTCTGTACAATGTAAACTTTTATGAGCATCAATCTTGTGCAATCATGTTGCACAATAGTGCTTTAAATACAGAATTTAATCTCATAAATTAAGAAACAAAACATCAAAGTTTAAAAAAGTGCAACGATTGTGTTACCTCAAATGTTGATAAAATCCTGGAGTTTGAGGGAATTCTTAACATAATAGTAAAGATAACCTGTGAACATTGAAACCATAATATTTGTTAGTTACAAATTCAATTTTCTATCTTAAAACAAAATAAAATACCAAGAG
This sequence comes from Cryptomeria japonica, assembly GCF_030272615.1. Lineage (NCBI taxonomy): Eukaryota > Viridiplantae > Streptophyta > Pinopsida > Cupressales > Cupressaceae > Cryptomeria > Cryptomeria japonica. The sequence goes on along the minus strand of NC_081410.1, from coordinate 500,219,495 downwards.
ATTTTCCAGCTGGAACAGAGTTTTCAAGCTCGAGTTGGAAGATTCGCAAAGATAATAATGTTGTGAAATCTTCAAACCATAGAAATCAATTTTATAAAGCACTCACAAAAAAATTAAAAAACCGAGTAACCTAGATGAAAAGATCAGAGCTGAGAGTTGGAACATGGGGACAAAGTATCTTTAAGAACACCATTAAAGTAGATGAGTACGGTGCTTAACATGGGCAATCCTCCCACATGAATAGTCAGAATGTGCAGATGATTTAACTTTTAACTTTTCCACAAAAAGATACATTGTTTTGTTTATATAACAGTAACCTAGATTTAACCCAAATCATGGATTTATATCTTTTTCTTTTTTTCTCTAAATTGAAGAAAGTTGAGCAAAACTGAATGTCAAAGACATAATAGTTGCCTAGGAAGACATAAATAAAATTATAGAACCAGTGGCTTTATGTAATAGATGAAAACACAAGAAAATGTGTGGATCCCACTGATCTCAGCTATATTCCTTTATGCTTAAATGAATGTTCATTCCCTATTCCAAAGGTTCCCATTTTGGCACAGGTGGGGAGGATGCTGGCAAAGGTTGTAAAATTTTTCAACAATTCCAAATTTTGCATATCCAACAACCATCGTAGTCCATGAGACACATTTCTTAGAGGAATTTTGTCAAATGGTTCACATACCCTGTCTCTACTTCCACATGTTGCATACATGTCTTCCCATTGAAATTTGAACATTAACAATGGTGGTAGAGTTTTGGAACTTTGCGAACAAACTAAGAATAAGTATAAGAATTGCAGATGAAACTTTGGCATACTAAGTGTTTAAACTAGTCAACATAAAAAAAAATGGAAACGATTGCATTAACAATAAGAATGGTGGGTAGAGGTTTGGGGTCAATGGGTAGTGCCCCTTGTGGGGGGTTTGGGGCATATCCCCCATCAAGGTTAGGGGGCATTGCCAAACCTTTAACACGGATGACATTTTCACAATAATTTCACCATTTTTGTTTAGAATTGGAGTTTCTAATTAGGGGCCATGGGAGACTCATAGGCATCCTCAAGATGGTCAAGAGACTCCTTGGAGTCCCTAGGACATCCCTAAGTGGTGCGACAAGGGGATGTTTCCCCTAAGTATTGCATCCTGAAAAAAAAGGGATTTTGGAGGGGGGGAAGGGGTCCCCATGTTTCAATGGTTTCAAAAGATTCTAAGTTTTTTTTTTATCTTGTCATAACAAAATATACTCCTCTTGCATCCTTGGATGATTTGAAAATTGAAAACAATTTGACAGAAAAAACTAACTTCTAAAGTTTAGACTTAGTTTTTTTTTTTTATCCAAGTCACTACAACATTTCAATGATCAAAGTAGCTTTTTTTTGGTGGTTTCGACATATCCAAAAGGCTTGAGAAATTCAATATTATTTTTCATTCCACCAAAATTGGAGATCAAGAAGCATGCTCACAAACAAGGATTTGTTTGTAACTTAAGGCAATCAACTACTTGTCGGGGCATTTTCAGGTCTAAAGAACCTACCATTGTGTCAAAAAGGCCTATAAGACCCCATTTTCATCTAAAACTTGTCTCTTTTGGTCATAGAAGCATTTAAGGAAAAAAAAAACACACAACCAATGATATGCCTATACCATACATATTTCAGTTAAAATAAAAATAAAAAATTCACAAGGTTTGGAGACCATTGAACAATTTGGGAGATTGCTAATACATACACTCAATTTATAAAGTCTCAATTTGATGTACTTAATCTTCGAGAGGCCTATACAAAAGCATTTTGTAATTGTGAACTAAGATAAATTTCCATTTTTGGTAGTTTTTATCATGGATTATGGTATTAAATTCTGACATTCTATTGTCAAGATAAATTCAGAGAACCATTTGTACTCGAAACAAGGGATAGTGAAAAATTACATTATGTAGGATCTCCTACCCTATCTCATTGAATTCATTCCTACACCAAGTGACTATGAACAAAAGCGTAGGTATTTAACAACAATGACATGGTCCATGGACTAGTGATCCTCCTCTTGATACCCCATCTACAAATGAGAACATCTCTTATACACGTTGCTACTTTAGAATTAAAAGTTGCTTCTTCTAGAACTTTCCATGATTCTTTGCAATAGGATTATATATCTTCTAGATTCACCCCACTAGGACACATTCATATCAAGCATCTTTACTTTTTTGAAAAGTAGACCACATTTCAGATCTAGATGACACCATAATGACTTTGATTTCCTCTTGCAAGCTATTCCTCCATCATGTATTGCTTCATCAAAGTTCAAATTTGCTTCTTCAAGGGCTTTCAATGATTCTCTATATAGGATTCTTCGTGTCTATGAGATCCACTTCATTGGGAGGCCTACTTAAAAATTTCACATCTGTTTGTGGACTCTCACCTTTCAAATATTTTATGAAATCAACTATGTTATGCTATTTTGATTTTATTATCATTTATATTTAACAATTTTAAAAATGTTATCACTTAAATTAATTTCTAGGTTAATATTTATTTTGTAGATTCTAATAGAATTGAATACCATACCCAAACAATATCTAGTATGAACTAGTTAGTTACAGGCTAGGTTCCAAGCGTACTTGGTAACACAATTTTTGAGCTTGTGTTTGTTTATGATTTAACGATTGATGCATCTAGCTTTACTATGCATCTACTTTGAATACAATGAGAGGGTGATTTTGTCTAAGCCAAGAGACCCTACTATCTAATATCACCCAAGAAAGATACTGATATTTTACCTTGGAAATATAAGCCTTTTGTAAGTATAATTCAATGAATTGTGATAATAACTTAAAACAAAGTGAATTAAAATTTGATTGAGTTCCCCATTGTATTTTAACAAATCACCTAAGAAGATGTTCATTCCTAACAATTTCCAATTCTCTTTCCAAAAGGATGAAAAAGAAGAGAAAGGAACTAATTAATGTTGGGATAGAATTTAGAAGACCTATGTTTTGTGTCTGAAAGCTACTAGCCTAGAGAGCATGGAAACAATCTGAAGTCATGGGAGAGAGTTTCAGTTCTATCTCCAGAAATTATGTCCAGTACTCTTGTATTGAATTTTCAAATCCTTCTAAGTTTAAATGTTCACGAGGAAACTCTAAAATTTTAATAAAGTACATAAATGAAAACCAAATTTGTTTTCGTCGAAATACTTTTGAAAGTCACATCACCTCAGTAATTGAACTGTAACAATAAGATTGCATACAAAGTGCAGGTTTGCTATGAAACATGTTAAAAGGGTTAAACTGTTTCAATTAATACAAACACTAGAACTATTAAACAACAATAGCTTCTTGGTAATCAAGATTTTGGACTATACCCACATTTTACTTTCATACAGTTACAAAGAACATAGAAAACGTGTACATGGAACTACAGATTCCAACATATGTAAAAATACAACAATCTAAATAAGAATAGGAAGCATGTGCAGAATGGTTAAGACATGCATAAATAAAAGGAAAACAAAAATCTCTCAATGTGTATCACAAACAAATCAAGGAAAAAAGCTTTTAGGCAGGGGACCGATATGATCATAAAAATTTCAAAACTTCCAAAGTATAGAGCATTTGAGATTTTATAGAGAATGCGCTAATTCAGCTTTATTCATGATGAGGCATGTTCACAACTTTTGCAGTCGCATCATGGTGTTGTTCATGTTCGCTTTGTTGGACCCTGCAATTAAGATTCAATATACGTACATTATTCAATAAGATTAACTTTGCAACATAATGAAATATTGAAAAGTGTGTTATCTTATTGAGCTTCGCTTTGTTTCGAGAATAGTTTAATATTCTCTACTTAACAAGGCCAACCACATGAAGGCGGAAACTCATTTGGCCCCTCCCCCCCCCCCCCCGCCGCCCCCCAACATCACTCTAAATTCCCCATTAACATCTAACATTCATTCATTCTTTCATTCATTCTTTCATCCATTATTAAAATATAACATTCATTCATTATCACATAACGTTCATTAACACATAAAATTCATTAACTTTCATTAAAATGCAACATTCATCAATAATCATCAACACATATCATTCATGAACATTCATTAGCACATAATTACATTCATTAACACATAAAAATCAGTCATTATCAAATAAGGTAGATTACAATTATTTCTTTCTTTGTTTTCTCTTTGAAGCTATGAAAAGACTAAGTGGAACATCGGTTTCTTCATCATTTCCCCCATCTTTGGATGTTCTGCCCTCTTCTCATGCTCTTGATGTATGCCTAGTCCTATACAAAGGATGAGGATGCTGAACCAAAGGGGGGTCCTTTGCAATAACAAAGAATTGGGTTAAATTCGAAACATTTTTTTATTATTGTTACAAGTATTTCATTAATTTAAAGATCACAACCGTTACACTCTTTACCTGATGGGGCCACATCATCTTCCACATCATTTTGTCTAGCCTCAACCTCGACATGCTGAACACCCTCTAGATCCTCTGGAGTTGAAATACGAAACGTTACATTAATCAATACACTGATTGCAATTAAATTTGTTTAAAGGATTAACAGTGGTCCTCTTTACCTGATTGGGGAACATCATGTTCCTGATGTTGTCTACCTGGATCATGCTCCACTTGGTCACCACTAACTACATGCTCTAAAATATTAACAATAAAGGTTACATTAATTACTACACTAATTTTCAATTTAAGATGTTTAATTGTATTAATAATTACATAAAAAAAATTGAATAGCAAACGAATACCTCCACTACTAGGATGCACATCCAGACCTTCATGTATTGGTTTTGTTCCACGATTATCATGTTGCATTCCAATGTCATGCGCAGTGTTATCATTGCTTGCTTATTTAAAAAAAATATAGTCACTTTATGTTGAAACTTAACATCAAATAGATTATTGGTTAAGTATTCAATTTGAAATAATTTTCATTTCGCTTAATTACCGTTGTGACAGATGCATCAAAATCTTATGTTTGCCCACTCAATTCTCATAGCCGTTCAACCATGGCTATATAGCCTTGCTGGTAGCCAATTCTCTTATCATCTTCTGTGGGCACTCTATTGAATCAGAGCCCTACATTTTTGCTTAGTATTGTGAATTTTGCTTGTATTGTTTGATCAAAAAAAAATTGTTTACAATTTATAAATATTTTGATGTGATACTTAATTTACTGTTTCTTACAATTTGTGTGGCAAGTTTCATATAACCACCAGAGCCGAGTTTGTGTTGCCCATGCTTTTCTTGTCTTGCCTTGGTTGCCTTTGACATGTCACTCAATCTATGAAGAGTTTGAAATATGTTAGATTATATAAATATAATGAATAATTAGTACATATTCACATTCTTAATAGTATCACATACCTTCTTCTGGCATCTGGTGGTGTATTTCCTTTTTTCCTTTCAATTCTCTCCTTTGCATCCAAAATCAGGTCCTTCCACTCCCTCTCTGGAATCATGGGGGGACGCTAATACTTTACGTTCTTCTCTAAATGTGTCCTGTATTGGTCCCTCACATACTTTAGATATGTGCCAGCTTTTTCTAGGAGCTTAGTCTTGTCGAATGTGTCATTTCCAAACAACCCTACCATACGGTTTGTGAGTTCATCTTTTAACTTTTTTTCTTGGTCATTCCACCTTTAAAGCAAAAACAAACTTGATAGCAACGTGCCTCACAAAGAAGACATGCATAGGGCACATGCCACATAGCAATGTGTCTTATGGAAAAATGTGCATGCATGTCACACACCAAAGCTATATGTATACATCATGAGGCACATTCATATGTTATCAAACACAACCTATTGTATCTAACATGAGTTCCTCTCTACACGTGTGCAAATCTTCCAACACTAATCGCCACTAAGAAGGAATAATATAAAATGCATCTTCAAATATTTGTGTGTGTGTGTAGAATTGTGTCTTTGAACCCAAATCACTACCATCAACAACATGTAACCATCACCTACACTATATCAAAACATAAGTATGGTGTGACATCATATCTATTTGCATAATGTCAAAACACATGCGAACATGAAAATCATCATAGCATGACAAAAATCAATCTCCACATGTTGGAACAAAGATATAAATAAGATAATAGGGTAAGAGGAAACCCATACCAAGAACCACATACCAACTATCGGCAATACCATCAAGATAAATGTAGGATAGGATACCACTATGAGCCATCCAATGGTCCATTCTATGAGGAGAACTAGGGGATACTATCTTTGAAAGGTGTGGTCAATAGAGATAATCCCTACTAATGCCACAATATGTCACCATAGCTTCTTGAGTTTTCCATTCTTCTACTTAACACCACATTTATTGAGTTCCTCAACAGAGAGGTTGGTTCTCAATAGGATGCACAAACATGTAAACACACAAGCATGGTTTCATCATACTTGTACAACAATACAAATTCATTTTTCTAGTTAATTAATTAGTGTAAAAATAACTCCATTACATAACATAGGGCAATAATCACCATAAGTTTTCAAATAAACTACCCAAACATCAATTGGAGCTACCCTTTCTAAGGTACAAACATAATTTATTTATAACTTCAAAATTAAAATAATCACAATACATCCAAATAAGTTCAATAGTGCATGGAAATAGACAACATGATCCATAATTAAACCTATAAATTACCCTAATTGGATATGCTAATAAAATGGTGTCTCAAATAATAGAGATTATGTTGGACCTATAATAGAGATCTGGACTTTGTTTCATCATACACAATCATGGTTTCATCATACTTGTATCCAAATACACCATCCATAGATACGTACTCAGTACCACAATCTCATGGGTACCCTTTTAGCTGAATTTACCCTATATTTAGGTGAATCTACCCTTGTATCATTCCTTGATCTAGTATGTCATTCCACCAATCAATAATTTTTCCATATTCTTGGGAGAATACACTATCCCTTAGGTGAATATGCCATATCCTTAAATGAATCCTCCTTGTCATCATCCTAAGTCCTCTTTTTGTTACGTCTTATCCCTTCATCTTTAGGAAAATCCACCTATCCTTATGTGAATCTACTTTCTCTAAGTCCTCTTTTTGTTCAAGAAGACACACTCAAGCCTTCATCACATTCCATAAAAATAAAATCATTATTCCATATAATTGGAAGGAAATGATATATTGCAAAGATTACTATGAAGGTCTAAAATAGTAAAAGAGATGAGACTAATCTTTTATTTCTACTTACAACAGTGAATTGGTTGAGATATACTCATAGACAAAGTGAATGACATGTATGAGAACAACCTCAATAAAGGTAAAAAGGACAATAAATAGTAGTGATAGATGACAATGCATTGAATGTGCCAAGAAAAAGACAATGGAAGCCATGGAGAAATCACTATCAAAACAAAGCCATTAAATAAAACTATGTTGGTGCAGCTTGAGAAGCACAGTAGAACAATGAAAAAATAACACTACTTGGTCCTTGAAAAGCATGTAGTCGCAATGATTGAAAACCACAATGACAACATAGAGGGCATGAATGTTTGGAGTATTTCCATTCTTAAGAATCTCATGATAGTCCATTATTAGGACAGGTGAAGTGCACTATGAAAGTGTCTTAAAAAGCTAATATAGCCATAAGTGATAGTGCCAATGCTTGAGCTCAAATCCTCATGAAATACAGTCATGTTTATCTCAATGTTGGCCTTGAGACCCAAATTTCAACCACAAAATTGTATCTATAAACCAGATTGGGATTTTTATTGTTGATAATGCAACATTCTCAATTAAGTTAAGTTATCCATATTATTTGATGTTACCAAATTTGTCCCTTCAACTTTGAAGATCCAATGTATACATGGTTTGTGGTCTCAACATATTGTGATAAACAAATGAGAGGAGGTATCATCCAGACACAAAATTTCTAGGCATTTCTCAAATGCATGTGAATTTTCTATTCAAGAAATAATAGTTTGTCTTGATCCAATTTTGAATCCCCAATTGTGCTCATTCAAATATTTTAGGGCTCTTTCACCACCTGTACCAAATGCTATTATCAAGACTTACCCCCTTCACAATTTTTCTAGGATTACTAAATAGTCACACATTTCAAGATGGGGTATAGTCTTTGATTTTAGTGTGATGGATTTCCTTTTTCCTTGGTTGGTTGTTTTCCACCCTCATCTTTGTAAAATTTTCCTAAGGGTGTGGAGAGCTTCATTGCCAATATATCTATATCATCAATGGTATCCATTTCCTAAAAATCTCTTTTTTGGGTTGACTATTCATTCTTGCTCCCTTTCCTTTCCTTTTGCTACTATCAATTTGAAACGTTGGAGCTCATTCTCCCCTTTGGTGGAGGTATATCATTTGAAGCAACCATTGTTGAAAGGTAAGCTAAACATTATGATAGGGGAAGTCCTTTACCAGGTTTGTTCAGTAATGGCTAAGGAGATTGGAGATCAGGTGTTGGCAGAGCTATAGACATCCCTTTTCCAACACTCTTTATCCACCATTTGGCAAACACCTCTTGCTATAACAAAGAGCCCAATTATGAGGACTAAATGGAAAGTTGGAGCACCACCTAAGAGAAAGAAAACCCTTGAAGATATAAAAAATGGTCTTCAAACTACATTCAATGAAAAAATGCAATCTTAGAGAATTTTCTGCTCTCATAAGTATCCATGAAAATAATATCCTGGAACATTAGGGACTTAAATGCCCCTAATAGGAGTCAACTTATTATATCTCAAATTGAGTCTGGTGGGCCAGACATTATTCTCCTATAAGAAACAAAAAAATTAGAGCTAGAAACGGAACACCCATTCACTAAATGAAATCATTGGAGCTTCTAGACGTTTAGCTATTCTATGGAATCAGAAAAGAGTTCAAATTACTGAAGTTTCCTCTTCAACAAATTGGATTCAGGTTCTTGTATCTCTCTTTTTTATTAATTTTGAACTATCTAACATTGATGCTCCCAATTCTATAGTGGGGGGAAAATATCATGGGATGTTATTTTAGTTATATTAGCACTTCACAATAATGAAGGTGTTGACCCTTGTCATGAGATTTTGTCATTGGTGTTAGAAAGGTAGTTTGCATTTGGTATTGGATGCTTTTCAAGTATCCATTTGGTATTTGACTTGATACATGACTAGAGTGTGTTTGGTCTATACATGATGATGACTTGATACATGACCATAGCATGTTTGGTCTCAATATGATAGTGCATTTGATTGTTTTTGGTGGGTTTTAGTGATCATGTGGAAATATGAATAGGATTCACATTACAGTGACATCAGTGAACAATCATCTCTTAGCATGTATCTTCATTGACTTTGGTTGCTATAGAAAAATATAGTGATCATATGCAAATACAATTACATGGTTTGAAAAAGGATACATTACCATATGATATAGGCTGACAAAGATAAAATTTAATATGTACTTGGAAAAGGGTCTTATTAGTAAGACTCATCATTCATATGTTTACTCCAATCTATGTTTATATTGCATAGAGTATCAAATTTGGTGATACTATTTAAATATGTGAGCATATGTTATATGGTTTTGATCATTGGCTAAGAGAATTGTTGCCTAGTAGTTTTCTAACGGCATTGAATATAGTGTCTAAAAGACTTTGGGCTTGAAACACTTTCTAAAGGCATTAAAAGAATGGGTCACTTTATGTCACTAGAAAATGGGAATATATTATACTTAACTTTTTTTATCATCCCATCAAAATTAATTTACAATATCTCGAGCTCTGGCTATGACAGACACAATAGTTAGGGTTCTTGTTTCTTGGATGAGGAAGAAATTTGGACATTCCATGATAGTTTGGTAAGGAAGTCGATGACTCATTGAATAGTGAATGAAAGGCATTGGTTTCAGTTACAATGGATATTTATGTGTATCTTTTCATTATTCTCATTTTGTTTCAAGGTTTGAAAAGTAAAAGTTTGTTACCCTATTTCCCATTGATTGTTATATTTTCAACTATGTAACTGGTAGCTTGTGTCTGATAAATATACAAACTGGTATGTATATTTATTGTATGATTAAGGGTTGTTTTTGTAAAAATCCTTGTTACTATCGTGTCTAAATATTGTTAAGCATTTGGTTCAAAAATATTTTATTAACTCATTTCGAGCTTTGCATGTGTAGTGTCTATTGGGTCAAGGGTTTCATGATCCATAACTGTTGTATTTTGTTAATAAAGTTTCTCTACAATTTTTGCTGGCATCCTCCCTGCGTGTACCAAAATAGGAGCTTTGGAACAAGGTATGGACATCCAACAAAGCATAATCGAAGGGGGTTTTTTGTCAGAAATTAGTTGCAAATGCTCCAATAACAAAAATCGCAAAATGGGGTAGCATACACACGGCATGTGATTAATTCGTAAAATGGATTAATTCACAAAAAAAAACCAGTCTCAATATGATTACGGAAAAAAATTAGTTGCCCTTACCTTTCTTGTGCAGAGATCGCTCCGGTGGGGGGGGCAGGGAGGCAAGACGGTCACTGCTTGCTTCGAATTGCTTTCAAAATGAAAATGCATTGTGTTTTTTTTTTTAAATAAAATGCCCAATGTCATCAGAATTCCAACGAACACGGGCATTTTATCTAGCTTCAACTTATCTACCAACTGGTGGTGAGAGAAGAAATGAAAGAAGATCTCAGGTAGTACAAGAAGATGGAGAAGAAAGTGTATCCTCTCCTGGTCCTATTAATGTTTTCTCAGAAGTTGGAGAAGCTTTGATGGTAAGAAGAACTTTGTTGCAAACACCTAAAGAGAAAGACACAAGTCAAAGGAGGAGCTTATTCGGGACGACATGCAAATGTAGAGTTTAAGTATGAAAAGTTGTCATTGATTCGGCTTCACAAGATAACATGGAATCTAGGGATTTTTAAAATCAAATTTTCACACAATGCTCCTTGTACATCGAAAACCTCCATCGGAATTTGACCCCAAATGTATTAGTGTCACCAACCTCTTGAGTAGTGCGAGCAAAATAAGTTGTAATGTCGGGAATACCCTATACTTCCTCGAACTGGCTGAGTACATCGCTAGGAAGATGCATATCAATAACCCTATGGCTACCCACATCTCGACCAATAAGATATCTCTACTGTCGATAAAAAGGAAGATGTTGAGCATCATTAGTCCAACCAGGGCAAGTAAGATAAGGTCTCCATGAGAAATAATGTAGGATATCAATCTAATGACACCAATACAATATGTTACTTGATGCCCTATGCCTCACACCAACAATATACCCAAAAGCATATGGTTGATCTAGCTCTAAATCCATATGTAACATAGGATGAAAGATAGCTATGTGCTCCCAAGCCCATCTCTGGAGAAAAGTAATACCACATCCAACTGATTTCTACTGCAAGTAAATAATCCCATGCATTTGATGATACAAAGTCACAAGAAGAAAAGGACCCCAAGAAAACACACACCTGTCAATAATCATATCATGTATGACATGTCCCCATCCAACAAGAAAACCATGGGTGTGCCTATCAGGAATCATTAATCCAGCAACAGTGCAAGCAAGCACAATGATGAGATCATCATAATCAAAATCATCCCAACGAATCCCGTAAAGACCACAGATATGTAGATCCTTATCCTCACACTCGAACAGGGTACACAAAGAAGATATACCATCATGATGACCAAAAGTGACTCATCTACCAAATATCAAAATGTGTAAAGTATGCCACACATCCTCAAGTGTGATGAATGCCTCACCAGTTGATAGATGAAAAGAACATGTCTTTGAATGCCTCAGCTCAATTAAAGCAGTAATCATGGCCCTGTTAGTCGTAACCTCAGGAAAATGCGTTATATAATACAATCCAACATATCATAACAAAGTGGCATCCTCTGGATCCAACTCATGACATCGATCAAGACCATCTGGCCTTGTCTACCTAGCAAGAAGTACTGGATAATGCACCTACATTTGGAATATAAAAATGAGTCATCTATGTCATCAAAATTATTAGGACACATAAATAAGAAGAAAAAAATGCCTTTATTATCATATGTGAAAGGGTATTATCAACTGTGAAGTAAAGTTATCAAGTACGACATACTTATGCCAAATGCGAAACAAAATTAACATATGTGACACGATATTATCAATGGCGAGTCAAAACTTTCGATTGTGATCCAATTTTGTCAAATGTGTTACAATATTATCAAATGCAGCATAAAATATCAAATGCAAAGCCATTACATTAATTGCAAAATGACTAAATCAATTGTGGCAATATCGACATTCATGACATATGTCACACCCAAAAATGATTAAATTTTTTGTAAAATACAGATAGAAACAAGCAAAAAATCATGCAACTCACCATACCACTAGTGTCGGGAGGTCTCTGATATGACTGCACTCGCTCAAATAAATGCAGCCTCGCTCTGTGACCTGCCATTTTGCTCCAAGGACGTCGAAAGCACAAATATCTCTAAGCAATTATTTCATAACAAAACAATGCAAATGAGCTCAAATCCATACCAATCTTCATTTTATAAGCTCAAAACTATGGTTTCTCAATATAATGCCCGTGGACCACTCCAACTTCAACACGGTTATACACATAACAAATGAGATTAAAAACATTTCAAACTTCATATAATTACTATCTAGCACATTTCGAAAAAACTGGTCTCAATTTTGCATTTTCTCAACCACTTTTTTTGAGGGAGCATTATACCCTAGCATCACCGGGGTATACTAGGGCAATTTTTCTTTTCATTTTCTTTGAAACAATGTCATTTCAACTTTGTCTCAAAGAGGGGCAAATGTAGACACCTAAAAATGTCTCCTTAATTCTATACTAATTATTCATCTATTTAATTAAGTAATTCTTTAATTATTTGATTAAATTAACTATTTCTTCTAATCATCGCCCTTCAACACTTCTAATTATTCTATTTCTATTCTCAAATCATTTTAATCAGTTAACCCTATTTCAAATATTAATTATTTAATTAATTGTGATTTATTTCTTAGTTAAATAATCTTTATTATTTAATTAATTCAATTTCCTAAGTTTAAATTATTTAAATTAATTAACTTATTCCTCCAATTCCCCAAATTATGATTCCAATTAATTCCATCTAATTTCATTTCTCTCAAATTCATATTTCCCCAAATTCAAATTTCACCAAATCTAAATTTTAGATAATTTCATGTGTATTTCAGCATTCGAATGACCAAATTCAAATTCAAATTGAAAATGAAAATCAAATTCAATTTCAAATTAAAATTCCTGCAACACATGCTAAAATCAGAACTGATTGATCAAATCAGTTGTCTAATCAGTTAACTCATCAGTCATTCTTTTTAATTCAAAATCAATCCACTTATCTCTCTAATCAATTTAGTCTACTAATCAATCAATCTAGTCAACTAATTCATCAATTCAGTCTACTGGTCAATCAATTGAGTTCACTACTCAATCAAATGAGTTAACAAATCAATCAATTGAGTTCACTGATCAATCTAAATCAGTTATCTATCAATCAACACTTGAGTTCAAATTCTCACCTCCTTTGTGTTGAAAATCTATAAATTCAACCTCTTTTCTTAATTCAGTCTAGAATCACAGAATCGTAGTCTTCAATATTGTTTTCTATCTTATGCAAGAAATCAAGTGCAATACCTAAGAGCCACCTACATCAACAACAATGGAGAAGAGAAATGGAAGCCTTGCTATGTCAATTGAGGGAGATTTTTAATTAGTTTCATTTCATAATTCAATTGATGTTAGCTTTATTTCATTGTCATTTAGGAGTAATATTGATTAGATTAGAGTTGTAATTCGCTCTTTGATATATGATTATGCAATTTATGCTTATTTACTGCCTGAAATCAATAGATTCATGAGCTTGAACATAGCATCTTCAATGACATTCTCTCACACAATGATTCCATCGAGTCTTAGTGGAAGGCTGAGAGGGAAGAGGAACACTTGAACAAATAGGAATGTTTATCTCCTTGATAGTTGAAGGTTTAGGTTGAGGTATTTGTGGTTAAACAAGAAGAGAAGTAGACCTCCTCTCTCGATGAGAGGAAGGAGGTGGAACTGTGCCATAGAAAGGAGGAATATTAGGTGTAGGAAGGAGACCAAGTCCATCATGAGGAGGAGGTATAGGTCTAGCCTTAGGAAGAATATTGTTGTTCTCCTTAAGAGAAGGTAAAGTCACATCCATAGGAATAGGTTGACGATCTTCCTTGGGAGGGAGATTGGTTCTATCCATGAGGGGAAGAACCTCATCTTGAAGAATAATAGGAATGTCAAGTGTTGGAGATATAGGTTGACTTAAGGATAAGATCATATCTTTCTTCCATTTTTGATAAGATTGAAAAAGAGCATTGCTCCTTGATGGAAGAGATTGAAATTGCTTAGGCCAAAAGAAATCAATAGGAACACCAGAGCTTCTTTCGGATGGATGAAATAAGTTATGGTTCACGGTTATGATTTACCCATTGTGAGGAAATTTCAAACACTTGTGGATTGGAGAAACAATAGCCTTCATGGAAGATATCCAAGGATAGCCCAACTTCACACGAAATTGTTGAGAAGAGGGTATGATAACAAAGTCAACATCCATGGATTTAGTATGAACTTCAATAGGAAGGGTGATAGAACCAATGGTAGGACAAGAAAATCCATCAAATAAATTCACAACTACATTAGAAGCATCATACATTGGTTTATGCAATCGTAAAGTGAAAAGATACTCTTCATTTATGATATTAACCATGGAAGAGGGATCAATCAGGGCACCACAGCAAGGAATATCCTTAACCTTAGCAACTATGTATAAAGGGCCATTGGGTGCTCTAATGGTCTCGCTAGGGTCAAATGTAATACAAGGATCCTTAGGCATATCTTGTGTTTCTACCATATTAACCAAGTTTGGAGCCATAGAGGTGAATTCTTCAGAATATAAATAATTAGGCACAACCTCAATAACGTTAGAGGTATGAGAAGGCAAGGGATCAATGAAAATATTAAGATTTTGATTAGGAGGAGCTACTGATTTATTCCCTTTATTGTGCACATCTACCACAGATATAGTATTATTTATCAATCAAGTCTTGAATCTTATCCTTTAATGCGAAACATTTATCAGTATCATGACTAAGTTGATGATGAAATTGACAAAAGGAATTGTTATCAAAATAAGGGGATGCAAGTTTAGAAGGATCAATTTGTTGTATAAGAGGAAGTTTGATAACATTTTTGTGCAACAACTGAGACATAATACTATGTAAAGATTCATTCAAGGAAGTAAGTTGTCTTTCTCTTTGGAAAAAATTAGAGATAGAAGGCACACTTGTTGTAGCATTCACATTGTGGTTGTTGATTGTATCATTGAACTTGATGAACCTTTTTTTTGGTTTGAACTTCACAAACAGTCATTGAACACTCTCCCCCTTATCACTTGGAACCATAGAATTGCATTGCTCCATTTGACTCACAACCAGTTGATAATTGTGGAGTGTTGCGCACAACTGTGGAAAGGAAGTAAACTCAGACAAAATAAGTTTTTCCTTGATATCTTTTTGTAAATTAGAAATGAAAATTATTTGAATATCATTATCAAGTACATGAAAAGAAATTTGGGCACACAAATGCTTATATCTATTAATGAA
The DNA here is from genome assembly GCF_030272615.1 of Cryptomeria japonica. Lineage (NCBI taxonomy): Eukaryota > Viridiplantae > Streptophyta > Pinopsida > Cupressales > Cupressaceae > Cryptomeria > Cryptomeria japonica. The sequence goes on along the minus strand of NC_081410.1, from coordinate 500,203,787 downwards.
ATCAGTCACTTTCCTTTAACACACAATGCATTAAATCAGTCAAAGTGATTTTAGGACCAATGTTGTTTTTAAATTATTGGATGAAAACATTTTCCATTTGTTGAAAGGAAGTGATAGAATAAGAAGGAAAGCAGAAATACCATTGTAAATCCTTATCTCTTAGTGTTCTTGTAAACAATTTTGCAAGCAATCTTTGATCATAAGCAAAATCAGTACACAAAGTTTGAAATATATTGACATGCATAAGAGGGTCACCTTTTCCATTATAGAGTTCCAATTGAGGGATCTCAATATGTTTAGGTGGCATGATTTTAACAATATCAAGAGAAAGTGAGCTTGCAACATCAAAGGTGGGCACACTAAACTTGGATTGACTCATAGAAGCAATTTGTTGTTGTAAGCAAGACACTATTTGAGCAAGATTGTTAATTGTCATTTCGGTAGAAGAATTGATGTTAGACATAGTTGATTGAGAAGGTGGTGTGATGTTATTGAAAGAAGTCAAGGACTAAGAATAAGTTGGTGAGACATTATGATAAGTAGGCATAGGTGATGATTGAGTAGGAAAAGGGACACTTAAAGGAGGAATAAAGTTGTCAAAGGAATTTTCCCCTTGTGTCACATTGATTGGTTGAAGAATAGTAGGAATACTTATGGAAGACCTGGGTAAAGATGGAGGATTAAATGAATAAGAGGGATTGCCCCATGCCCAATGTTTGTAGAAATTAAACTTTGAGTTGAAGTAGCCATGATATTGGAGGTAAAAGTAGGAATACTAGTCATAAGAGTATTCAAAGGAATAGAAGGATTGACTTGTGTTGAAGGTTGTGAATAACCTAGGGTTTCAACACAACTCTTGATAGGCATGGCATCAAAATCAACAATATGTGCAATGCCATAGAATATATCAATTTCATTCTTATCACTTTGAATCATGCATTTAAGGCCTTCAATTAATGGTAGAGCTTCACTATTACGGTATTCTTGGGAAATCCATTGTTGAAAGTTATCAAATTGATTATCCAATGTGGAAATTTGATCTATAGAGACCCTAGTTAAAACTTCTTCCTCATCAATGGGGTGAATAGGCACATGATTAGGATGGGAGGAATTAGCATGATCCTCATTAAAGAAGTCGCCTAAATTAGGCTCCATATCCTTGGTAATTAAACCTTGGGAAGCCTTAATTTTAATGCTTCGTCTAACGAGGATAGCATAGGTAGGACTAATAGTGGTAAAACTCATGCACTAGAGGGAACATTTGAATTTTGACTTTTGGAACAAAGCTTACAAAATTGATTAATGCAAAAATTAAGAAAATAATGATTACACAATTTGAACTTTGTTGGAGGAAGAGGATGAGACAATTTCCAAAAATGAAAGGAAATTGGAATTTTAAAATTAGGGTCAAGGGAATACCACTGAATTTTTAAAATCAAGGCAGACTATAATTAACCTCTTAATTTTAAAAAAAACTTCCTGAAATTTCAAATGTTGAATTTTAAAGGTATTTCCGATTCTAGAGGGATCAAAAGTTGACAAAATCAACCAATCTTGTGGATTTAGGTTATTAAACACAGTCATAACAGTCTCCCGAAATTTTGAGAAAAAAAGTTGAGGACCGTGGCGGGAACGCACATGGTCTGACCAACTTTTTTTGAAATTTTTCAGGGATGAATATTACGATTATTTCAAGGCTAACCCCAAAAAGTTGATGAATTTTACAATCTCTAGATGGGCGAAATGAAAGCGCAAATGTAAAAATAGGACCCTATTAGGGTTTTGAAAAAAAAGAGGAATTGAATTGCAAATTTGAAAAGGTCAAACCTAATGGATAGGGACACCTTTGAAAATGTTTAGAAATCTGAATTAGAATGAAATTGATTGAAATTTGCACAAAATCCAATTAAATTTGAAAACTAGGGTTTTATGACCTAACCACTTAATTTTGAAATTTGAATTTTGGGAAAAAATGGGGGAAATTGAAAATTTGACTTGTAGGAATGAAGACAAGTCTGAGTACAATTAGAAATCTGAAAATTAAATGGAAATCCAATTTTTGCACAAGTTCAAGATGATTTTTGAAAATTAGGGTTTTAACAAGTAACCTCTTAATTTTGTAAATTTTATTTGCAAATTGAACAAGACAATGAAGAAATTGAATTTGATAAACAAAACAATTTGCAGATCTAAGATAACGACAACCAATTTTACAAATCACAAGTTCAATTTTAATTTTAAAAACTAGGGTTTTTAATGATTTAGCCACTAAGTTTGCAGAAAATTTAAACTTGCAAATGAAAAATATGCAATTTTGTTCAAAGGAAAGAATGCAAGATGTCGAGTTCACCAAAATGTAATGTGGTGAAATGTGAATGAGAGATCAAGAGGAAACTACCCTTTCCCTCCAAGGAGACATGAGAGTTTCACTACGGATTTCCCTTCAAACACTTTTCACCTAGTTACATTGGAAGAGGAGAGAAGAATTCACTAGATTCAACCCTCCATATAAGAAGATAGAATTCTAAGTGAAATGGGAATGATAAGTTGATCCCCTCTTCCTTATTTGAAATGGAAAGGAATTGATTGAATTATGTAGTGCAAAAGTGACAAAGAACTGATTATAACTCAAGATTGGAATATGGGATGAAGTTGTGCACCTGGATCTAGCAGTAATATGTTGAGACAAAGTCGCTCTGTGAATTTGAGGAAAAGTTGCCTAGACCGTGGCGGGAATGTGCATGGTCCTCCGAAAAATCCGTGAAACGAAAAGGGTATTTCTACCTCTACAAATGGAGCCTGAATCCAAAAGTATAGTTGTGCACCTACAACCTACACACAGAAAAGAGAGGAAAACGGGTTGGGATTGGGGGTTTTCCTTTAGATCAAACCCCAGTTTTGGAATTAACCAAGTAATGAAAGAAAGTACTTACAAGTAGATGTAATGAAAGACTAAATTATAAATCACCTCAAGGGAGGTTGTGATAGCAATGTTGATAGAAATGCCTATGTGGAAATAAATGTTGGAATCAATCTCCTCTTCAATGGTTGAATCCTTGACTTGAATGCAACACCTAGCCTTGAAGGGAGACTTGAGAATACTCAATGCTGGAAAATAATGCTTGAATGCTTGAATACTCTTGAATGCTCGATCGCTTATGCAACTTGACCTTATCAAAATTCTACCTTATTTAACTTATGAAAATGAGAGGACAAATGCCCCTTAAATACATGTCAATGAATTTGATTTTTGTCATATGCCGACATCGAGGGAGTTTTCCCGCTCACTACACAACCTTCTATGCAACCCTAGGAAGGGTCTTACCCCAAAATAAGGCAGGTAGAGGGGCACCATGCCCCTATTTTGGGAGGACAAGGGCATCACACCCCTGTCCTACCCCTTTCTCTAGGGAAGAGTGTAGACATGGTGGTGTGGAGGCCAAAAAAGATGTTGATTATGAGGGTTGAGCAGTCTCTGGTCTCTGATTAGGCCAGAGGATTTGATCTTGCGTGCGTGAGGACCCTAATGCAATCAAAAATTTCTAGGGTTGCAATTTTATGACACTATAGCTTGAATGCTTGAATGCCTGATTTTGCTTATGCATTTTCTCTTAGGATCGCAATTTCCACTTATTAAACTTATGCATGCCTTATTGAATTATGCTAATGGGAGGGGAAAATGTTTCTTATATATTCATAAATTAGGGTTAATTGACTAATTTTTCATCTTAGGCCAACATAGGGAAACTTTTCCCGCTTCTCATTAATAAGCCCAATGCAGGGGTTAAATGGAGGGGACCCAAAATATGGAAAGGACAGGGGTGCCACACCCCTGTCCTACTCTAATTCAGGATAGGAAGTGTGACTAGGCAGTGCAGGATGCAAGGAAATGCATGTTTTGGGAGGTATGATCAGGCCTCAAGTCTCCAGTCAGGCTTAGGGATTCATTTCACCAATGTGAAGACCCAAATGTGGTCGAAAATTGCAAGGTCACAATTTTATGACACTATAGTTAGAAAGGATAATATATCTTGTGAATAGCTTACGAATCCTAGCTCTAATAACAAATTTAAGGTCTACCACGGGGTCCTTTAAGGATACAAGGGAAGAAACACATGCCATTGCATCGACATGTTGAATATCCTTCTGAGGGATAGACTCCATGGTATAGGAATCAAATTTTTCTAACAAGGATAAGGTCAAATCTTGATATTGTGATAATTTGTCTTGTTTAGCCTAATAAACTCCTCTAACTTGTCTAATGATCAATTGAGAGTCACCATAGAAATGTATATTCTTGACATTCAAGGCTAAAGATTCTCTAAGAGAAGATATAAGGGCTTCATACATAAGAATTTAAGATGGTAAGATAAGGGAACAAGCTTTTATTATGGGGAAATAGAACACCTGCCCCCGAGCCTATACGACACCTAGAGCCATCAAAACACAACTCCCAAGTTTCACCAATATCAATAGGAAGAACAAACTCATCAGGAAAGGATTATTAATTAGGTAATGTGAGAGGTGAAAGAGCATCAGCTAAGTGATCAGTCAACAGGTGTCCTTTAATTGCCTTTTGGGAGACAAATTTAAGGTCAAATTCAATTAACATAATAACCCACTTCTCTCAACATCCTAAACGGTCTACCTCAGAGAAAAGATGCTTCAAAGGATCAAATTTAATGATAGCATGAACTTTAGCATTCAATAGGTAATGACTCAAATTCTAAGTTGCAAAAATAAGAGCAAGATATTGCCTTTATATCTTAGTATACCGAACTTCAAAATCGAGCAAAGTGTGGCTTATGTAATAAACTAGACATTCTTTACCATCACCATTATGTTGTGCCAATAAGGTTGGAAGAGTGTGAGAAGAAGCAGTTGTGTATGTTAGGATAACCGATGAACAACTGAAAGGGGGGTGAATCAATTGTTAATATATTATAACTTTTAATCCACAATACAACCTTAAACTAATCAAGTACCAGTACAGACAGATGCAGGTAGGAACAAATACTGGTAAACAATACAACTTAACAATTAACCAGATAACCAATGAAAACCAATCATACCACATAACACGATGATTTGTACGTGGAAAACCCAGAAAGTTAAAAACCACAGTGGGAAGCCTACCCATAGTTAGATGATACTTCTGCAAAAAGTATCTGTTACAATGAGCGGCCTACACTTGCAGGAAGGCACACTACCTAGAGCATACTGCTCATTACAAAAAGAGTCTCACTGACTACAAAGAGGCTACAACCTTCTCAAGATAAATGGACAACAATCCAATAGAGTAAACTACTGGAAATAGCTTCTACTATGCCTGATTACAGTTCCAGTTAAGCTCAATACCGAAGGACTAAATCCTCTTATAAAACCAATCCGATCACCAATGATCGATCAACTCCTCTGCCTGAATGATATTACAATATTCGCACATTACATTCCTTGATCATGACCTTTTTCAATAACCATGATACTTTGCAAAGAGTTTCTACCTCTTATTTATACAAACCCTAAGGCCTAAACCAATTAGGTCATCCACCTAAAGATGTTACAATAATTTCATTACATAATTCCTTATTATAATGATATGCTATGTCGAATTAAGACCAGAACAATAATAAAAAATCCATAAAACATCTCGAATCATCCACGTAATGTGTAGAGTGCACGCTAGCATGATACCAGTCCATAACTTAGATAGGTACCATACCTATTATGGGTCCACCATGCCAAAGAAATTTCTTCAAGCAATTGAAGCATGATCAATGAACATCTTCAGTATCCTAAAATCCTCGAAGAAGCTGCACCAACACCAATTGTGCATCCTGTCATGATTCCTCAATGAAAGCTTTGTTGATAAAGCCTTAAACCAGTGTTGGTAAGGGTTTACCAGTGTGTATGATAACATCAAATTATCAAGCCAATACTAACTGACCAAAACATGCTTATGGAGCATATAACACATGAAATCCAATTTACTTTACTGATCCAAACATGTCGGAAGTGCCAACCAGATAATCTCTTCTGCCAGTAATACTAGATCTTATACTAGTAACCTGTCTACCGGTAACCATCCATATCAGCCAGTGTATATTTGTCTATCGGTAATATCTAGTGTTAACATCAATGTCACACATATCCATAGTGCCAACAATCTCCCCCTTTGGCATTGATGGCAACACTAGATGTGAAAAACATCTAAGTACCAAGAAATGCCAAACAAGTCTCCCCCTATGGAAGACAACCAACAATCAATAGCTCTCCCCCAGTGAATGATATCTCTGTAAGGCTCTAAACAAATCTCTCTCCCTAATGTATACAACTTTTCTTTTATTTTCACATCAATATCTCCCCCTTTGACATCAATGCTAGAAACCTGACAAAATATCAAAGCAATGATATAAACCTCAGAATCTCAAAGAAGACTACTCCCCCTAAGTAGTAGCACCATTCATCAGTGTCAGAATGAATAATGTTCCTGATAATGCATACCAGATTGATGACAAACTTCATCAATCAAGTCTCTGCCGGAGGGGTAGTAACCCCTAACCTATCTCTCAATTATTTAAATGATTCCTTAGATAGCAGTTTAGTGAATATGTCTGCAATCTGTTCTTTAGTGTTCACATAAACTAATTTGACTTCCTTTGCTTCTACCTTGTCCTTCAGAAAGTTATACTTTATTGATATATGCTTAGTTTTAGAGTGAAATACAGGATTCTTGGACATGTCAATAGCTACAGAGTTATCATAGTAGATAACTACCGGTTCACTACAATTTACCCTGATATCCTTCAACATTTGCTTCATCCACAAAAATTGAGTGCAATTAGTTGCTACTGCAACATACTCAACTTCTGCAGTAGATAAAGAAATGCATGACTATTTTTTGCTTATCCATGAAACCAATTTCTTTCCAAAAAAGAAATCTCCACCAGAAGTGCTTTTCCTGTCATCAGTATCACCTACCCAATTTGAGTCAGTATATACACATAAACTAAAATCATCATTTTTGGAATACCATAACCCATATTCAGTTGTTCCTTGCAAATACTAGAATATCCTTTGTACTGCACATTCATGATTTTCTTTAGGATTACTTTGATATCTTGAAACAATACTTACTGCATTCATAATATTAGGTCTAGTTTGAGTTAGATATAACAAACCACCAATCATAGATTTATACCTTGTCGGATTTACCGGTGAAGAAGTATCCTTGATAGATAATTTATCACTTGTAGCCATAGGAGTACTTACTGGTTTGGAATTCTCCATACCAAATTTTTTCAACAATTCCCTCAGATACTTAGTTTGAGAGATAAAAATGCCATAAAAATCTTTCTTCAATCTACAAACCATGTCTTTGTCATATGTTAGTGTAAATCCATCAGGTTGCTCAATGTAAACTTCTTCCTCAAGCTCACCATTCAAAAATGCACATTTGACATCCATTTGATAAACCTTATAGTTCTTATAAGTTGCATAGGCAAGAAATAGTCTAACAGCTTCAATTCTAGCTATAGGTGCAAATGTCTCACCATAATCAATTCCTTCCATTTGAGAATATCCTTTACAAACCAATCTAGCCTTGTTCCTTATAACCTGACCATCCTCATTCATTTTATTTCTAAAAACAAATTTAGTTCCAATCATTCTTATTTTTAGGCTGAGAAACTAAAGACCAAGTTTCATTCTTCTCTATTTGATCTAATTCATCTTCCATAGCCTTTAACCAATGTTTATCCTTACAAGCTTCAATAACAGTTGCCGGTTCAACTTGAGAAATAAGACATACCTCTTCATTTGCTAGTTTTCTTCTTGTCATTACTCCCTTGTTCCTATCTCCAATAATTTGATCTTCAGAATGATTTAATCTTACATACCTTGGAGTCTTTTGAACTTCAGGTTCACCACTCTGATCATCAGTCACAGTTGAATTTTTTGATTGTGTCGGTGTAACTGTTTTAGCTTCCTGTACCGATTGAGGCATTGTTGGTTCAATTATGATCATTTCCACTGTCAGTTCCTTGTCATATGATATAGAATGATTTATGTACTATTCATCCACTTTCACAGTAGCACTTTCCACAATTTTCTGTAATCTTTTGTTATAACATCTATATGCTTTGCTCTGAATTGAATAACCAAGAAATATCCCTTCATCACATCTAGGATCAAACTTTCCAATTGAATCATCTCTTTTTATATAGCATTTACTTCCAAAAAAATTGAAATACTTAACAGTAGGTGTATGTCCAAACCATAGTTCATAAGGGGTCTTACCAGTTTCACCTTTAATGTGAACTTTGTTCAATGTGTATATTGTTGTAATCACTGCTTCTCTCCAGTATATAGGAGGCAATTTGGCTTCCATCATCATAGATCTAGCTACATCAAAAATGGTTCTATTCTTTCTTTCAACTACTCCATTTTGCTAAGGAGTCCTAGGTGTAGATAGCTATCTCTTGATTCCATTTGTCTCACAATAACTTTTAAATTCATGAGAAGTGAACTCACTGCCATGATCTGATCTTAGACATTTGATTTTCAATCCAGAATCTATTTCAACCTTCACTTTAAAGATCTTGAATTTCTCAAAAGCTTCAGACTTCTCCCTCAAAAAAGTCACCCATATCATTCTAGAATAGTCATCAATAATCAACATGAAATACCTATCACCTTGAAAGCTTCTAGTCCTTGCTAGACCACATAAGTCAGTGTGAATCAAATCAAGTACATCATTAGATTTATCATGTATGCTTTTAAAAGAACTTTTGACTTGTTTACCCAATTGACATTCCTTACATACCGAATTATGAGGCTTCATAATCTTAGTTATAACTCTGACTGCCTTAGTTGAACTGATCTTAACAATACAATCAAAATTAACATGACACAACCTCTTCTGCCATAGAAAAATCTCATCAATATGAGCAATCAAATATGTCTTATTACCAGTATTCAATTGAAAGATATTACTTCCTGTATGAATACCAGTTGCAATCTCCAAACCAGTTTTGTTAATGATTTTGCATTTTCTATCCTTAAACTGAAGTTGAAAACCCTTATCAACTAATTGACCAACACTCAAAAGATTATGCCTTAAACCTTCTACATAATAGACATTATCAGTGTTATGATTTCCATCCAAAGAAATAATACCTCTACCTTTGATCATACATGCCTTGTCATCTCCAAATCTGACTTGACCACCATTGTATTTTTGCAAGGATAGAAATTTCATTTTATCTCCAGTCATATGATGTGAGCATCCACTATCAATTACCCATTCATCCTTATCTTCAACTTTTTATGCCAGGGTCTTCTCTTCATTTTTGATAATAGGTTCTGGTTCATCTTCCTTCAAAGCATAGAACACCCATTCCTTTCCATTTCTAGATCGACTAGTTGAGTCTTCTGTCGGTTCATCTCCAGAGTCATCAGTTACTTCTTCCTCATCTGCTATGTAGCAATGTTTTTCTTTTCTTGAATCTATATCTGTTTGGGTTAGGCATAAAAGTTTTCTTAAGTGTTTTCTCAAACCTTGCATTCCTTTTAGGACATCTAGATGCAAAATGACCAATCTTATTACATGTAAAACATTCAAAAGGTGATTTTGCTTCATACTTACTTCTAGTTTGACCTTTAGGTACTCTTCTAGAAAATAAGGCTTCAAGTTGCTCAAGCTCTTCATCTTCTTTCCTCATGTCTTCCAATTCTTTTGCATATAGGGCTCTGCAATCACTTTTGTCAGTAGATGTTGATGATGATGAATGAAAAGCAGGTTCAGACTTTACAACTCCAGAAGATCCAAATTCTTCAAGCTCAAAAGAAGATAATTTCCCGATTAGAATGTCTCTATTGACTGAAGTGTTTGCCATTGATCTTAACTCATTAATTGCAGCTGCCTTCATCTTGTAAACCGGTGGAACAACTCTCAAGACTTTGGAAACTATTTCATCTTCACTTAGAAATCCTCCACAACATTGAATTCGTGTAACAATGTCATTTACTCTTTCCATAAACACACCAATTCTTTCATTTTCTTCCATTTTCAAGTTTTCAAACCTTACCTGGTAACCATCAAGTTTAGCAATTTTGATAGTAGGGTCACCTTCATTCAAAGTTTGCAATTTGTCCCATTTAACCTTAGCCGATGATTTGTCCGTCAATCTCATGATCTGTTGATCAGTAAGTGCACACAAGAGGGCTTCTCTAGCTCTGCAATCATTCTCAATATTCTTGTCCAGGTCTACAAGAACAGGATTTACGGATGTCAGATCATAAGGTGTGTGTCCTTTCTCAATGATCTCCTAGATATCCTTGCCAAGCCATCTAACATGAATCTCCATTCAAATTTTCCATAGCCCATTATTTGTTCCATCAAGCTTAGGGATTTCTCTTCTGAAAATAGCTGCCAATGGATTAGAAGTGTTAGCTACCATAGGATCTACCTCAAGTGGTTAAGCTTATGCAAAAGAGGACCAAAGCTCTAATACCAATTGTTAGGATAATCGGTGAACAACTGAGAGGGGGGGTGAATCATTTGTTAATAGATTATAACTTTTAATCCATAATAAAACCTTAAACTAATCAATTACTAGTATAGACAGATGTCATTAGGAACAGATACCAGTAAACAATACAGCTTAACAATTAACCAGATAATCAATGCAAAGAAATCATACCACATAACACCATGATTTGTACATGGAAAACCTAGAAAGGTAAAAACCACGATGGGAAGCCTACCCATAGTCAGATAATACTTCTGCAGAAAGTATGTGTTACAATGAGGGGCCTACACTTGCAGGAAGGCAAACTACCTAGAGCGTACTACTCATTACAAAAAGAGTATCACTGACTACAAAGAGGCTACAACCTTCTCAAGATAAATGGACAACAATCCAATAAAGTGAACTACTAGAAATAGCATCTACTATGCCTAATTACAGTCTCAGTTAAGCTCAATGTCAGAGGAATAAATCCTCTTCTAAAACCAATCCGATCACCAATGATTGATCAACTCCTCTACCTAAATGATATTACAATATTCGCACATTAAATTCCTTGATCGTGACCTTTTTCAATAACCATGATAGATTGCAAAGAGTTTCTACCTCTTGTTTATACAAACCCTAAGGCCTAAACCAATTAGGTCAACCACCTAAACATATTACAATAATATCATTACATGATTCCATATTACAATGATATTCCATGTCGGCTTAAGACCAAAACAATAATAACAAATCCATAAAACATCTCAAATCATCTAGGTAACATGTAGAGTACACGCTAGCATGATACCGGTCCATTGTTGGCATTTGTGCAGAATATGTTGACATAATGATATTGTATATTGTCATTGATGTCAATATGCTGAAGAGTGAACCGGTATATTGAAAAGAGTGAACAATTATATTGAAGTTTGCAACAGGCAAAGAGAACTGATATATGTGAGAATCGGTATATGTGAAAAGGTGAAGCGGTATGTTTGTTTGAGGTAAACTAGTATGTTGGTATGAGAACCGGTATATGAAGGTTTTGCATGACTACCGATTGGTAGTCTCAACTTCAGGGTTTTTGGTTGAAGTGTTCCAAGCTTGTGTGATGAGTTAGCATTGTAATGAAGATCATATCATGTTGCCACTTTAGCTTGAGCACATGAAGGATCTTGCATGAAGGAGATCGATCCTATCTACCATGGGAATGTGCATAGTCTCTGTAAACGGTGGAGAATGCATGATGGGTTATCGCATTCATGAAGCAGTAAAGAACAAACAATGGAGAATTTCTTGAGATCTATTCAAGATCATTGTATTCAATGAAATGTGATTAACGGTCAAGATTGAACCGAATGAATTGGTAAACCTAAATGTTTAGGGTTTAGGGTTTATGCTACCGACCTATCTATTTTCTATAAGGTCGATGATGTGTTTCCTATTTAGGTTGTTGGCAAAAGGTGTGTGTGTATCTAAGTGCAGAGATACATGATTCTTGCCAGACCAGATGAGATAAGAGGATTGATTCCTGCATAATGTGTGTGTAGAAGGAAGGAACTTAAGAGGATCTGCATTAAGCATTGAGTGCTATTATCATATCATTGTAATACCTATTGATCTTTAATCACTTCAATAGTTGGAAAATCCCTTAACCGGGTAGCCTTAACTAGCTTGTTGTAAATCCTTTAACCAGGTGACTCAAACTCATTGAGTTCTTGAAATCCTCTAACAAGGTAACCTCTAACAGGGTTTAACCCTTAACCGGGTATTTAGCCATCCCTTAACCGAGTGATCTCTAACAGGGTCGAATCCTAGCAGAACCTGTTGTAATAGTCTCTAATTGGACTAGGCTCCTAACAGGGTGGACTTCTAAAGAGTTCAAAAGAAGCTTGTGGGTATTGATCCCCACCGTGGTTTTTCCCAATTGAGTTTCTACGTGAAAAACCTGTGTCATGTGTAGTACTTTTCATGTGATGATTTAAGTCATTTGTGTCTGAAGGTAAATAATGTTGAGCTAGCTGTTATTGTATTTCTGATGATAGATTACCTATTCTTGCATAAGGGTGAAATGGAAGTGTAGTATTAAGTTGAGTGGAAAGCTAAGTGACTAATCAGTTAATGCTTGTCACAATCATTCTTATCTTTACCGGTTGCACACTATTTCAGACTGATGTTATTGTCTAACAGACATTTGTAGTGTTTGTAGTCAAACTGGTTTGGGAAAAGTTTTTGTGCCTGTACTGATTCACCCTCCCCCTCTCAGTACCAATTTGGTACTTATTGTTCATCATTGAGTTATCAATTAGTATCAGAGTGTCCTCCAGGTCCTTTGTGTTGTAAGCTTAACCACTTGAGGGAAAGATCCTATCGTAATGATGAAGAGAGAAGGTTCAAAGTTCAACAAAGATAACTTCAAAATTTGGAAGGATAGAATGAAGATTTACATCAGAAGCATGGGTTCTCAACATTGGAGCTATGTTGAGAATGCTTTTGTTATTCCTACCAGTACTCTCACCGATGATCAAAAGAGAGAAATACAGGAGAATGGACAAGTCATGGAAGCCCTAATTAGCAGCTTATCTAACATTGAGTTTATTGATGTCCAGGATAAAGATAATCCCAAAGAAGTATGGGACACTCTTGAGAATATCTATGGCGGTGATGAGCATGTAAAACAAGCTAAGGAAGAAAGCCTTAGAGGGAAGTTTGAAGACATGTAGAAGGTTGAAGGTGAGACTATTCAACAATATGGAACAAGAATCAAAACTGTTGTTGGAGATATCAAGAGTGCAGGTGGTAAAATGGAATATTCCACTGTGGTAAGAAAAGTTTTGAGATCCTTATTACCGGTCTATACAATAAGGGTTGCTACTATTTAGGAGTTGAGATCAATAGACAAGACTAAGGTATCCCTAGACTCCATCATTGCAAAATTGACAGCCTATGAGCTAAATATTTTTGATGGTAGTTTTTCAAAAGATTGAATCAACTTTTAGAGCTTCTATTGTACCATCCAGAAAAGGAAAAGAAGCAAGCACCAGTGGTGAACCAAGACAGAGCAAAGAAATGGATGATGAGGAGATCCTGATGGAATTTGAAGCTCTTCTTGCCAAGAAACTTCCTAAAGGAACTGGTAAATACAAAGGTAAGCTCCCTTTGAAATGCTTTTCTTGTAATCGGATAGGACATATTGCTATAAATTGTCCTAATGGTGACAACAAGGACAAAACAGAGAGGTTCAAGAAATTTAAAGGAGGAAACCAGAGAAACTGTTTTGTTGCAATTGATGAAGGTGTCAAAGATGAGGAATTGGAAGATGAAGAGAATGAAGATATTGTATTTGTTGCAGTAAAGGAAGATGTGTCAGACAAGAAGGCTCTTGTCTCCCGCTTTGATAATTCCAATGAGTGGAATATTTATAGTGGTTGTTCTCATCATATGACTAGTGACCAGAGCAAGTTTCTATCTTTGGAAGAATATGATGGTGGTGTTGTTCACTTTGGTAATGATGCACCATGTATGGTCAGAGGAAGAGGGTCCATCTCTCTGAATGGAAAGAGCAGTGCCGACAATGTGTATTGGGTGGAAGGTCTCAGACACAATCAATTGAGTGTTACTCAACTGAATGACAGTGGACTCACTTTGGAATTCAAAAATGGAGTGTGCAAAATCAAAGGAAAGAATGGTGACTTGATGGCCACCGGTATGCAGACCAAAGGTAACTTATTTCAGCTAAATGCAAATATAAGTACATGTCTTATGGCTAAGTTTGATGATAGCTCGATATGGCATAGGAGACTTTGCCATGTAAACTTTGATAACATTGTGAAGGCCAGTAAGATCAAGGGAGTTAGAGGACTGTTGATGCTGAGACAACCAGAAAATCCTTTGTGCAGAGAATGTCAACTGGGGAAAATGTCTTCCTCAACCTTCAAAGGTAAATCCTTCATAGCTGACAACTTACTTGATCTTATGCATACCGATTTGTGTGGTCCTATGAAAACTAGAAGTGTTCAGGGAGATAGGCATTTTATGATTCTTTCAGATGATTGCTCAAGAATGATGTGGGTCACATTCTTGAAGGACAAGTCTAAAGCCTTTGGAAAGTTCAAAGCTTTCAGAGCATTGGTAGAAAAGGAAAATGGTAGAAGAATCAAATGCCTTAGAACTAAGCAAGGAGGGGAATTCACTTCTGGTGAATTCAACAAATATTGTGAAGAGAATAACATCAAGAGGCAACTATCTACCCCCTAGACTCCACAACAGAATGGCTTAGTAGAGAGAAACAACTGGATTGTGGTTGAAGCAGCTAGAACTATGTTGATCCAAGGAAAAATTGCTCACACCTTTTGGAAAGAAGCGATGAGCACTGCAGTCTACACAATGAACCAGGTACTCATCAAAAAGGGAAAGGATAAGACTCCTTATGAGTACTAGACTGGTAAGACACCAGTGGTAAGCTACTTTAGAATGTTTGGTAGAAAATGTTATATCAAGAGGAGTGAACATCAGAGTAAGTTCGATGCAAAATGTGATGAAGGAATATTCCTAGGATATTCCACCAAGAGTAAAGCTGTCAAATGTTTTAACACTAGGACTCGGAGAATTGTTTAAAGCATCAACATTAGGGTTGATGAAAACTTTGGGAAACCTGAGGAAACCGACAGTGAGCAAGTAGGAGATGAACTGGTAGTAACATTCTGGGAATCGGTTGCAAATCAGCCCAGTACCAGTAATTGTGTTCCTACACTGGTGGATGCTGATGCTGATGAAGATGAGGATGAAGAAGAAAAGAAAGAAGAATCTATTAAGAACATACCTAAGTATGTCAAACTCAATCATGATCCAAAGTAGATCATAGGAGACAAAGATGCAGGAATTCTTACAAGAAGAAAGGTCAGAGAAAATGCATGTATGATCTCTAAATTTGAGCCTAAATCATTCAAAGAGGCACATAAAGATGAAGACTAGATCAAGGCAATGGAGGAGGAGCTTGACTAGATAGAGAAGAATGGTACATGGTCTTTAGTACCCAGAGCGAAACATAAAAATGTCATTGGAACCAAATGGGTTTTTAGAAACAAGCTAAATGAGGATGGCACAGTGGTAAGGAACAAAGCCAGACTAGTGTGTAAAGGATACGCCCAAGAAGAAGGAGAAGACTATGGAGAAACCTTTGCTCCAGTAGCAAGATTGGAAGAAGTGCGTATGCTTCTTGCATATGCAGCTTTTAAAGGATTCAAAGTATATCAAATGGATGTAAAATCTATATTCCTAAATGGAATACTTGAAGAGGAGGTGTACATAGAACAACCAGATGGGTTTTCCCTATCAAAAGATAGTGATATGGTGTGTAGGCTATATAAAGCCTTGTATGGACTGAAGTAGGCACCTAGAGCATGGTATGAATGCTTACACTCCCATCTTGTGAAGATTGGATTTGAAAGAACAATTGAAGATAGCAATATCTACGTGAAATCAGAAGGAGATCAGATTCTGATCTGTGAAGTATTTATTGATGACATCATCTTTGGAGGTGATGACAAGATGAGTCATGAATTTATTGATGAGATGAAAATGGAGTTTTAAATGTCACTCATAGGGGAGATTAAGTTCTTCATTGGACTGCAGATTCAACAAATGAAAGATGGAATCTTTATTACTCAGTCCAAGTATGTCAAAGAGGTGTTGAAGACCTTTGGCATGGAAGACAGTAAACCGGTTGGTACACCAATGGTGACCGGTTGTAAATTATCAAAAGAGGATAACTCGGCATTGGTAAATGAGAAGGATTATCGATCAATGCTTGGTAAGTTGCATTATGTAGTGCATAGCAGTCCGGACATTGCACATGTAGTGGGTATTACTGCTCGGTTTCAGCAAAGCCCAAGAGAATCCCACTTGGTAGCAGTCAAGCGGATTCTTAGATATCTGAAGGGAACAATTGACTATGGGTTATGGTATCCATACAATAATGATTTCAACCTAAAAGTGTTCACAAATGCTGATTGGGCTGGTAATGTAGATGACCGCAAGAGCACAACTAGTGGTGCATTCTTCCTTGGTGGTAGACTAGTCTCATGGATGAGTAAAAAGAAGAGTTGTATCTCTCAGTCTACAGTAGAAGCAAAGTATGTTGCAGCTTTTATGAACTGCACCCCGACTATTTGGATGAAGCATGTATTAAATGGCTACAAAGTTTCTGTATCTGAATCGGTAAGCATATTTTGTGACAATATAAGTGCAATTAACATTTCCAAGAATCCGGTTTTGCATGCTAGAACCAAGCACTTTGATCTCATGTATCATTTCTTGAGGGAGAAGGTTCAGAACAAGGAGATTGTGTTGGAACATGTTTCTAGTAAGGAGCAGTTAGTAGACATATTCACCAAGCCTTTGCCAAAGGCTATATTTGCCTATTTGAGAGGTGAATTAGGGGTGCTGCCCCTTCAAGAGGTAAACTGAAAATATGTGCTCCACATCAGTCAGGTATGGTAGTGTCCAATATTTTTTCAAGATTGATGTGTTGAAGGATGCTACTCCTCAGGGGGAGCAGCATAGTGGAATAGGAAAACTTGTGCCTCCACTTTGGCATTATTGTCAAAGGGGGAGAAGATGTGAAGATGAGAGCCGATATATCTATAGTAGAAGATGTGATGCTAGGTAATATCTTTGTATATTGCAATCAATGCCAAAGGGGGAGATTGTTGGCATTTGTGCAGAATATGTTGATATAATGATATTGTATGTTGTCATTGATGTCAATATGTTGAAGAGTGAACCATTATATTGAAAAGAGTGAACCAGTATATTAAAGTTTGCAACAAGCAAAGAGAATCAGTATATGTCAAAAGGTGAAGCGGTATGTTTGTTTGAGGTAAACTGGTACATTGGTATGAGAACCAGTATATGAAGGTTTTGCATGACTATCGGTTGGTAGTCTCAACTTCAGGGTTTCTAGTTGAAGTGTTCCAAGCTTGTGTGATGAGTTAGCATTGTAATGAAGATCAGATCATGTTGCCATGTCAGCTTGAGCATGTGAAGGATCTTGCATGAAGGAGATCGATCCTATCTACCTCGGGAATGTGTGAAGTCTCTATAAATGGCGGAGAATGCGTGATGGGTTATCGCATTCATGAAGTGGTGAAGAATGAATGATGGAGAATGTCTTGAGATCTATTCAAGACCATTGTATTCAATATAATATGGTTAACGGTTAGGATTGAACTGACTATATTGGTAAACCTAAATGTTTAGGGTTTAGGGTTTATGCTACCAACCTATCTATTTTCTATAAGGTAGATGTTGTGTTTCATGTTTAGGTTGTTGGCAAATGGTGTGTGTGTGTATCTAAGTGCAGAGACACATGATTCTTGCCAGACCATATGAGATAAGAGGATTGATTCCTGCATAATGTGTGTGTAGAAGGAAGGAACTTAAGTGGATCTTCATTAAGCATTGAGTGCTATTATCAAATCATTGTAATACCTGTTGATCTTTAACCACTTCAACAGTTGGAAAATCCCTTAACTGGGTAGCCTTAACCAGCTTGCTGTAAATCCTTTAATAGGGTGACTCAAACTCATTGATTTCTTGAAATCTTCTAACAAGGTAACCTCTAATAGGGTTTAACCCTTAACTGGGTATTTAGCCATCCCTTAACAAGGTGATCTCTAATAGGATCAGTTCCTAGCAGAACCTATTGTAACAGTCTCTAACCGGACTAGGCTCCTAACAGAGTGGACTTCTAAAGAGTTTAAAAGAAGCTTGTGGGTATTCATCCCCATCGTGGTTTTTCCCAGTTGGGTTTCTACGTGAAAAATATGTGTGTCATGTGTAGTATTTTTCATTGGATGATTTAAGTGATTTATGTCTGAAGGTAAATCATGTTGAGCTAGCTGTTATTATATTTCTGATGATAGATTACCTATTCATGCATAAGGGTGAAATGGAAGTGTAGTATTAAGTTGAGTGGAAAGCTAAGTGATTAACTGGTTAATGCTTGTCACAGTCATTCTTATCTTTACCGATTGCACTCTGTTTCAGACCGATGTTACTGTCTGTCAAACATTTGCAGTGTTTGTAGTCAAACCGGTTTGGGAAAAGTTTTTGTGCCTATACTGATTCACCCCCCCCCCTCTCAGTATCGGTTTGGTACTTATTGTTCATCATTGAGTTATCATCCATAACCTAGATAATTACCGAACCTATTCTGGGTCCACCATGCCAAAGCGATGTCTTCAAGCAATTGAAGCACGATCAACGAACATCTTCAGTATCCTAAAATCCTTGAAGAAGCTACACCAACACTAATTGTGCATCCTATCATGATTCCTCAATGAAAGCTCTGTCGGTAAGGGTTTACCAGTGTGTATGATAACATCCAATTATCAAGCCAATACCAACTAACCAAAACATGCTTATGGAGCATATAACACATGAAATCCAATATACTTTACTGATCCAAACATGCTAGAAGTGCCAACCAAATAATCTCTTCTACTGGTAACACTAGATCTTATACCGGTAACCTGTCTGTCGATAACCATCCATATCAGCTAGTGTAGATTTGTCTACCAGTAACAGCTAGTGTTGACATCAATGAAAAAACATCAATGCCACACATATCCATAGTGCAACAATGTATAGAAGAAATGGTTAGGTAGGATCAGCAAGTTGCAAGATAGGAGGGTTGGCCAAATAAGACTTTAAATCCTCAAAGGCTTGGTGACAATCCTCATTCCATTGAAAGGAGATGTTTTTCTTAATAAATTGAGTAAAAGGGAGAGTTTGATCCACAAGTTGTTACACAAACCTACAAATATCTTCTACCTTTCCTTGCAAACTCCTCAATTGGGAAATATTTTTAGGAGGTGGAATGTTAACTATACCATCTATCTTTCTCGTATCCACCTCAATACCACAATGTGAAACTATGAACCCTAATAGTTTTCCATTATCCACACCAAAAACACACTTTTGAGGGTTCAAGCACATTTATTTATGAATCCTTTCAAAGATCTGACAAAGGATCTTAACATGGTCTAAATGAAGTATGGATTTAGATAAGATATTATCAATGTAGTCTTCTAAGATTTTATGCATGTAATCATGAAAGATAAGAGTCGTAGCATGTTGGTAGGTAGAACCTATAGTTTTCAATCCAAAAATCATCATGACCCAACAAAACATTCCCCAAGGGGTGGTGAAAATAGTTTTAAAATGATCTTGAGGATTAGTGAAGATTTCATTATATCCTGAGAAACCATCCATAAAGGACAATAAGGTGTGTCCAGTAGTAGAATCTACTATCATGTCAATGTTGAGAAGTGGAAAATCATATTTTAAGGAAGGCTTATTGAGATCTCAAAAATTGGTACACATCCTAATCTTGTTATAAGGTTTACCCACAGTGACAACATTGAATTTCCAAGGAGAGAAATCAATAGGGCGAATGAATCCTGCATCCAATAGTTTTTCAATTTCAACTTTGACAAGCAAAGTTATTTTAGGATTCATTTTTCTAATCTTCTACTTCATAGGTTTAGCATGGGGAATTAGGATAATATTATGAGTGACAATCTTAGGATCAATTCTAGGAATGTTAGATTATATCCAAGCAACTATTTTAGGGAATTCATGTAGTAAATTAGAATATTCTTTTTGTTCTTCATCAATTAGGCACTTCCCTATCTTTATAATTTTGTCTTCATTGCAAGGATCCATCTTTATGTCTATGGTGATACTTATAAGGAGATTACTTTGTTGATGAATATCCTTTAGTCGAGGGAACTCCTTAATCATTGCATTGTTATCTTTGGCTAATTGGGCACCTTCCCCAATGTATGCTTTTGCACTCAAACAATAGGAAAATCCATGATTATGATGGTAACAAGGAAGATTATCATGAGCTCCTAGGAACTCAGCTAAGGAATCATCAATAGAAAAGGCATCCTTAGAAAAGACACTAGAGTCAAAACTAATTTACTTGGTATGCTTTAATGAAAGGGGTTTAGACAAAAAGAAAATGACATTAACACTAATAGATGGTCTCTTGGAAGCTTTGGTGGGTTTGAAGGGATTGTATCCAAGTCCAAAAGATGTCTCATGATAGTTAATTTCTATAGGAACTTTGATCCCTTGTTCTTGAGCACCACAACCATTGCCATTATATCCACTCTTAGCTAAGATATGGAAACCAGGACCATACAGGTTATCCATTTCAATAAGGGGAGGAGGATTTTCATGAGTTTCAATCCCAAAATAAGTTGGAGTATAAATAGGTGGAGGTTTAGAATTTGAAGTAGCCACAAAGTTATTACTCACTGGTCTGGACAAAGTAAGTTGTTTCTTAGGTTCATCCTCATCCTTCTCCTTTTTGACCTTAGGTTCTCTCTGAGGGATTTTATATTCTCCCACAAAAGTATGATTAAAGTCTAAAGAACCCTAATCATCATCCAAGAGTACCTTTTCAGGGGAAAAGACCTCATCTAAAGGAGATTCGGATTGAGAAGATTTCTTTTCAAGACTCTCAAGATTACTAGGAGGAATAGGAGTATTGGAAGAAAAGGAAGTGCTAGGAGGAGAAGGTATATTGGAAAGGACTTTAGAAGCAGTTGGAGAGGAACTAGTAGAGAAAGATTTAGAGGTAGAATTTTGTAAAAAAGCCTAGAGATTAGTGTCAGGAAGCAAGGTAAACATCTTGTTGTTATAAATGAACTTGACTTGCCTATGCAAAGTAGAAGGGACGGCTTGCATGTTATGAATCCAAGGTTTTCCTAACAACAAACTATAGGTTAAATTATCAAGCATGATATGAATATGTGTAGATAAGGTAACCGGTCCTACCTTAACAGGCAAGGTTATGATACCTAATGAAGACCTAGCCACATTATCAAAGCCACAAATAGTAAGAGAATCAAGTTTGATGAAAGAAGTGTCCACATTGACTTTATGCAACAAGTTAACACTACAAACATTAAGGTCAAAGTCATTATCCACAAGGGTTCATCTTATAGCATTTTCATTGATAAGAACAACAATCATAAGAGGATCATATTGGTGTTGAACTTCATGAGGAGGTAACTCATCTTGGGTGAACACAATTTGAGCTTTAAGTGTTGAAATGGAGTCAATCAAGGAAGCCATATTATTGGATGTCACTATTGGTGGGACATTCAAGGTTTTTGAGGCATCTTGTAACATTCCATGATATGTTGAAGAAGTTTGAATCAAATCCCAAAGGGAGATTTGGTAGGAGTGGCCTTGAGTTTCTCAATGAGATCATACTCCTTACTAAAATCCTATGAGATATGAGAAAATTGAAGCGGAATAGGTTGAGGATCAAGAAGGGAGGTTGAAATAACCAGAGGAGGATTAGGTTGCCTATTGTTTCTTGTGTTATAGGTATGAGCAACTGAGTGATAACTCTCTCTAGTTATTTGTTTAGCATACTCATAAGGACTCTTAGTGGGATATCATCCTTGCACCATGATAATGGGTTTACAAAGAGTACAAAAAGAATCATTACCATAACCACCTTGAACTATAAAGACAGGCTTGTTAAGAGGTGAGGATGTTGGAGAAGGGAAAGCACCTTGAACTAAAAAAAGAGGTTTGTTGTGTTAATTCACATTTATCATGTTAATCAATCTTTTAGATGTGTGATCTTTGTTTGAAGAGGTTGGTAAGGACATAAAATCATCAAGACCATCATCCAACATAGCATGATCATATCGATTAAATGTATTATCTTTAGATTCCAAAAGAGATAGGACATCATAAAGGGGATTGTTATAAACCACCATGTTACTAGATTTAGAGGACAAGTTGATAAGAATGTGTTCATGAGAAGAACCATTCAACCTATCTTTCTCATCACTACGAAATGGCATAGTAACAAGGTTGATTAGCTTTGGGAAAAATGTAGGATTAGAAGATTTAGGGTATAGAAACTCGTCAAGAGCCTCATCTAGTTCTTTCTTACTAAACTCATAATCATCATAAGAAAATTAATTATCAAAGGAATGAAAGTATTGTAAATAAAGATCAAAAAAATTTCAAATGGAAAATGCATACAAAACTCAAAACACACAATGCACACAATGTATAGTTTATTTGAATTTTGAATTTTTGAATGTAAAGAAAGATGCAATAACTAGATCTAACTAGGAAATGCAAATTTAAAGAAGGTTGGATTCACATCAGGTTCACCAAAATGTGATGCATAAAAATGGAACCAAGTAACTAAGACCTAATCCCACTCTCATGTACACGTAGTGGAATACAAAAGACCTTAGGGAGATATCTTGCTTTGACTACTTCTTGTAGGGAAGAGAGAGTCAAGGAATATCTCTTAGGGTTTCTATTCCTTTGTTGTAATGAGGAGTAGATATGAAAAATATGATGCCACAATCAACTATGCTAGGAGATGAGAAATAAAGCACACGCAAACTAAAAATGCAGATTTTGTCTAAATTGAAACTAAGATACAACAAGAAGGATTGAAAAATGGACTTAGAGGTGCACCTACTATTGAAAACTAATGCAGAATGGGTAGGACTAGGGCATTAGGTGCCTTGGTCCCTATGTTGACAAGAAGCTGAAATTCTACATCTGAGGTCTTGAGGGTCTAAGATGCAGATCCGGCACAAAAAACTGCAAAACCTTGGGGACTAGGGCGCATGCCCTGGTCTTTGTAATCAAAGATCAAATTCTAGCACTGAGACTATATGTGTCTTCTATCGGCCCTGAAATTTGTGCATCCATTGGATTCTTGTACCTACACCTGCAACTTGAGAAAGGGTGTCTATGTAGTGCCCAAACTTCTAGACAAAAACACAAAAACATTTTTTTTAAATGCTTAATTACTTGTGATTTACGTAATGTTTAGAAGTGGTAGCTCACTTACTTCCACTAGTTAGATATCTTAAGTTTCAACTTAATTAGGTCTTAAATGCGAGTGATTAAATATTTTATTTAACTCCTAACTAAAGGGGAACTTTAGAACTTCTCCCAAGTCCATAAGCAATTTAATAATTAAATTATTTAAATTTTAACCAAGTGTTGAAAATCATTCAATTCGTCTTAAAAATAGTTACTAATTAATTTTTTTTTTCAATTTCTTATAATTTACTAATAATTCCCATTGCTATTTAAAGTTGATTAAAATATTCCAATAATGACAATACAACTTTATTGTTAATAAAATCGCCCAATTGAAATCTTCAATTTTAACTATATTAGTGTAAATATAATTTCTTTATATTATTAATGATTTAAAAATCATGAGTATTATTCTGCCAATCTGAATATTTTTTCACCACAAATAAATCATTTAAATATCTTTATTTAGGTATATAGGAAATAAATACATACCCAATAGTTTCATGAACATACACATGTATATATATAATGTTTTAATATATACACATACATATATATATACTATGTATACAAATATATATATATGTGTGTGTATATACATGTATATACATATATATGTATATATAAATATATAAATATATATACATATATGTATATATAAATATATATATATATGTATATATATGTATATATATTTATATATATGTATATATATTTATATATATGTATATATACATATGTTTATATATCTATATATATATATATATATGTATACATATGTGTATATATATATATATGTATATATATATATATATACACACATAAAATCAAACACACGTGACTATCAAGATTTGTCACGTGGAAACCCAAATGGGAGAAAACCACAATGTGAGTAGAAACTCACAAAATTTACACTCTTGTGGAGTATGCCCGGTGAGGAGCTATCCCTATTAGGAGATTACAAGGACACTGTTAGGTGCCACCCGGTATAGGGATTTTCTTTAAGGCCTATTAGATGTAGCCTTGTTAAAGGACTTAGGATCATCATTTAATATGTCACCCAATTAAAAGATTTTACAAAGGGACCTATTAAAGTCCACTCGGTTAAGGGATTTTACTGTTGTAGTTATTAGAAAATAGTAGAGAGAATGATCTGCTGTAATAGCTACTCTTAGCTTAATCAAATCCAAATGACGCTCTTCAGTTTGACCACCGCTTACACTTTCTCTGCACACTCTCTTCACTACTCTGCTATTCACTTATCAACTATTCCCTCTTCTCACCTTGTTGGATCGCCTCTCTTCAAAATTGCACTTTGCAAATTTTACGATCAATCTTTTTGCTTTTTGCTTTTCGCCAAAAACCTTTATACCATATTTTGCCAACACATACCCATTGATTCCTCAATCAGTTTACACCTAACACTTGGTAGATTTGAAATTCAAATATTTCCAAATCTTCCCACACTCTCTCTGTGTGCTCTCCATCAATATCACTAGCAACTCATCCTTATCTGCCTCTGCAATTTATAATTTCACCAACCTCAGGGTCATGTTCTATCTTTTTAATGCGAACCAAAAAATCAGCACAAATCTCACCTTAACTAGTTGTTAACTACTATAGACTTCACTATCTATTTGTTTGATGATATCTCGTAATGACTGACTCACCTTTGGTCATTGCATCCATCTTATCGATCACCGCTCCAAGATTCTCAGAGGATAGCATTCTTCAACCTGTATCACCAGTTCACCAATGTAACTCTTCATCTTTTGCCACCAGTCATTGATCATCAATCAGACTGATCACCTATCTATCTAGAGTGTTTTGGTCATGCATGAGACTACTAAACTACAATCTAAGTCACCTCTTGTGACCGCATCATCATTTCATCTACTAGTTTTAAGAAACTAGTCTCAACACCTATCGAGTGCTTGATTGACTGGTCAGCTACTCTATTTATCCTTCAACCGATTAGTTCTTCGACCAATACGTTGATTAAGTGTGCATATTAGGGAAGCATTGAATCCTCCATACTAATTGCCGCCATGAGTAAATCATTGCAGTTTACCACACCTCCTTGCCTATGAGTTTGGCCTTATATGCATACACCCACATATATATTTTTATATATCTTAATATATTTACTTTATTAGAAAAAGCAACCCTTTTTATTTTATAATGCCCTAAGATTTCAAAATTTTAGGGCATCTTTTTTTTTATAAACTAACTCCTTTCTTTTTGTTTCTAACCCTAACCGATTTAGGGATTTTATTTTCTTTTTGTGTGTTATGCAGGGGGCGGTCTGAGTTGATGCAGGGTCATGGGTTTCCATTATGGCTGATTTAAAGTTGCAGGTTCAGCAGGGAAGGGACAGTGAAGTGTTTCACGAGAGATGGTACGAAGGAGTAGACAAGGGAGTGTGGGAAGGTGGACCCCCATGACGGCCACCGCCCATAGCACAGCGCTTGCCCTTGCAGTTGTGGGGATGGGCTCCCCCACAGCCACGGAGCCTTGGCGCCGCAACTGTGGGGCGGCCTCCCCACTATCGCGGGGGTAAACCCCTACGACTATGGGTGGCCACGGACCCCACAGCCTACGGCCCTCCCAACATCCATGTTGTAGTTTTTTTGTTTTTTTTATATTAATTTTTTTTAAAACAAACTTAGAATATGGTTAAAACATAATTTTTATATTTATATATATATACATATACATACATATATATGCATAGATATACATATACATACGTATATATACATATATATATGTGTGTGTGTATATATATATATATATATGAATATGTTTATATATGTGTATATGTCTATATATGTATATATATATACATATATATAGACATATACGTATATATATATATATATACATAAATATACACATATATACATATATGTATATATATACACACATATATACATATATATGTGTGTGTATACACATATATACATATATGTGTGTGTATATATACACATATATGTATATAGACATATATGTGTATATATGTGTGTGTGTGTATAGATATGTATATACACACACACATATATATATGTATATATACATATATATATGTATATATATGTATACATATGTATATATACATATATATATGTATATATACATATGTATACACATATATACATATATATATATATATATGTATATATATGTATACATATGTATATATACATATATATATATATATATGTATATATATATATATAGACTCACTGTGTAAACACAGTGTTACTCAAACCATTTTATTTTTATAGGAGCATTTTTTATTAAATGTAATATATATATATATAATTTTCTCATAACAATTTATTTTAGCATCAGCATTCCTTTTTTTATTAAATGTACTATATATATATGGTTAATATGAAGCTTATTATGATTTCAATAACCGACAGGGTTTTTAAATTCCAATGCAGGGTTAAATGATGATTTTTATTTATATGTATATTTGTATATATATATATATATATGCATTTCTATTTGCACAAATATATGCTTTATAAAATGAAGTTATTTTATGTTTAATCTACATTAAATTTCATATTCTGATTTCAACTATATAATGCGGAAAGTATAGTTTTGATATATATATCCATGAATCTATTTAAATAAACTTGAGCAATAGTTATAATATATTGATCTAATCACTTTAGACATATGTATATTTACATTTTTTTAGCTTTAAATGTAGGATTTAACTTTCTTTCCCATTTTGATTCAAAAATCTTTCTTCTTCTATATTTACTACTTGCATATTTACACATATAGAAATGTTGTTAAGTAAATAAATGGAATGAAATATATTGTTTAAATCTGAATGTTTAGACTAACTACTAAATAGATTTAACACAAATTCTGAATATACAAATAATATGCAATCTATTTAAATACAATGCTACACATTTATTTTCTCTTTTCTCTTTTGTAAGAATAAATCTACAACTAGTTTTACACAAAAATAAATGATTCAACTCATACACATCAGAACTTTTAAAATCTTTATTTCTTTTCCTCAATAAGAAATTATAGTTGAAAATAGAACTACATCTTTAACTCCTTTTTCATGATAATGAAAAAACTAACTAGAGGAAGTAATACATTTTTTTGAATTCATTGAATATAAGGATTTTCATTGTCCTCTTTTTTTTTACAACTTTTTCAGAAATACAACCAAATGTAATAGGAGAATTTAAATCTGAAAATGAACATTGAGGTGCACTTGCAATCACACTTTGACAGCCACTTATAAGTCTTACTTTTCTCCATACTCTAAACATGTTGCAAACCTGCAAACAAATGTAGCTTTGGTTGTGACCATGGAAGCTCACCTCCCAACCTAGGCCTACAAGAGGCCACCCCCGAGCTAGGATAACTAAGAACCAAATGGGATACAAGCATACTCAAACCATAAACACACTTTCAGATTTCACAAAAGAAAACATTTCACACTTAACTCTCAATCCAAGGCTAACACATAGTCACCAAGTGACTCAAAACAATGGGTGAAGGTGGACCAAGATGTAAGGGGAGATCTGCAATAAAAACATTACATTCAAATGTCTTCACAAGGCTAAAATAACCTCCTACTTGGTCTCTCACATGACCAAAAACATATCTTATGACCCCCAAAGGCTTCAAGCCAAAACTCCCCTTATGACCCCCAAATTTTATACAAAATAACAACAGCAAGGATCC
The DNA here is from genome assembly GCF_030272615.1 of Cryptomeria japonica. Lineage (NCBI taxonomy): Eukaryota > Viridiplantae > Streptophyta > Pinopsida > Cupressales > Cupressaceae > Cryptomeria > Cryptomeria japonica. Next base: position 500,175,654 of record NC_081410.1, on the reverse strand, counting down.
CAGATCCTTGTTAATCCTTCTCTTCCTAGAAGAGAGACTCTACACCCAAAGATTGTCCCAAAACCCTTCACCCCAAGACTACTCTTCCCTCCCAAGGGTGAGTTTAGTCTTTACTCCCATGAACATAAATACAAGAAATCCCTGATAAAAATAAACTAACAACAACTCAAAAACATAGTTCATAGATATGGAAACACACTCATTTCACAAAGAAAATTCACAATAACACACAAGCAACATGAATGCAACTAAACTATCGGAAGATTACACCAACCTTTACTCTTGCCAACGGTATGTGTTTTCTAGAAGCGTTGCCCAATTCCCCCTACAAGTCTCCTTAGCCAAAATTTCTTTCTTCAATCTAAATTCCTACTCCAAAAACTTAGTCTCCAAGATTGGAGAGTGGGTGATCAAAATTCCAAGTTTGAATTTCTTCCCTAAGTAGGCTCTCCTCACACTTTCCAACTTCCTTGGAAAGGATGTGAGATCCCATGGGTTGGTCTTTACAACCTCTTACACGGTTTCTAAAAATGGAAACTAAAAGGGTAAGTGTAAGGTGGGGAAGTGCATCAATCATTGAAATGGAAGGTTGTCTTACCAAGGGTCAATCTTCAAAAAGCTGAATTTTCGTCTATCTTCGAAAACCCACTTTTGAAGTGACTTGGTAATCACATGTGAATGGTTACATGGCTAAAAATGTTTCTTACCCATAGGTATATCAAGTGCGCCTTCAAAAGTGACCTAAGCTCAACCTTAAGAGTTAGTTTGACCCCCCAAAAACCCACCTAAAGTTTATCTATGGGTCAAACTTGATTTGACCAAACTAAAGGCTCTCTAACCAAGTTATCTTTTGGGACCACTACAAGATATTTGAAAATGCATAGTGTTTCACAATTTCCCTCCTATGGACATGTCATATGCCAACTCACAACACATCACAAGTGTCAAGTGACACCATAAAATACTCATCACAAAATACAATTGGCATGTCCTCTTTAGGGAATAATTAAAATTAACAATTACAAATTTGAACATACACTCAAGCATTCACTAATACGAAATTAAACACATCACAAATGAGGTATTGTCTCTCCAAATAGCTAAACCTTGGCTTTACTATCGCACATAGGTTTGGCCTTACTTTTCTGTGTATTTTCATGGTCACATGGATAAATTTCCTGCACATCTCATTTCACACATCATTAGTCTAAAATCACATGCATATATAAGTATATGAAAGGAAATACACATCAGACACATAATATCAATTTCACAACATCTCATAAATTGATCCAAATCAAAGAACAATAAAGATAGTATTCAATTAACATTTTTCCTAGCAAATCCATATGTAATCAATTGCTCAATTGCATCATCATAAGAATCATATAAATCAACTCTCCATAAGACATGCATAAATGTATCATATCATCATCAACATAAGTACTGAAACCAACATAAGATGGAATACACCATATCCAATGATATCAAATCACCTATCAAATAGTATCTAAATAAATAATGCATCAAAATAGTGTATCAAATAATAAGTCTATCATGAAAATAAATGAAGTGTTATGATGGGCTTAGGGTAGGGCCTCACAGTCTAGGTGGCTATATAGGGTTTTTCCTTAGTCAAACCCCATTTCTGGTGCTTTCCACCTCCACAAATAGTCAATAATGTACTAAAAATGTGTGTGCAAGAATATTGTGTGTATACAAGATCCTAAATGAGAGAAATAAAGGATCTAGAGTTCAACCCTACGCTTTGGAGACCAAACCCTAAATTCTTGTAAATGTAAATGCAAATGCTTCAAATAGAAAGATAGATAAATTTTGCATGGTCATATGCAGATATGCCTAGACTAGATCCTGACTTGTTTATGGCTCACTTGACAATTACTCCAGGCACCAAACCAATTAAACAAAAAATACAAAAGATGCTTCCATGGGTGACATTACCAATGAAAGTTGAGTGTGAAAAGTTGCTAAATGTTGGCTTCATTAGACCAATTGATTCTCCTCAATGGATTTGCAATCTTGTACCTATTAGGAAACCATATGGAAAAATAAGGATATGTATCGACTTTAGAGAACCAAACATTGATTTTATTGTTGATCTCACAGTAGGTCATGCAATGTTATCACTTATAGATGGATTATGTGGATAGAAGCGAATCAAGATAGCACCTAAAGATCAACACAAGACAACATTCACGTGTTTGTGGGGTTTCAAAACATCATGCCCTTTGAATTGAAGAATGCAAGTGCCACATATCAAAGAGCAATGAAAACAATTTTAATGACATCATGCATGTTACCATGGAGTACTATGTTGATAATCTTTTAGGAAAATTAGTTACATGGCAAGAACATTTGTATGTTTTAGTAATGGTTTTTTATCACTTGGAGAAGTATAAAGTCAAATTGAATCTCAAGAAATGTGTCTTTGGAGTGACTTATGAGAAACTCTTATGATACATAATATCGCAACAAGGAATTAAGGTAGATCCAGCAAAAGTCAGAGCAATATTAGAGATGCCTACTCTTAATAATATTAATCAACTAAGAACATTGCAAAGAAAGCTCCTATCAATTCATAGATTCATAGCGTAGCTTGTACATAGGTTTCATCTATTTCAACATTTTCTTCACACGAATATCAAGTTTAATAGGGATGACAAATGCGAACAAGCTTTTCAATTGCCTAATGAATATCTCTTGAATCCACCAATTCTTAAATGCCACCAATTAAAGGAACAAAACCATGAAGGAAACAAACGTTAGGTCCTAGAGACAACTGAGAGGGGGAGGGGGTGAATCAGTTGTCAACAAATTTCAAACCAAAAACAACTTAACCAACTTAGTGCTTAATACCGGTAAACCAGTTAAGTATGTTGGTAGATAGGGTTAACAGTTAATTGTTATACTGGTAAAGATTAATGCATGAAACATAAACACAAAGTCATCCACAACACATAACACCAATATTTGTACATGGAAACCCTATAAGGGGAAAAACCATGGTGGGAAACCTTACCCACAATCAGATGATACTACTGCAGATAGTAAGTGTACATAAATGGGGTCTGCACATGCAAAAAGGCCAACAGCCTAGAGCTCACTGCTCAATCACAAAGTGGGAGTCACACTAACTATAGTTGGATAGTTAAATCCAATAAGAATGTATTGCACAAAATAGCATCTTCATATGCTGGATTCAGTACCGGTGTAATGCTGATATGCTTCCACAAAAACCTAGCTTCACATTCAAATGATGTCTTCGTGTATAGCTCTGCTTAATCTCACATATGCCTTCACACAATTCTTTTTTGCATTCCCCATTCGATCTTACAAATAAGATCTTACATTTATACCATAACCTAAGACCAATTTTAGTAGGTCGGCTCTACAAGATATTACAATAAAAACATTTTACAAACAATATAATATCCGATGCAATAACCAATTAAACATATCGGCTTAATGCATTTACATTAATTAATCATCTCCTTAGCATGCCATGCTGATCTGGAAAAGATAAACCTGTCTGTGTAACCCTAGGTAACCATGGACCTATTTGTCAGTAAAAGCAAATATGCAAATATGAATATACCGATGAACATAACTCCAGGACAAGATGTCCAAATGATGTCTTCGACATCACCAAGTGTCTTCCACATAATTCTAAGTATCGGTGATCATTATATCCTGCCAATGACCCATATACCAGTAACTATGCAATAGTTACTTGCTTGCCAGTGAATGTTGCTAGATCTCCAAAGTGCTAGTGTTTTAGTAGGTGTTGACATCAATGACAAAACCATACCAAAATACCAACAAAGAATCATCCATCTACTACATCAATCACACATCGGTAGGATATGAGCTTAATTACACTCCAATCGAGCATGTGTGTCTTACCGTATTTTTTACTTCCCAAAAATTATGTCATTACATGCTAACTCACAAAACAAAGCTCGTAGCAAGAATTGATCCACTAAAGTATCTACTTAACAAAGTAACTCTCATAGACAAGCTGGCTAAGTGGGTAATAATGTAAAGTGAATTTGACATTGAGTATGTTGACATAAAATCTATCAAATGATAATTCATTACAAATCAACTCACAAATGCACCAATGGTTGATAATTCTCCTCTTGTATCAAAATTTCAAGATGCATCCATCTTCATAGTGATAAAATCAAAGTTATGGAAACTATATTTTGATGGATTATTTACACAACATGGAGAAAGAGTGTGCATACTATTCACACACCTCAAGGGTATTCTATTCCTAAGTCATATCGATTATCTTTCCTTTTAACGAACAATATTTTAGAATATGGGGAATTAACTATAGGTCTACGAATTGCAGTTCAGTGGAAGATCCAAGAATTTCATATTTTTAGGGACTCTCAACTTATGATTCATCAAACTAATGATGATTATCAAACCAAAGATAATAAACTAATGCCTTACAACAAAATGGTGGACGCCTTCAAGAAGTATTTCACAAAGATAGTATTTGAGCAGATACCAAGAGAAAATAATCAAGCTACAAATGAAATGGCTACCATTTCCTCCTTGATTGACATGCCACAAAATATGACTTATTGTGAGTTCTTGGTGGCTAATCTTTTGGTCTTTGAATATGAGATCACTGCATCTAAATTAATACATGTTATTGGTCTCGATTCCCCTTGGTACGATGATATTTTCACCTACCTTGATGATAACACCCTTCCACCTGACCTTTCCAATAACCAACATTGTACCTTCATTTTTTAAACCTCCTATTATGTTATGATAGCCAACACACTCTACTAACATGGTCTCAATGGTACTCTTCTTGGATGATTAGAGAGTGAGGAAGCTCAAATTTCATTGTGTGAAGTCCACGAAGGTATATGTGGGGCTCACTCTAGTGGTCATACCTTAGCCAAGAAACTTATGAAGACTGGTTACTATTGGCCTACAATGGAAAAGGATTCATACTAGTTTTCCAAGAAATGAAAGCAATGTCAGATTCATGGAGACTATTGTCATAAAATTTTGCACCCTTGTTGAACACTAGTGCTCAAGAACCTTGTGAAACATGGAAACAACCTCCAAGTGTGAGACCTTGCATATGTGAGGGTGAGTCTCCAGAGAGGGTCAGCATCCTTATCAATTAGGGTGTGGTGTTGGACTAACCCAACACTCATAAAACCTATTCTAATGATCTGAGGGGAAAAGGGGAGAAGGAATGTTGAAAGGGAAAAGAGGCGATGCACCTAGATTGAAATATGTTTCTCCCCCTGCTTGTAAATGCACAAGACATCTATAAACCACCCAAATATATACACAAATCTCGATATTAACAAGTATCTTCAAGAGAAAATTGAAAGGTTGTAACCTAACTAAATGCTAAGAGGGACTCAGAGATATCCATAGACAACATACGTAGGCAATGATTAACATAAAGTGAAATTTAAAGACAAAAGAAAGAAAGATTGCTAAATAAGAGATGAGAAAAACACATAGTGTATTTGACAACTAAGAGAAGGTAAGATGGATTATTTATTAGCATGAAGGCAAGGAGATTTATAGTTGCAGAAAACACAAAAAATCTACAAGAGAAAAAGGAGAAGAACCCTTAGAAAGATACAAAAGTTGCCTTTATAGATTAGACATAGCTTAGATGAACACTAAGTTCAACAATCCTAACCAACTAGGGTTAGGTTACAAAAGAAAGATGATCAAATCAAACAGATTGATCTAATGGTTGTGTGTCTGAACATATCTCCTAGAACTAGGAATGAGAAAAAATCCTTGAAAAAAGGGAGAATCCCTACATGAATGGCATCTGAATGTCCTTCATCAGGCCCAAAAATTCTTCAATCTACAATAAATGAGTATTGGTGGCCTAAGAGAAGTATCTACAAAGTGATGGTGGAGTAATAGCGGTCACCCCCTAGGTGCATGAAAGTGGTTGAGAGAAATCAGATTCAATCTAGGCCACTAACCAGGTCAGAAACTAATTTTTGATCGATTAAGTTGACAACGGTCCTAGGTAGAAATTTTGAATTTAATGCACTCTCCAGGTTTAAAATCGGGCCACCCAATCCTCCTCTTCATGCACAGGTGGATGACTAAGATTGCACCTTGAAAATGAGTTGGTCCCACCAACCAAACAACCATCAGAGCATCATAGCCAAGGGTGGGACCTAGTTCCTATTTGTTGTGAAACAACAATAGCACTCTATTCCTTCATATCACTGGCCACATCACTCATCACCATAGACGTTGAAAGTAGCAGTGTTACTATTTGTGGGGAAAGGGCGATAGGCAAACTCCAATGATAACAACTTATAAATCCTGCCAACATCGCTCATCATCGTGTCACACGAAAGTAGAACAATCATAGTAGGGAAAAAAAGTGGAACTGTCTGACCAACGCAACACGGCGATAAAAGGAACTCCCACCAACTGGTAGTGGGTGAAAGGGGCCAATCCCACCATGAAGAAGGGACCCCCCAATTGGTAAACTTAAGTGAAATGATTGCCCATGTTGGTCAATGAAGGAAAAGAACATGGCCAAAAAAGGTTAAGGAAAAAGCCTTAAAGGTTTAGGGTTTTAGACCTTAGGGGTTTAACAGGGTTTTTACCCAGTAAAGATATCTTAGATTGGTTATCTGCATGGCTAAGGTTGACACAAAAATGGTCAATAAAGACTTAATACATGCATCACCAAAGTAACTTCAATCGATCAATACTCCATGGCCCTTTTGTCAATGGGAACTCAATCTCATGGGCAATATTCACCCTCCATCATCCACCGATCATAAATTCATTATCACAACAATTGAATATTTTACAAAATGGATTGAGGTTGTCCCCTTCATCCAAATCACAAATAAGAAGATTGTCACTTTTATCCTCAATTATATCATTTGTAGATATGGTGTTCCCATTTTTCTCATAAGAGGGAATCGACGTCCCTTGAAAAATTAGTATGTTCATGAGCTTTGTGACCAATTCCATATTAAAAATTTCTTTTCCACTCCATACTATCCCAAGGTAACTATCAAGTTGTGTTAAACAAAACTATTCTCAAGATTTTTAAAAGGACAGTCGATGACACTAGCCGCAATTGGCACATTCAACTTAATCTCATTCACACACCAACTGGAGCTACCCCTATTCACTTCTCTATGGTGCTAGAGCCATCTTGCCCATTAAGGTTTAGTTGCCAACTTTACAAGTATCCTTATGCAATATAACCAATGATGAAGACTACAGGGTCTCTTGCTTGCAATATTTGGAATTATTAGATGAACATCAACAAAATGTATTCAATCATCTTAAAGAATATCAGGAACACATGTATTGCAGTAATAACCACAAGGTGAAACCTCACACATTTGAGGTAGGTGACTTGAACCTAAGAGAAAACACTAAAAAATCAGCAGGACAAAGAGAAAAGGGGCAAGTCTAAACCAAATTAGCTTGGGCCTTACATCATCACAACAATTTATGGATCAAGTGCATATTAATTATCAATACTAGAAGGAGAACCACTGGATGATCCTATCAATAGCATCCACCTTCGCAGGTTCTATACATAGCCTTTTAGAGAATCCCATTCAAAAATACAAAAATAAATAAATAAATACAAATATATATGTATGTATGTATGTATGTATGTATGTATGTATGTATGTATGTATGTCCATGTGTGTGTGTGTGTGTATGTATGTATGCATGTATGTATGCATGTATGTATGTATGTATCATCACTTTGACGAAAACCTATCAAAGAACCACCTTGTGACACAAAAAAGTTAAAAAATGGAAAAAGGTAATCAGAAATAATTTTTTCTAATGGTGAAAACCACTTCAGTGGCACCCTGGACAAGTACCATGGTGAAAAATGGGTTATCGGTGTCATGTGTATAGAATTTTTCTCCTCCCTCCTTCATCACTCAGTTTTTCCTTTCACTTTGCACACACTCACAACCTATCATTTTGTTATCTCATCATTCATACTTCATAACAAGAGTAAGTCACCCTACAAAATTTTATTCGAGTCCTTATCTTTCTAGAAATTCCTTGGTTCAATCCTTAATCCATTTGTAAATTGTCTCTTAATCCGTAACGCCAAGTTTTAGTGGTCTATTTGAACCCCATGAACTCATTGAAACATTTTGAAGTGAGTTCATAATGTTCATTTAGGTTCCGTAGGTTCTAAGGTTTCTAAAAAAAATTTCATGCTAACATTCACTCAAAGTGTTTTGCAGCGGTTCTTTTTCATGGTCGCGTATGATGTGTTATATCTTCTTTCTCTAGGCCATGAACCCTTTGAACCTTGTTCAAATAGTTCAGTGGTGTTCAACATGTTCAATGAAGTTCAAAAGACCAGCGGCACTTAACAAAGTTAATCTTTTCAAAGAGAATTTTCTTGGCGCAGTGTACGCTTTGCACTACCTGAACCCTCATGAAGTCAGTTCAGATTGTTCATGCATGTTCAAATCAAGTGGGTCCCATGGGCTAAAAGACATTATGGTGCATTTATTGCTAAGTATGATGAAGATTGAACCATATCTCAGGTGATGTCAACTGGTTGAGTTTTCAAGGCAAGTAATCATTTTTGGGAATTGGCGATTACTCCAAAAATGTCGCCATGCATTCAATGCACGCATGTGATGTCCAATCCCAATGCTCAACACATTTGAGTTGGTGATTGAAATTAATGCACTTAATAAGTTTGTATCACTTATTTTTCTATAAGGTATGAAGTGATTAATTTATGAAAACTTGTTCTTCATTGCTACAGAGTTTTTGGATAGAAGGTTTGTTTGCTAGTAGTCGTCCCATTGGTCTCAACTGTGAAGGTGAGTTTGTTTCCTGTCCTCTCCAGTGATTTTTACCTGCTTTTCCTCTCTCATACTGGAATTTGCTGGGTAAAATAAGGGTTGTTGTTTATGAATTATGAAGTCCACATTGCACCTTTTCGGGAATATTTTCAGTCTTGCATGCATAGAACCCATAGTCAGTGATACAGACTTGAAAGGAGAAAATCTAGAAGTTTTAAAGGAAAGGGTGTTTAAAGGAATTGATGGTTCATCTGGTTTAGAAATTCTGAGTAGTGGTCTCATAGAAGCGGCAGCTTTTCCTCCTGTTGTTCCTTGCCCAGAACTAGTTTGGGAGTGTATAGCGAGGTATGATCCTATTTCCAAAACTATTAAGAGAGATAATGGTGAAACCCTCCTCACAATTAACAGGGAAGTTATTTCCTCCATTTTCAAATTGTCTGATTATCAGTTCCCAAACTTTTCTCCCACCCAATCAATTACCAAGTTCAATGCAGATAAAACTGGACATCAGAATATTATAGCAAAATATTGGTTGAAGGTTCCTCAGAGGGGTGGCTCTAGATTACCTAAGAATCCCAACAAGAACCACATGCTTCCTCACATCTATGATGTCATGTTACTACTACACCAAGCTAGAGGTTCAGCTAAGGCCTACAACTTTGATGGTTGGATTTATTGCTATGTACAACTGGTGCTAGAAGGAAAGCAATATCTTGATTGGGCAGAGTTGATTGCCGACTCCATGAGGGAATAGTTGAGTATGGAAAAAAAGTTCAAGAAAAATTTATTCATGTCCTCATATCTGATATATTGCTTGGCATGTGTCAAAGAGATAGTGGGAATAACTAGGCAGCTCGCTGAGGGAGAGGTTTCTGTGTATGACTTTTACCCTATGTTACAAAAGGATAATGCTTTGCAAGATTTTAGGAGAGTACATAATGCTTTCCTGGGAGATTTGTGTTATGAGTTAAAGAACATGAAAACCAAGAGAATGTCTGAAGATGCATAGGCATTAGTTAAGAAATATGGTAGTTTCTTTGTTCATTTTCCCCATTTTTGCTAAATAAGAGTAGGCAGTTTTGAGGAAGAGCGTTTCAGACTTCCACATTTTTGTTTGGATTGTTTTGTTCTTGTTGAGGTCTGTAGGAAGTTGGCTACCGTAATTAAGAAAACTCAACCCAGAGATAAATGGGAGGATCATTTTCCTATTCAATTGGGTATTTTATCTTGTAGTTCAATGTCAAATGCTCTAAGCATTGGAGTCGACTTGAAAAACTTCATTTTTCCACTGTATCATGAAAGAAAGGGCTTTGACAATAAAGGTTTCTCACGGAGTCTTGGTTTGATGTCGCACCTTCCAATCCCACACCTAGAGGACTTCTGGGAAGATTGCAATGATGAGCTTGAAGTGTTCAAAAGAGAAAACATGAGAATGGTTCTGGAATAGGTAGTTTCACTACAAGTGAAACTTGATATAAGGGGAATCCAAGAAGATTATCTAGAGCTCTTTGAACCTGGATATCAAGACCAAGCTGAACTCAAAATGTCTTGCATTAATTGGGATGTAGAAGAAGAGGATGACATACAACTTAAAACAAAGAGGGTCTTGGAAAGAACCGCGGAGTGGGTAAACAAGAGAAGAGCAATGAAACTAGGCAACAAGATTGGTCCTGCAAGAGGTAGTGAGGCTGCTCTACGTTCCCCAAAATGTTTTTCTAACCCCACTTCTATGCCTATTCATGTAGGTAAAGATAAGAAGCCATCTTACACCAAGCACAAGCACAACCCAGCTCTGGACTTTCCTACTCCTTGATATACAAGGACACGTAGTGCTGCACAAAAGAAAATGGACCAAGTCAAAGACACAGAGGAAAAAGATAAAATCCTTGATACTCAGATTTTTGAAGTCGAGGACCTTGATAGCGACATTTTCAACACCATAGATTCTCATGCGGTCACTATAGCCATGACACTGCCCCCTAAGGTGATCAGAGGAATAGCTAGTTCAAGTGCAACTCCTAAATGGCTAACCACTTTAGTAAGAAAGAAACGGAGTTTCATTCTAGTAGTCATCCCAATTCAGGACATGGTGGTTAAGTACACAGAGAAGGGTCCCAAACAAAAGAAGTTCAAAACAACTGCCAGATTGGATACTGATGAAGAGACTGGGAAGTGGGTTGCCAAGATTGCTTCTTGTAATCCCAAAGATGAGAATAAGGAGGCAAATGCAAAGGACTTTGAGATCACCAAAGTGGAGCTTGGGAACATGAGTAGGGATTCAGATAATCACCTTTTCCAAGTATCGGCTAAGAAGATGTTCACTAGGTCAGAAAAAGATGGGCAGGAGAAAAGAGAGCTGAAGTGGCATATCAAAATTCTTGCTCAATTCATTGATAGTATCAGCTGCTTTCGAGCACTTCCCATATCACATGCTTCAGAAATTTTTGACCCTACTACACTAGAGAACGAGAAGCTGATGGGTCAAGTTCAATGAGCCAAAAGCATCGCGGGGGCTATGGCGAAATGGATTGAAGGAGTGATTAGAGATAGTGAAAAGTAAATCACAAGCTCCAGGAAGTTATGTGACGAAATGCAAAGACTCATTGCAGAGATTCAGAATCAGATTGTGCCATGGGAAAATGTGTTTCCTATGCTCACCAAGATAGAAGAGTACGGAGCCACCAAATTTTTAGCAGAAAACTCAATCAAGTTGGTAGATGAGTGCCAACTCATTGTATTGAAGAAGACTATAATGTGGCGGGTACTCACATTCAAGTTTGTGATTTTTGATGCTAGGGCTTTTGTTTATGAGCTTCAGGATCTTCAGTACAACCTGGTTAATGACAACAAAGTGGTTAATCTGGACTAGGATTGGCAACTGGAAATCTATGGACTGAACATGCAGGACACAATAAAGGCTTTTAAGATGCACATGGAGAAAGTTAAGGCCAAAGGCAATTTCACTCCCGAAGATACAATGCAAGTCACCCAAATTGAGGCCATGACATTTATCAATAACGATCAGTTACCAAAGCATGTTGATAAAATGGTGAAGCGCGGGTGGGATAAAGAAGCCACTAAAGCAAAGATCAATGCCATGAAAAATCGTAGCCAGTCTATAATTCAGGAACTTGCAACTACCCATGATGCCCAGAAAAGTGGAGGAGAGGATGATGATCGAGAAGAAGCGTAGCATGATGATAATGCTCTATTTTTATTTTATGTGTTTTTCATAATCTTGTAAATGACTTCGGGACATCTGTTCTTAAAATACTCTGTTGGTTTTTTATAACTATTTTGGAGGAGGTCGAGTTTTAAGGGAGACCTCCTTTGTTCTTTAAGATGACTATAAATTAGATTAAGATAGATAGAGAAGGGGTTAAATAAGTTACTTAGATTTTGTTTTTAGAAGTTTGTTTTTTGTTGGAAGGAAGTCACCAGTTTCTTGAAAACTGAAATTAGAAAGAACTTATATGTGTATTGTTGTGTCTTGGTTGCATGAAACACACATATATAAATAAAGATCATAGGCATTTTGGAGAAGGAAAACCTTTGAGTTTTGAATCCGTGGACTGATATTTCTTTGCAAATATTAATCTGATTAAATTATTGTGATCACCTTTCAGATGGTAAATGTTGTTATTATTCTAGAGTTCCTTTCTATGTGATTATAAAAGATATGCGTTTGAAAGAGATTTTATTTCTCTTACCTATTTTTATGAAGTGCTGAATCGGTGTTTTCTGTGTTGGTATTTTGGTATGGTTTTGTCATTCATGTCAACACCTACTAAATACACCTACTATGGAGATCCAGGAACATTCACCGGCAAACAATAAACTGTGCAATAGTTACCAGTATATGGTTCACCGGCAGGATATAATGTTCACCGATACCTGAAATGACATGGCAGACACTTGGTAATGTTGAAGACATCATGTGGACACTTTATTTTGAAGTAATAATCATTGGTATACTCTTATTTTCATATTTTCTTTTACCGGCAAATACATCCAGGTTATCTAGGGTTACACCAGCAGGTTTATCTTTTCCAGATCACCATGGCACACTATGGAGATGATTTATTATTGGTGTAAATGCATCAAGCGGACATGTTCAATCGGTTATTGCATCGGATATTATATTGTTTGTAAAATGTTTTTATTGTAATATCTTGTAGAGTCGACCTACTAAAATTGGTCTTAGGGTATGGTATAAATGTAAGATCAAGTGTGGAATGCAAAAAAGATTTAAGGAAGGGTATATGTGAGATCAAGCAGGGATATACATGAAGACATGATTTGAAGGTGAAGTTAGGTTTTTGTAGAAGCATATCAGCATTACACCGGTACTGAATCCAGCATATGAAGATGCTATTTTGTGCAGTACATTCTCATTGGATTTAACCATCCAACTGTAGTCAGTGTGACCCCCATTTATGATTGAGCAGTGAGCTCTAGGTTGTTGGCCTTTCTGCATGTGCAGACCCCTTTTGTACACTTACTATTTGCAGTAGTATCATCTGATTGTGGGTAAGGTTTCCCACCGTGGTTTTTCCCCTTACAGGGTTTCCACATACAAATATTTGTGTCATGTGTTGTGGATGACTTTGTGCTTATGTTTCATGCATTAATTCTTACCGGTACAACAATTTTCTATTAACACTGTTTACCGGCATACTTAACTGATTTACCGGTATCAAGCATTAAGTTGGTTAATAAGTTTTTGGTTTGAATTTATTTGACAACTGATTCACCCCCCCCCCTCTCAGTTGTCTCTGGGACCTACAATTGGTATCAGAGCTTAGTCCTCTTTTTGCAAAAGTTTGACAACTTGAGGAGATCCAATGTCTACTAATTATTTCAGAAATGATAGTCCTAAACTTGATGGAACCAACTATGGGATATGGAAAATCGGAATGGAGACACATCTGAATTGCATTGGTAAAGACATCTGGGAAGTTACTAAGAATGGTTATACTGCTATTGTAGTTGGTCAGACTGCTCCCACTACTTTAGCTAAAGATGAAGAAAATGATTACAAAGCAAGAGAAGCACTTTTGAGCGCATTATCAGATCAACAAATCATGGGATTATCAGATAGGCCCACTAAAAAAGCTATCTAGGATCATTTGGAAACACTGAATGAAGGGGATTCCACAGTCAAACTTGAAAAACTTGAAAGCTTCTGAGTCAGGTATGAACATCTGAAAATGGAAGAAGATGAAAGGATTTCTGCTTTTATGGAAAGAGTAAATGAAATTATTTTGGGTATCAAATGTTGTGGAGGAACCTTGAGTGAAGATGAGATTGTTTCAAAAATCTTAAGAGGTTTGCCACTGGCATATAAAATGAAGGTTACTGCTATAAATGAGTTGAGAACAATGCCTAATACATCAGTAACTAGGGATACATTGATTGGAAAACTTTCAGCTTTTGAAATTGAGGAATTTGGTCCTGTTACTACTATAAAAACTGATTTGGCCTTCAAAGCATCAACATCATCTGCTCCATCCTTTGACAAATAAGACTGGAGAGCCTTTTATGCAAGAGAACTTGAAGAAACTAGGAAGGAGAATGAAGAGCTTGAAGAACTTGAAGCACTATTTGCAAGAAAAAAGCCATAAGGTCCAATTGGAAGTAAGTATGAAGGTAAAGCACCCTTTAAATGTTTCAACTGCAATAAGATTGGTCATATGGCTTCAAGATACCCTGATAGACATGCTAGACTAAGAGAAGAAGCTAGAAGGACATACAAACCTAATCCTGAATATCAGAAATACAGATTCAAGAAAAACAAAGATAAATCTTGTTACATTTCTGATGAAGGAGTGACTGATGATTCTGATGAAGATCCAGTAGACAATGGATGGGTCTTTGTTGCTATAATAGAAGATCAACCGGTACCTATTGCTCAACCGGTAGAACAATCCCTAGCAGCTAAAGTTGAATCAAAGGATGAATGGATTATTGACTCAGGATGCTCACATCACATGACTGGAGACAAAGGTAAATTCTTGAACTTTCAAGAATACAATGGAGGTTTAGTAAGATTCGGAGATGACAAAGCCTATTCAATCAAAGGTAAGGGTTCAATATCTCTTGATGGTAAACATAACACTGACAATGTCTACTATGTTGAAGGATTAAAACATAATCTTTTAAGTGTTGGTCAATTAGTTGAGAAAGGTTTTCAGTTACAATTTAAAAATGGAAAATGCAAAATCATGAATAGAACTGGTTTGGAAACTGCAACCGGTAATCAGACTAGAGGTAATATCTTTCATTTGAATAACAATGAAAAGGCATGCTTAATTACACATATAGATGAAAGTTGGCTATGACATAAAAGACTATGTCATGTAAATTTTGATTGCATGGTAAAAATCAGTACTTCTAAGGCAGTTAGAGACCTACCTAAAATTGTGAAACCTCAAAATACAATTTGCAAGGAATGTCAATTTGGAAAACGAGTTAGAGCTAGTTTCAAAAGTATTCCAGAAAAATCCAATAATGTTCTTGATTTAATTCACACTGATTTATGTGGTCCAGCTAGAACTAAAAGTTTACAAGGTGATAGATATTTCATGCTAATTATTGATGATTATTCTAGAATGTGTTGGGTTACTTTTCTCAGAGAAAAATCAGAAGCACTTGGGAAGTTCAAACTATTCAAAGCAATGGTTGAAAATGAAACCGGTAAGAAAATTAAATGTTTAAGATCAAATCAAGGAGGAGTATTCACATCTAGAGATTTAATTACATTCTGTGAAGTAAATGGAATCAAAAGATAGTTATCAGCACCTCGGACACCACAACAAAATGGAGTTGTTGAAAGGAAAAATAGAACTATTTTGGATGTAGCAAGAAGTATGTTATCAGAAGCAAACCTACCACATGTGTACTGGAGAGAGGCAGTAAGCACTATTGTCTATACATTCAACAAAGTTCACATCAAAGGTGAAACCGGTAAGACCCCTCATGAACTATGGTTTGGTAATACTCCTACTCTTAAGTATTTCAGAATCTTTGGAAGTAAATGTTATATTAGAAGAGATGAGTATATTGGCAAGTTTGATCCTAGAAGTGATGAAGGAATATTTCTTGGTTATTCATCTAAGAGTAAAGCATATAGATGTTTTAATAAAAGATTACAGAAAATTGTTGAGAGTACAAATGTAAAGATTGATGAACAATTCAGAGGAACTTCAAGGTATATAGACTCTGAACCGGTAACAGAAATTATGACAAATGAACCTACAATAAATCCACCAGTACAGAATGATGATCCAGTTACTCCGATATCATCAGAAGATTCCACAGTAAATGAAGAACAACAAGAGACTAAGACACCCCAGTATGTAAGACTGGATCATTCTAAAGATCAGATAATTGGAAGCAAATTTAAAGGAGTCATGACAAGAGGAAGATTGGCGAATGAAGAGGTATGTATTATTTCTCAAATTGAACCATTATCTATCAATGAGGCATGTGAAGACAAATTTTGGATTAAAGCTATGGAAGAAGAATTAGGACAAATAAAGAAAAATAATACTTGGACATTAGTTCCCCGGCCTAAAAATAAAAATGTAATTGGAACCAAATGGGTATTTAGAAACAAAATCAATGAAGATGGTAAGGTTGTCAGAAATAAAGCAAGACTAGTATGTAAGGGATATTCTCAGAAAGAAGGAGTTGATTACAATGAAACCTTTGCACCGGTAGCCAGAATTGAGGCAGTTAGATTATTCTTGGCCTTTGCAGCTCACAAGGATTACAAAGTTTATCAAATGGATATTAAATGTGCATTTTTGAATGGAGATCTTGAAGAGGAAGTCTATATTGAACAACCTGATGGATTTTCCTTGACAGATGACAATGATATGGTTTGCAGATTAAGAAAAGCTCTGTATGGATTAAAACAAGCTCCAAGAGCTTGGTATGCAAGATTGGATAAGTATCTTTTAAAGATTGGTTTTACTAAAGGAAATGCAGATAGCAATTTATATTACAAAGTAACTAATGATGATATCTTGATTATTGAAGTATTTGTTGATGATATAATCTTTGGAGGAGAAGATGAATTATGCAAAGAATTTTCTCTTGAAATGTAGCATGAATTTGAAATGTCTATGATAGGAGAAATAAAATTCTTTGTAGGATTGCAGATTTTACATACTGATAAAGGAATATTTTTGAGTCAATCTAAGTACTTGAAAGAACTACTTAAGAAATTTGGGATGGAAAACTCTAAACCGGTAAGCACACCTATGACTACAAATGACAAATTATCTCAAAGGGATTAATCTACACCTGTCAATCCAACTAGATACAAATCTATGATAGGAGGTTTACTATATTTGACACAAAGCAGACCTGATATTATGAATGCAGTATGTATAGTTTCTAGATTTCAGAGTAATCCTAGGGAAAATCATGAATCAGTAGTAAAAAGGATTTTTCAGTACTTACAAGGCACAGCAAATCTTGGATTATGGTATCCTAAAGATGAAAATTTTGATTTATATGCATACACAGATGCAAATTGGGCAGGAGATGTGGATGATAGAAAAAGCACCACTGGAGGAGCATTCTTTCTTGGAAAGAGATTTTTTTCTTGGTTAAGTAAGAAACAGAGTTGTACATCTTTATCAACAGCAGAATCAGAATATGTTGCAGCAGCAACAAACTGTACACAGGTACTTTGGCTTCAGCAAATGTTGAAAGACATAAAGGTAAAATGCAAGGAACCTATTACTATATATTGTGATAACACTACAGCAATTGATATATCTAAGAATCCAGTATTACATTCTAAAACAAAACATGTTTCTATCAAACTGAATTTTCTAAGGGAACAAGTTGAAGAAAAGGAGATAAAAATGGTTTATGTGAATACTAAAGAACAGCTTGCAGATATTTTTACAAAACCTTTGCCTAAGGAAAATTTTGAGTATCTCAGAGATCAGCTCAGAGTCTTACCTCCACCAGTAGAGACTTAGATAGTTGATGATTGTCATCAACCAGTAGAATTAAATGGACAAATCTTTTATTTTGGTATTTGATGAGGAAGCTACTTCTCAGGGGGAGTAGTTGGTATATTGAATTGGTTGGTATTTTGTATGAACTTGACTTTTTGTGACTTTGGCATTTGATGTCAAAGGGGGAGAGATATATGGAAAAACATTAGGGAGAGATGTATGGAAAAATGCATTATCTTTTTGAGGAGAGATTGGTATGAGAGATTGGTGTAAACACATATTACTCCCAGGGGGAGAAATGAAGATTGTTGGTTTTTGTACTTGGCATTTCTGTTTTGGCACTTTGATGGTTTTTCCATCTTGTGTTGCCATCAATGCCAAAGGGGGAGATTGTTGGTATTTTGGTATGGTTTTGTCATTGATGTCAACACCTACTAAATACACCTACTGTGGAGATCCAGCAACATTCACCGGCAAATAGTAAACTGTGCAACAGTTACCAGTATATGGTTCACTGATAGGATATAATGTTCACTAGTACCTGAAATGACATGGAAGACACTTGGTAATGTCGAAGACATCATGTGGACACTTTATTTTGAAGTAATAATCATTGGTATACTCTTATTTATATATTTGCTTTTACCGGCAAATAGGTCCAAGTTATCTAGGGTTACACCGGCAAGTTTATCTTTTCCAGATCAACATGGC